>NC_071403.1:7731250-8056875 GCF_017976375.1 Cuculus canorus | reverse complement strand
CAATTAAGGCAGTATTAGCAACACAATTTTCATATAAAAGCAGTAGATGAATAGTGCTACAGTCTATTTGCTTTCCACTGGAAAGTGTATGTCCACCCGTGTGGACAGGTATTCTAGAAAGAACATAGATACTTCCTGATACAATAAGATCCTCTATTAGGCAATCCACTTTGGATCTTGTGTCTTTTCAACATGTTCAGAAAAAGAGTCAAATGCAGATACCGAAAGTCATAAATGGAGGCTAGACGTATTTAGTAAACTAAATAACACCTCTGGAATTGGTGCCAACTAGTATTTATGACCATATCCAATGTCCATGGAATTAAATTGATTTTACCCATGAAAATGTTTTTAACCTACAGAATAGAGTCAACGTATACTTGCCTCTTGAAAACAGTGTCTGGTGCCTTCCAGCTAGTGAATAGTTCTCAAGAGTTACCTGGAACAGCACTGGTCAGCCTGGGCTAGAGCATGCCAGGACCCATCCAGACAGTTCTGCAGTAATATATATTAAAAATTATGTTCCAGTGACTAAGCATGTTCCCTGTCATTGTTCAGCTTATCAGGATGGACATAACTTGGGATTCTAACCTGAATGAAGTCATAAACTCTGTGAAGAGTGTTATTTTCAAAACAGAATAAAGTGTTAATGAAAAGAAGAATCACCCATCTCCCATTCCTATATACAATGCTGTTATAGACACCCCACTCCCCCGATTCCCCACTCCTCAAGAGAAAAGCCCAGACCTTTTAGAAGTTTTGATATTTTAAAGTTTTCTTTATGTTGTGGAATCAAATAGTTAAAAAGTACTTCAAAAAAGCCCTAAGAAAATTTTATCTACCACTCCTGTGAAGTGTGGTATCTTGCAAGGTAGAATGCGAATCTCCTGATTTCTTTAGATTATGAAATTTTTCTCTGTTAATTCACCTGCATACTTTCTTCTGTTGTGATTAACACAAGCCCCAAATTCCTGTAAAACAAATAGCTGAAGGTCAGATGCTGAAACATTGATCATAATTAAAATCTGCACAGTCTTGGTCTTTCCTTTTTGAAATATAACCTGTGTTCCTAGATTATTTGTTGTTTCTGTTGTTATTGCTTTCTCTTTTATTATCTGTTAGCTGGAGTCATTATCTGTAATTTAAGAGCAATTAATTTTTATTAAAGTTTCATTACGGAAATTATTTTCTTCCTTCTAATGCAATCTTTGTTAAACTAAAACCAATAAAGAAATAAGTACAAAATAAACAAACTAATGAAGAATAATATTTGTTTTACTGAATATGATTGCATTCAAAGACAAGAACAGAGACCCTCACTGTCACTACTAAGTTGGATGACTGTACCCCTGCTGATAAAGAGAATCATCTCACTCTCTATTTGCTTTCATTCTTAAAAAAATAATTAAATCCCTTCTTTGATCTTGGAATGCTTCCTTACTGAGCTGGGATTGATCTTTAAGAAGTTCTGATTTTAACTCTTTGCAACCTTGAGCCTATATATGTGCTGAAGAAAGGGATTGGGCAGGCCATTTATTGCATTTGGATAGATATCTCTGGCCAGATTTAGCTTAGAAGTTGTGTTTTCAGGGTCAAAGCAAACCAACACAAAAGATTACATTTCTCTACTTCCTTCTGCATTTCTTGCACTGTTACACCACACAGTGATCGCAGTTCCTAAAGCAGGAACCTGCTGATGGACAAGGATCTCTTGTGCCACTGAATCACTTGTGTTTTTTGAATTTCCTTTGAATCTATTTATTTATTCATCGGTGGTTTATACTTAATTGATTTTGTGCCAGCTGTGGTCTTTACGTTAGGCAGATCTTCCCCGGTTATATAGTTTTCCTTTTCTGAGCCTCCATCTTCAACTAAGTTAAATCTTTTTCATTGAGATTTTCAAGACTTGGTTAAATAATGTTACTGTAGACAAATGTAGTGTTTGTGCTTTGAGGAAGAGGTTGGACAAGGTGACCTCCAGAGTTTCAATTCCTGAAAAGAAACTCAATTCCAATTTCTGTGATTTTTACCTATATAAAAAAAAAAATATGTTAATCTCATCTGATACAATTAAATGAAAGGCTGCATATACACTGGGAAAAGAAATAATTTTCTCTTAGGTTTAGATACTATATACAAATTGTACAAGTCCTTTACTTGGCCTCTTGCTACTCAACACAGAAGCTAACAATAATGCTAAATTGATAAAGTTTCTATTTGGAGCATCCATGAAAACCAGAATGATATCTTCATTTCAAATTTATCATGAAAATGTCCCAAACTCCCTGATGGAAAGTGAATGCTTTATTTGATATATCGGTGTATCTTAGCAACTTAGCTTGCTGAAGCTGTGGGTTAAAGATCAACACCAAACTCTTACTGTGAAGGTAATTTCTTTGAAAACCATTTAGAAGCTGGGGAAACTCTTACACCAGTATCCTTCATACTGAGTGAAGGAAAGCATGACAAAGCTGAGTTACTTGGGTGAGAGGAAATGTAAAGGTTGGTGGATTCCTGCACTTACAAATGCCACTTTTGACACACAGAAAAACTTACCTTTATAAACATTGATTAAAAATTGAAGGATTCCTACTCAAGCAGGTTCATTTAAACACCCAGGACTCTTCATATTATTCAGAAAGTTTTAGTCATTTACATAGTTAGAAACAGCAGTAGAAACAGTAAAGAAAAGTATATAATTGTTCCTCAGAATTTTACTTTGCAGGATTTTTTGAAGAAGAATGTCTGAAGGTTATAAAAAAATTATTATAAATTGTTAAATTTATGGTTAAAGATTAATTGCAGCCTAGGTTTATAGAGTAATTGAAGAAATGGTTTGGAATTGTACTTGGAACAGATGTGCAACTGGTTTTGTGGGCTAGTAAATTTTTAGTAGCATACTGCAGTTCAGAAGGGATTGAAAAGTGGAATTACTTTAATTTTCCTCCAAGAAAGTTACTTTTTTCTCAGCTACAGGCAGAATCCTGTCTGCTGACTCCTATCAAGTCCATTGAGCCAGAGCTGCTGTGATCAACACTGCTTGGCTCCTTCAGACACCATCTTGAAGTTAATAGGCATATGAGTAAGAGTTGTCGTTTATTCTATAGACCTGCCACAGTGTAAGGTTTCCCTTGACCTTTCTGTCCACGATTTCTACTCATTGGTATTGTTTCTGCAGTCCCTGTTCACAACACCATCTTTGATTTGGATCTTCTTTTATTTTTTTTTACTGAATGACCTTTTATACCACTCAGAAGGGTCCAGGCAAAGTGGCAAAGAAACAGCAGCTTCTGAAACATCAAAGCGTATTCCATGCTTCTCCAATGTAAATTCAGAAAAACCTTTGTCATTATAGAATCCTCCTATTTTATAAATAGGTTCCTTTGAATCCTTTGTTATCATTTAACACGCTTGCAGAATTTCTTCTTATCCAAGTAACTGTTTTTGCCCGGATATAATTTGCTTTGCATCTCGTGCTTGCTTTTATTGGAATACTGTAGCTGAATTTTGCTCATCGAGCAATATACTTTAAGTCTGCAGGATCACTTTTATGGTTTTTTTGTTGTTTTTTTTTTCTTTAAAAGTCTCTGTATTTCCTTTATATTGTTATTAATGTGTTTGTGAAATGCCTGTAAATCTTTGTAAGGTTCAGAAGTTTGTACTTACTGTTATGAAGGATAAATCTAGGATTTGGAGGGAAATGTAAACAAAACCTGAGTGTTATTCTTGGCACAATTATATCCTTTGGTCTCGGAAAGCCTGTGAATCTTCTCACGTGCTTGGAGTTAAATGTGCACTTTGCTCTTTGCGAAGTCAGGGATGAAATACGTAAGTAAACACTTTAGAAAACAACAAAATGACAAGAAACTACATGCGTATCACATCATAATGGTATACAAAAGAGTAAAAAAAGTGTTGAATATCAACCATAATAAAAATCCTTGTATCTGAAATCAAATACCAAAGTGCCCTAAGGCTTTCATGCTAATCTGCATCTGACTATGTTCATATATAGTTCCATCTCAAAAATTCGTGTTCGCCAACACAAACACTTATTAGTCATCCCTTTTTTATCAAAGGATTGACTGCTGATTTGGAGAAATTGAAGTTCCCAAACATTTATTGAATCATAGAAAGGTTTGTGTTGGAAAGGACCTTAGAGATCTAGTTCCAACCCCCCCTGCCTTTATATAAGTTAAGTGCTTTATGAATTTTAAGCTTCGTTTTTTCAGGGTCTCACTGAGAATTGACTTGCCTTTGTAACACATAGCAACAGGCATTCCAGACACCTCTCAAAATGGTCAATGCTTTAGCAATAACATGTGAAATGAGCAGCGTAAGTATTGTTTTTAGAGGAAACAGATCCAGCAGCATTCAGGTTTGAAAAGGCTCTTGCTGTCTATGCAAATCAGCCCTGAATATGATGTTTTTTTAGATAATAACAAACAGGATGCAAGAGGACTTCTATGGAGCCCTCTAAAAAGAAGCTTTCTAGTTGATTTTTTCTATTGCTTATATATCTAACAACGTCAGAAAATAATGTGCAGCCACACTGTAGTTCCCGTTTTTGTGTGTAGCATTCTTTGATGTCAGTAGGAGATATCCAGTCTGGGGGCACAGTGTGTCTCAGTGGAACAGGTCCCTGTAATCCTGAAGACAGCTCTAATGATACCACTCGTGTCAAGGGGAGTCAGTATTTAGACCAAGGCACTTGAACAAAGGCAGACCTCCCAAACCGGTCTATATGCATTTACATATCCTGTATTTTTTTCAGGTCACACATATTTGTTTATGAAAGGAACTGAAAAGTTGTTAACATATGTGTCTCTTCAGACTTTGTCGTTATCATTTTTTTCCATGTTAATCACTGCTGAATTCAAATATACTGACCATTTTAAAAGAGAACACACTACACTTTAATCCTTTAATGTCCAGAGCACTTTTTCTATAGATGATGGAAAAAGACTCCTCCAGAGACCATTGTTCTGTCCCAGAAGGGTGCCTGCAACAAGCGGGACGATTTGCGCTTCAGGTGTGGCTGGTGATGGAAGGCAGCAAATGGTAAGTTTAGTTTAGTTGCAGGATGGTTACCTGGATAAAGCAAAATTATTTTACAAATACATCTACTTCAATGAATAGTGATGGAGAGAATAGATCAGGCATCCGTTAATATGATTTATTTGATTTCAATTTAAATTCTTTAGACTTACACAAGTGCTAGTCACAAGCAAGTGCCTTCTTTCTGGCTTTCTCTGGTGTTAATTTAGCTTCATTTCCTGAGTGCAGGTTCAAGAAAATCCCATATTCATCTTCTGCCTTTTATCACTGGGTTGTATATGATATGAAAAGTCCCGTGCAAAACATGCTATGAAGAGACGGCTTAGCAAGGCAGCTTGAGTAGTGCTTGAACCATTTCTTGGTGGATTTGACCTCATTACCCTTTCTAAGAAGAAGTGTTTTAATACTTATTAATAAATAAAAAATTAAGCAAGTGCTTTGATCAAACCTAGGCAGTAATCTCTTTCAGAAGAATGGAACCCCAGCTTTCAAAACCTTAGTTCTGTGCCAGTTTTACTTCTAAGTGTAATATTTGTTACTATAATGTGGCAAGTCGCATGAACTACAACATTTTCTTAGAATAAGATACCCATCTTAGAAAGTCTGTGGTATAACTTAGCTGCTGGACTTCACCATTCTTTTCTTTCCTCTGTAAAGGGTTAAAGATGACCTCTCTACTGCTATCTTTCTCCATTCCTTTTGCTCTCTGCTTATATACTGAAACTCTTTTAGCTTATTTTTCATTCTGCCCAGTCTCTGCTCCAATTTCACCCTATTTTTCATTATTAATTTTACTTTCCATCATCCTATCTGTTCCTGCAGGTGAAATGAATGAATACATAAAATAAAAGCTCCATAGCACTCAATTCTGAACCAATAACATCTCAGTGACTTTCGAAGTATTAAAGGCAAAATGAAGATGCCTGTCCTTAGTTGTAACTCATCATTCTCCCAGGCATTTGTGCAAAATATTAAATGTGATTGTTTCAATGAATCAGCCTGTTTCCCTTTAGTATATAGTAAATCATTCTCAGAATAAGACGAAGGACTAATACCAGTCACTAATCAACTATCAGCTCATTGATGCTTTCATTGATCTCAATTAGTATAATAAATCTGAAAAACAGCAGCCACTGTTTGACGTAAGAGTCAATATAATTTCTAACTGTGAAGCAGAAGCTGCAAAAAATAGTACATGACAGTATTTAACAGTACTCAAACATGTTCTATAGTGTTTTGTCTATTACACAGCACCTTATACTGATGACAAACTTTATCACCTTATACTGATGACAAATTGTGCATCAGAACCTTCTACTTTAATACTAGTATACAGAGAGTAATTCAGTTACATATATTCTTGAGAATCTGAACTTACTGGTAAACATATCATGGATCATATACTCCAGAAACCGAAATTTCTATATTTCTTATAGGAGCACTGCGGAGGCACAAAGCTGCTTAGTTTTTCAGTCATCAAGATCAAGCTGCTTAGATGATCTTACTGGCTCCTAGGTGAAAAAGTAAGTCTCCTGTGAGAGTATTAATGGTATTTGCAAATGAAAGCTAAAAAAAGGACCAGAACTGATGGCAAATTCTCTTTCATAGAAATAGGTATGCATTAAAAATGACATCTGAAACAGATTTCCAAAAGAACGTACATATGTTAATAGCAGTATTTATTATTATATTGATATTTTATACATTAAATATACTCTAAGCATATTCAAATTTAGTATATGTAGTAGCTATGAGGATGAGTTAGTGTATGCAGCAGCCATCGGCAGTTGGACTAGATAATTGTGGTAGGTCTTGTCCAAATTAAATGGTTCTGTTCTATTCTATTCTATTCTATTCTATTCTATTCTATTCTATTCTATTCTATTCTATTCTATTCCATTCTATTCCATTCCTTTCCATTCCTTTCCATTCCACTCCAAGACTATTGGGGTGCAAACACTGCTATCCGTATGAAGGGCTGTACATTTTTGAGGGCAGAATCATATCGTGAGGTCCTGCAAACCACAGGAGATGAGAACATGGCACATCTTGTTCTAAGGAACCGCAGCTGCGTGACTGAGAAGCTCTATTGAGAACACTGAGCGTGCCAGGGAAGAGTTTGTGGTCATGAACTAAGTTGTATACTTGCAAAGCGATGGCCGCTCCTCTGCAATTAGTAGAGGTCTGACAGCCTTTCTACAACAAACAGGGATTCTGGCGTTACGCTTAAGCTTTTAAATGCTTCCTGACTGAGACAAGGAAAAGATTCCACAAATGAATGGAAGTGTAAATCTAGTAATATGTGTATTAACTCACATGGTGTTGCTGCCATTGCCTCCATGAAGAATGTCAAACAGATTACAATGATTCTGTGCTTTCTGAGTTTTGTCCAATTTCTGAATGAAATTAAATTACTTTTAACAATGTTTTTGTAACCTCTTGATGATAGCAATTCTAGATGTTCTGCTGTGCTCTTCACATCAATCTTTTCCAATTATTCCTTCTCCAAAGATGCCTTTCTTTACTTAGTAGCATGGACAGGTTTGAGAACTGCTATTCAAGGCACTGAGAAGGAGAAATGTCTGCGGTTTGCCTGTATTAAACTACAAAGATTGGTCTCCAAGGAAGCTGTTAACAAGCATGTTTAAAGAAAAAAAATGAAGAGATGGTATTTACAGACTTTCATGTAAGTAAATTCTGAAAATACCTCATAACTCTCTTTCTGTTTAATTTTATTATCCAAGGAATAAGTTTCCTTATCTGTATATCAGAAAGGTCCAAAGTCAGGACTCCTAGTTTCATAATTTTCAGTGTTGCTACCGTTTAGCTGACCATGCTAAGAGATTGTTGGTTTAGGGTTAAGTGGGCAACTGAAGACTTGGGAACACAAAGACTGACACTGCTGTGCAGCACGATATCACTGTTGCCCTGCAAATAAATTTTTGCATTACTGAATTGGAGACTTTCATGAAGAGATTATCTGAAGTCTTTCTGATGACTGAGCAAAGCCAGCCTGAAACAGCCTACCAAAATTTACAGAGATGTTTCTTTTCTTCGAAGATCCTGAAGTTGCAGAAGGAAGCTATAAGTTTTGCTACTTGTATGAAACAAGATCTGAATATTTTCAATTTTACTGTTATTTACATGTGCACTAAATGTTGTAGTTTATAGTATATTTTGCCTCTCATGGGGCTGAAATGTTACTTCTTTTCCCCATGCTGTTTCATATTTGAAACTTCCAGAAATGACCTTTCTAATGGTATGGAAACATGCAATGAACACACGTTGAATATATCAGGCACTCTAACATTGCACATGATCTACTATGTTAATTCACAGAAATTATTGGCTTAAGACAATTCTATTATTTTATTCCTAATCGTGTTATCTTTTACCATTTCATGCTTTATTTTCAATTCCTTGAAGAATTTCTATTTATTATTTAAAGTTACATTAGGTGAGCTCTCAACATTTTCTTCTACTAGCCAACAATTTTCATTCAAATAAAATTACTACGCTGCCAATACTTGCTTTTATCAGTGTGTTATAGATTATTTCATTAAGAACAAAATCTTATAAATTGAAAACTTATTTATGCGCAAAGTAACTTCTTTTTTTATCATTTCTGATTGTGTGTGTATGCCCATACTAACATTATATCATATTACAAATTGATACATGTGGTAAAATTATGAGATACCACATAAAAATACATTTAATGACCTTTCCATACAGCAGATACTTTAGCTTATTGCATTTTAGAAGAATCTGTATATATTCCCTGTGGCTATTATAGTTTGCAATACCTTACGCTGCAAATTTTGAAGTCTATCAGAATTCCCCGTACACAACAGAGCTCATACCGTATGTCAGGTAAATAAAATATATTTTGAAAACTCCCTAAACACCTACTTTTCAACAATGGTTATTAAGGTTATTTATGGCTATATCTATTCTCAGCGTGTGGAATTCATAGCCACAGGAAGTCATAGAATAAAATATCAGAGCTGGATTTGAAAAGTAGCTGGCTCGTTTTACGACTAGAGTAATGTCTGTGGGTGGTGCATCCCTTAACATGGTAAGTCTGTGGAGGTAGAAGAGTGAGAGCAGATTCATTGCCTTGAAGAAGAGAGGAACTTAAAATCCGTCTTGTCATTCTTTGCCGAATGTCATCCCATTTTTCAACTCTTTTTGGAATGTGACTGCCAGTGCTGGACAGAGTGATCCAGGGACTCATTTTTAATACTTGTTAGTGCTCTTCTCTGGATTTATTCCAGGTCTATAGTCTCATTCAGGTAACCCCTATTTAGTCGTGCCTTGACTGTATGAGGCCTCACTGTCAACATATAATGCTGACAGGGCAAGTTCTCTGCACCTTCTCTTCACCTAAGTAATTTTTTAGAGAAATGGGTGTGTATGATTCAGTTGCTGTGATGATTTTGCTTCCTAATATGCAAATATACATTTATCATCTTAGATCCATATCACTGGCTTATACTTATTGTGTATGGTATAGTCAATGATTTTTTGTCATCATGAGATTTTATTAGCAGTAGTTTTATTACAGATCATTGCTAAAGATACCAAATACCATCAAGCCAAAACTGGAGCCTACAAGAAACATGAATTCACACTTCTAGTTACTATATAAAGTCTATTTGTCACCCAGATTCTCTTTCATTAGTACAGGTTTTATTGATTTTACATAGTGTAATAAGTAGCAGTAAGTTAAATTAAATCTCACAGACAATCAAATGGTTCTGACTATTCTACTACTTTACTCTACTGCCTTCTCCAACTGCATTTGCAGTCCCACAAAACTGATGACCAGTCTTAGATCGATGCAGAGCATTAAACATGGCCACATGTAATATGTTTATACAGTAAATTTTCACCTGTACACTCACCCACACTCTCCCAACACGTGTACGTGTATATACATATGTATTTTCCCAAAAGTTTGATTTTTGGATACAGGTAGAATATTAATCTTGATAGGCTATTCATCTGATCTGCTACTGTGATGCAATATTATTAAAAAAAAAAGAAAGTTGAATCTACTTTTTTTTAGATTTCAATTTAATAAGAGGTCTAACTTACGGACTTATTAATTTATTAACAGGTGTTCTGCAAATTATTTAAGATTACAACTCCCAAATACAATAAGATTCCTCCAGTTTATCATTCCTCCTCATACTGAAATCCTAACAGCTTATACATAAGCCTATACCTCAAACAAATAACCACTCTTCAAAGGTTAGCTGAAGCAGAAGAATGTCCCTACATGCAAGCAGAAATATAGGTTTTTAATGATGTCTCTCCCAGGTTCACACTATGAGACTGAATCCTGATGTTTAAAAAAATAATTATTAACTGCTGAAAATCCATAGTTTAATAAAATCTCAAAGGCAACAAAAGGCAAATAAAAATAAGTGGATGGAAGAGCAAGGATCACAAAATCCAATAAATAAATTGTTAATTCAGGCATGTTTTCAATGTTGTGACAACACCTATATGAGAAAAAATAGACATTTAGCGTAACAGAGTATCCTTGGCATCCTCCTGTATGGGCAGCTGGCTCCAGCCAAATGGTGAACGAGGTATTACCCAGATGTGCTCCGTGCTGCAGCACCTCAGTGCTCCAAATGGCACTGGCCAGATGTCTCCTCCATGCTCCTTGTGACAAAGCTGGAAATCGTTCATAGGACTCAGAAAACCAAGAGCGTTTACTTATCTCCAACTTACAGCTGGCCTGTTCCCTGGAGTAGAAACTCTATTTTTCTGCTGCTAGCTAAACAGATCTGTATCTACTGTAGATACCCATGATCTTTTGAGGGTATATGCGTATCTAGACAAAGATATTTCTTTCATAAGTATGAGATGTTAGAGCATTTAGCCAGAAAATTGGGCAGCAGTCCTAAGAAACATACATCTTCCAGTTCCCAGGAGAACTACCCTACCAATTGCTTGGAGAATACTTGGGAGACAACCCCATATTATCCTACTGGGGCTGTGTCAGAAGAAGAATAAATAAGAAACTATGTCATTCTCTTATGGAGACGGATAAAGAAGGATTCCCACAATTTTGTTCTAGCACCCACCGTTGTTTCTACTGACCAGGATCTATGTAATGTGAAACATGGTGGAATACAGATTTCTCCTTCTCTGAAAAAAATATTGTCGTGATTAAGGCACTAGCCAATAAAGCAACATTTTCTTTTGGTCTTACTGCTTTTGATGTGTTTTCAGAGGACTTGAAAATGTCCAGTGAGTATTGTTTGGAGAAGCAGGTAGAGTTTAGATATCAGTACATTAACATATAATGTCTACGCTGTTACAGTATTTGAGTACTCGTGCAAGATGCATAGGGAAAATCTGTGGTTCAAAATGCAGGTGATGAATAATATAGATGCTGCAAGACTGTCTGGCTACAGCTGGAGTGTGCTGGTTTTCTGCATAGACTTCCTGAAAATACATGGCTCTTTTAAAACACCTAAATGGGCTCTCTGGATCTTATTCATAGGCATAATTTCCAAACCTGAGTGATTAAATACAAGTCCCCCTGCCTAAATTAGTATTTAGACAGGTTAATTAGAACTGGAATAGTTCCATATAGTGTCTCTGCAGCTTTCCTTTGGAGTGGAACAGCAGCTTTGCCTTCTCAAAAGGCTGGAAAACTAATTATAGTAGGTATAGAATGGTGTTCTAGCATGGCATCTGCTCTGACTATGAAGCCCAGTTGTTAATGTTTTATTTCAGGACATAGTATTCACTCTTAAAACACTCCAGGACGTGTACAAACTTGTGAGTGATCTTCCCAGTTGTACTTAGATCTCTTGCAGTCATATGTTTGTAGCACTGAACTCAAGTTCCGATTTCTGAGGGGCAGAGATTTTGTAATGGAATTATTTGCTTGGTTTGTTAGTTAGCAGTGACTATCACTTATTGTTTACCTGCATTTTTATTTCTCCATTAATGTATTTAGAAAGGCAAAATGATGCATCGGCTCCATTTCAAAAGAGGGGAGAAGATTGTGCTGTTTAAATTTATTTTTCAAATAAAAGAAATTGGACATTATTTATTTAATTTATTCGTTTAAGAACGTTAGCATAAGAAAAGTAATATCTTTTAAAATGAATTGCCCAGTTCTTAAGTATCCTAAAATATGAAGAAGTCATAAATTTTCCACACAGAACAGTAACATTTTTTTAAAAACACTTTAGATGAGTCTGTTCTTGCAGTCAAAGGAGGAAGTATGAAAGACAGAACATGATGTCCTTATTGCTATAAATAATACAGCTGAAAAGGAAGAAAGTTGCATTATCCATAGAAAAATCATTTTACCTTGTGTTTATTTAAAAGAAAATGTCAGTTTGCTTTTCATGTATTTGTCATGAATGCATACAATAACTGTCTCTTGTTTAGCAGACCTGCTGAGTATAATACTGAATAAAAGCAGAACAGTACCTGTTCACTAGGCTGGATTCCTTTACCTTCCAGGCTCCAAAGCATTCAAGAAAAATCAAAGGTCTGTGTTTCTTATGCCAGAAAGGGGCACATTATCAAGAAACCATTGCAAGCTATTGACCTGACATAGAATATTTTTTTCCAGTGGTTGTTTTCATGGCGGTGGAAGAACACAATGCATTAATTAGTTCAATAAGAACAAGCGAAGGACAAGAAATATATCGTCAATTCCTTTGGTTTTGCCTTGTAAGAGTTCTCAGGAATACAAGTTTTGGTGACCACAGACGTGGCTCCTTTCTTTACACAGATTAATTCAAAGTCAGTGGCTAATACTGGTAGTAACATCTGTGATCTTGTCAAGGATGGAGTCCCTGACTTGCATAAATAATGAAGACCCTGGATTAAACAAAAAAAAATGAAGAGGGACTTGGAACTACCATTATACAGTCAGAACTGTATCTTCATTCTCAAAGCGAGATTTCTTTGTAAGCTTCGGCCCTAGACCTTGGCTTATGGAAATGTCTAGACACCTTTTCCAAAAAGTTAGGTGGCATTGGTGACTTGTGCTGGGTAATTTTAACTGACGATAGACTATTCTGCTTAACACGAACAGTGTGCAACGGTAATTTTGACAAATAGTTGAAGGTTTTTGCTCTTACTGTGGCACATATTGCATGTGATATTCAGACAGCAAAAGCGATAGTTTGGGAAGCCTGATGTCTCTTTCACATAATGGATTCAGCTTTCTTTGATTTGAAGATTCTGCACAGCCAAAGTATATATAAAGTATATATAGCCAAAGTATATATAAACAGACAGATAGACAGGCTGACAAATGCATAGATGCTGTATGTTTAAATAAGCGTGCATTAAACTCTTTTCACTGAAACCATTCAGACTTCAGCCACTTTCTGTAGTTGGAGGTGTGACATTCTGAAGGTCATATGTGAACCAGGAAACTCGCATCCCGCTCCACCCTTAACTACAGCAACTATTCTTTCTTCTCTTTCTTGTACAAACTTCTAGTATACCCTTATGACTTATTAAAGAGTACCATAGCTAGGTGGTTTTGGGTTTGTCAGTATCTTGGGAGAGGCTCATGAAAAGAATTCCACCTACCATACACCATTGTAAAGCTCTTTGCTATTATCTGAACATCTAAAGTCTTGCAAGATAAATTGATCATTACTGTTAGAGGGCTTTTCTAGCTACATGGAGTATTTCACCACTGCGGATCATGCAATTTAAAAGTCGCTATTTGGTTTGATGTGACACATCCATATGGGTTAACCTAGTGTTACTGGGTTATCCAAATGGCCATTTTTCATAATAAATGTCTTGCTTTCTCCACCCAACACAACACTGTGTCTGCAATAGAGTTAGCCCTAAGTAAACTAGTTTATATATACTGCAGAGTAGCAAAGAGATTGGCTCATGGAAACAATATACCTGCATCAGTGTTGTGTACACTGCGGGATGAGTATGATTTTGAGTAGCCCCTGGAGAGCAGGATAATTAAGTCCAGGCACTGTAGCTATATTGTTGTCAGATCTTAACCTAACTCATTCAGAGTCAGCCTGGGGATCTTCATGCAGACACATTCAAGGTGCATTTGTCTGCAACACAGTTAATAATACCTATGACCAACAGGTAGAACATAACCTTTTTACTTCAATGTATCTTTTGCCACAGTGATCTACATCTCTGTGAGTTTGATATAAAACTGCTACGTTATACTCTGTGTGGATTTATAGGCTGAATGGAAATGGGAGTGACAACAAAATACATAGGCGGTATTTTGTGTTTGTGCAGCATTGATCTCTGGTGTCTGCTGATTTGTTTCTGGATAAAGGTCAACTGTAAAGCTCATGCTGAGTGAGATCCAAGTGCTCCTCTCTGTCATCATGACATGCTGAACAGTTACAATCAACTAATACTCTCATTAGAGAGAGGATGGTGCTGCCAGGAGCTCCTGTCCTCATTTTCTTCATGACAGACCCTGGGATTTAAAAGAATTATTTTCTTCCAGGACTCAGCTCTATTGGTTTCACAGGTAGAAAAGTTACTGTTCTCACCTCTGCACTTAGTTCACAGAAACACTGAAGTTTGCACCAATCCTGGTGTCTGGTATGTGAAATATTTTATCTTTTAGATATATTTTTTATTGGTCAGGACAGTATTTGGAATGAATGATAATTGCAGTTATATCCAGGTGGCTCAATCTTGTCATGGATACTTATTTACATTTTTCAAATTGAAAAATTTAAAATAATAATCAAATGCAATTCATGCGGAAGGGAATCTCACTAGCCTAAGTATGTTCATTTTTCTAAGTTAAATTGTCCCATTGATCAAAAATCTCATGTTCAATGCTCATGATTAGTATAGACGATGGTGCCTATAACAAACCTATGCAACATTTTCAGGTGTGATGTAGACAGGCACATATTCACTCACTTTTGTGGATTTCTACCTCAGATGGTATATTTATGTAGTGTTTCTCAAGATTCTTCCAGTCACCCTAGTTCCTTTTTCAAGTTTTTCTTTTCATTTTGCGAAATAATGAGTCATCTTGGTAGTAAGAGGCTGCTATCACCAGATATATGGGAACACTTCATTATTCAATAATAATCTACAATTTAAAACTATAACATTTGAGTCAGAGCACCATACGTGACATTCTGCTGAATGGACCTAGTTTTATCAACTTTTGAAGACGCACGTATGTACATATGAGCAAAGGAAGAAATAATTCAAAAGTAAGAAGTGACAAACTCATTTGCTTATGTTGCTCACAATGTCATAGAAGTGAAGCTTTGCAGTGTTAGGTAATACACTAATCTATGTGTGACAGTTTGTTAGTCGTTTAAAACAAGCAGGTAGGAACATGAGCTACGTCTCGTTGAGTCTAAGGTTACTGATGCAGGGCTAGACTTAGAGAGAGAGGGAGAATGTGTTATGAAATCTGTGAATTTGCATTGTTGTTCTAAAAAAAATTATAATTTTTCTTATTTGACCATGCATCATATCATTAAAAAAAAAAGAAATTGAAACAGATCACAATTTATAATGTCTGTCTGTGGTTTACAGCAGATGTAATAGGAGAATACTTTGTTCCCTTTGTTTACTATCCATCCAAAGACTAACTTGGAAATGGTAATAGAAGACAATAATTACTCTAATTCTCTACATCTTTACTTGGATCTTTACCTGCAGAAACCAGAGAAAATAAAACTTATAATGGAAAGGTGGACTCCTCTGAATATTCCCAGACATTTCTGAAAACTTCTGAGCATTCCTGCTTATCTGGGGCTGTCCATAGCAAATTGTAAAAGGCTACCACCAGGCCATCTAAAGTTAATACTAATTGTGAGTCTAACAAATTCATCTGCCACCATTTCTAATATCTTTCCCAGATGAGTCTGATTTAAATTTTGGATTTCCAGGAAAAAGTGCAGCTAATTCATTATAGATAAATTATTGAGGTCTTTCAGCACTTGGGGATTCCCACATTGGCAGATCTTCGCTAATAGGAATGGTTGGACTCGAGGATCCTGGAGGTCTTTCCCAACCTAGTGATTCTGCAATTCTGTGATTCTGTGACAGAATACAGTTATGATTCTTTATGTATATCAGGGCTGGGCCCTGAATTTCTTGATGCTGAAATGTTTTCTTGTAACAGGATTCAAGTAAGAAATTACTTTCATGTCTGTCATAAGTTACTAAATAGGTATATAATTCAATTGTCTTTCAATGTGTAATTTGGCATGTTAGGATCTTTGAATATTTCCTGATTTCAATAAATCATTTGTTCCTTTTTTAACAGCAAAAGCTAGTAAGTATTTCAGTTGACTTGTACTGTCACTGAGTGAGTAATGAGTAAACTATTAGTGGAGCTACCTAATTGCACGTGCCAAGTATGCAAAACTTACTTGAATGATAAAGAGCATTCCTGGAGAACTTCAAATGCTCAGGCCAAATATATGAAGTATTAAGGTTTGCTAATTGGAAACTCTATTTACTTAATTAAAATACGGTGCCTGTGTGCTAATACAAATGAGAACAGTCAATATGTAGATAGCAGGCATAAACAAAAGGGGATTACCTACCTGAAAACACATTTACCTTAATTACAGCACTCAAATTCTGTAAATCTCTTCCTAACAAAAATGAGAGGGCATTGTAAAAAGAATAGAGGTTACCATATCGTTCATGAGATTCATTAAAAAGTTATACTTCTAATATAGTGATTGTATAATTTCTTTGCCATTTTACCAACATGAGAAACATTGCTTAAGAAATTTTATTAGTGTTTTATTGTATTTAAGCTTTATCTTTGGTCTAATATGCTTGTATAATTCCCTTAGTCACTCTCAGGGGCCAAGAAAGATTGTCCTGTCATTTGTACTAATGATGCCGATAACAGAAAATTCAGTGTTCTAAAAAATACATTCTAATCCAAATATAGCCATGTGCAGCTTGGCAGTCAGTAGGAAACACCATGACTTGCACATCAAAAGAAAGTAAAAGTGAGATCTGGTAGGCTAAAGGTCACTTTCAGGAGCACCACCATAGGAAGTGGAATGCCTTGGCAGCAGCATGTAGGTGGTTTTGACAATGAAGTGGGTTTTTTCCAATGTTATTTTTTTATGAAAAGCTGTTTTTTAAGAAAGTGGCCATGAACTCTGTCACAGACGTGATACCTCTCCTGCTGTGCACAAATATGGGAGCTGGGAACAAGCTGCCCCGCAGTGTTTGTAATTCAGCCTGTCTTCTTATCTAGTTAAAGGAGCATGTCAAATTTCAGAACTACATGTGTTGACTTTCTCTATTCCTTCAAACTAAATAAATCTAACAGCAGTCTTGGTACCAATGTATTACCATGATATGAAAGAAGAAAAATGTGATATACTGCTGCTTGAATTTCGAATGAGGATATCATGCCAACAACAGACAAAGCAAGGGCATGAAGTCAATAGCTGCAGAAGTAGATTGAAGAGGGGTTGTGGTGCAGCTTCACCTTTCACTGAGACCTCGCAGTTTTCAGAAATGCTGCACAAAGCTCAGGAATGTCATGAGCGAATGGCGGTGGCTGTGGCTTTCCTCTCCGCTCAGCACTGTGATCCTGCCATATAAATGTAAGAGCTCAATATTGAGTGCCTTTGATTGAAAATTGCAGATCTGATTTCTAGACTAAGTATCCTCCGATCTTTCAAGAGCCGTCTCTATTGGCACCTTCCCGACGTTTTTCTAAAAATTGGCTAAGGTAAACTTGAAAATGTGGTCTTTACAAGTGTGTGCATCCAGGCTCAGCTGATGACTTTCAAATCCCTGCTGTCAATACACAGTAACTGAGATTGCCTTATGGTTGAATAGCAGTAAATACTTTCCCTGCTGATCACTGTTGCTCTTTCAGAGGCAGCAGAGTTCTTCCATTCCCTTTCTACTTTGAGGCATTTGCTTCCCTTTTGTTGGCAATTTGTAGCGACGCCATGGTTTGCTGGGCTCTTTGCAAATCTGCCTACTGGAATTCCTCGGGTAAAAAGAATAAACCACAAATGCAGTGGGTGCAGGGAGAAAAAAAACCCAGGGTGTGTGTGACCACAACACTATTATAACTCCGGACAATTTCAGCTGCTTATAATCACAAATCCATTAACATCTATATCACTGCAGTTAGTGGGTTTGGACTATGGCACTGGAGAGGGAAAATGGATGCAAGTTCTTAAACTGAAATTATAGTGTAATATTATGGATAGAAGATAGAGTCATGAGTGAATCCTTGCTTACTTTCTATACAGCATTTGGAAAAGGGTAAAGCATGACCATTTGCCTCCTAATTTGTTGAATATGTATGTTTTCTCCTTTGGGGCTATCTTACTCCTCCTGTATATCAGTCCATCTAAGGTGTCCATTGTAGTTCACTGCCAGCTGGGCACCACTGGCATCAGGATGTAAGAGAAGGGCTTAATGGTGCCAGCTGCTGCCAGCCACGGTATAGAAGTATACGCGAAACTTCTTTCTAGCAGCAAGGACTTCCTTCCTAAAAGAGAAGCCGTTATTCAAATGGCAGCTACAGGACTGTAGAGTTGTGTTTATTGCAAAGAATTTAGCTGCTTGGAGCTCAGGAGATTTGTGATGGCATCAACCTCGGTTCATAACAAATCGTTGATGGCCTTGTGTCACAAGATCTTTAAATGCACATTAGGCTGCAATTGGTTCACCCATAAATATGAACTTTTCACTCACTTGATAAGATAATTACCTATGGCTTATATCAGTTTATCCCTGATTTCTCAGAAAGCAGCCTGATTATTGCAGCCAAGGCTTTCATTAAACAAGCAACTGCACACAAGATTTTATTTATTGCATTTTGGTGCCTGATCCCCCCAAACCACCTATCAAGACCATATGAGGATTTTACTGCCCCTTGTGTTTCCTCTCTACTGGCCATTTTCTGGCTTCTGGATGATGACTCTGACCACCCATGCCCTGCCAGCAGGAGGGAACATGTGAATTCTCCTTAATCTCCTTTTGGCAAAGTTAGTCATATTAACCTAAACCACTTTCATTGCCAGGTTAAGTTAACCTTACTGGCTTTGCCTAAAGAGGATGAGGGAGGGTTTACATGACCCTTCCCCTGGAAGACCTGTGGGAAGAGTGACCTCTGGCAGAATGACGGAGAGCTACGAAGTCTTCATGGGCTACAGCAGTTTACAAAGTGAGTGATTTCATGAACCAAGTATAAGCACCATTGGCCTAAGCAGCATGAAGAACAAAAATAATGACTATGCCTAGAAGAACAATATGAGGAACAGTCTCCAAGACTATATCCAATAACAATGAATTAAACAGTGTGAGACATGGTTTGAAGACTGGCAGTGATCATCCATGCTGTTTGCTTCTTAGCATGCTCCCTGGCACCAACAAACAAGAAGACCACAGCTTGGAGACATTGTAGATTGATAAGCACTATGGAAATGATCAGCTTTGCAGGAAGATGGAGGGAAGGATTTAGCTTTGTAATATAAGTTATGCTGCGCCACTTGCCCTCAGGACAATGGGGAGGATTCACATGGCAAAAAAAAAGGAATTGAACTCAAAGCATAAGTGGCTGGGTTCCCTCCGATGCTCTGCATCCTTTCTGGAAACTGTGCCATTCTAGGCATCTGGGTTACATATCATCTTTCACTTTACTGAATGGGAGGCCTAAAGAAATCCTTTAGTATAAAGCACCTGTGTGTGTAAAATTAGGCTCTGTGAGACTTTCTTTCCTGTCTACACCTCATTCACATTTTTGTATGGATAAGCAACATGTTCCTTGAATATCTCTAGACCACTTGAATATCTCTGTCCTTGGAGATATCACAAAGCCATCTGGAAATGGTCCTGGGTAACTCTCTAGGCTCTGCTCGAGAAAGGAGGTCGGACCAGATGACCTCCAGAGGTCCCTTCCAACTTCAAACATCCTGTGATTCTGTGATATTTAGCATAATAATGTAAGGATGCATGGAAGGAGGGAACATCTGCTCCCTTAAGGACATGCGTTCAAGGATCTTGTGAAATTAGATGAGAAGGAGAAGGGGGAAATAAAAAAATCTGATACTGGGGGGGACTAGCATGAATGAGATAAGCGAGGGGCTCGGTGTGGTGGCTGGTGTGTGACCATGGGTCACAGCTGATGTGCATGAACAGTAGCTGCTGGGAGTGGTAAGTGTCTGTATCTGCCCCAATCCTGGTGTATGTGGGCTGTGCATGTGTCATTCAACAGTAAACTCCAAGCTGTACTTGATGGTGCGTAGGAGGCCCTGCGTCTGGATAGGACTATCAGGTGAGTAGAGGGTCTGTATGGGTGTTTAGGGAGACCAGTAGGTGTGGGATGCCCACAGGATGAGTGTGTGAGTGTGTGCGTCTGTCTGCACCAAGCACAGAGCTGGACCAGCCAGTGAGTTGGGGAATTTTCGGGTAGGAGAGCATCATGTGTGTGCCCACATGAGTGACCTGTCTCTGCTAGCCCAAAAGGAGGAGACAACCTCTAGTCCAGCCCTGTATGTAAGTGAAGTTGAAGGCAGCACCCTCTCTGTGCAGCTGGCCATGTCCGCGTCCTCCGTGCGTGTCTCTATGTGATATGTGCTCGGCTTCCTTACTGAACGAACTCACAGACGGGAAGGTGGCAGCCGTGTTCCTTAGCCTGGGCAGAGATCCCAGGTCCCTGGGGCACCCATCTGGTCTTCAGCAGTTGGACAGGAGGGAGTCCTGGGCCAGGGCTGCTGGAGGTGGTGGCTGTTTCCAACCTCTCTTAACAAATGATCTATAATACAACTTGTTGTTTAAACCTGCAATTTGGTGCTTATGCTTGTGATTTGCTTTGCAGGAAAGATGAATCATATAAAATTTAATATATTCTGTTATTTTTTCTGTTCTTCAGAAATATGTAAGAATTATGCTAATCCCTGGTTCTAGGGGAAAAGAATAAAAACATCATACTCAATCCTGTTTTTCAGTCCATGCTAAACATAGAGCTGATAAAAACCTGGAGGTTTTCTGTGTAATTCTAAATGAGAATAATTAGCTACAAAAAATTTCCTGCAGAGTTTGAAAATTGACATTTCCTCTTTTCTTTGAGAGATATGTTGAAAAACATTAGAAGTTCTCTGTAACTGCTTGATAGGTTTCTCAAGTTGCCAAAATATACTTCACCCTTGAGCTGCTTCCTCCTCATTGCCTTCTACTTCCAATGTTATCAAAACCCGTACACCTTCACAAATGTTCATGACAGTGCTCTGTCTTTCTAGGGTTTACACGTATCATGGCAAATTATATTCCTATAATCCTTTGCCCTCAGTCTTATATTAAATCAGTTTAGTCAGACATTTTACTTCCAAATATTTTGTCCCCTGAAAACTAAGGCTGGGGCTTATCAGATGATCTTGGTAATTAGAAATGAAGCCCACATTAGAAGGACCATTACTGTCTCTTTTGGATTAGCTATGTCAGATGATGAGTTAAAACTACAGAAAAATGGCTAATTTGCAGTTCACAAACATGATACCCAGAACCTAAATTTGATGTATTTGAAGTTATTTTTGTTTACAGGAATCAAGCCTCTGTTAGAGGGTTTGAGCTGGCTCTTGGCATAAACTTTTAATTTTCTTGCTAGTTATGAATCCCCTTAATATCTTGCATTCTTTCTAAATGATTTGGCGTTACATATTCCCTTTCTTTCCTTCAGATGAGCTGTTTACACAGGATGTTGATATGAATATACTTTTAAATTTGTTTTTAAGTAAGTTATTTTTCTTTTAATCATTCAGAGCCAGGCCAGAACTTCATAACCTCAACAAACCAATTTGAGATTTATTTAATATAGACTAAAGTACTTCTTTGTACATCTTTAGGAATACTCAGTGCTTCTTAATGTATGGAAACCACCTTAAGTGTATAATTCACTCTTTTCTCTTATACAGGTGGAAAGGAAAATAAAAATTTCAGTGCAGAAATCTTGTCCCCTTGTAAGTCCAAGTAAATTGTAATTGTACAGCACTGTAACTGTGCCTGCAGGTCATGTAACAGTGTATTTCACAACCAAATTCCAAAAATACTAATGTTCCCGCTGTCTCACATTAGGTGGAAAACCCCTCATGATGGGGCAAATAGTCAAAATTCGTGTAATTACCAGTGGTAAGTCCTCGGTAACCAGACTGTTGCCAGTAGCTCACTGTGCAGTTTGGGAATGGAAAAGTGAGCAGCTTCTCGACAAGCAGTAATTGCACTCCAGTTTTGATCTTAAAGGCACGAGTCAGTTTTGACAGACACCCAAAGCACAAAGGGAACCTGGGTTCACTTCCAACAAAGAACATACTGCGAAGACACAGCAAGGAAGTGCCATTACGAAATGTCCTTGTCACAGGTGGCAAAGGCTTTATCTTCTCCTTTATGTTCATTTCTATGGCCTATACTCACCTTTTACAAACTGACTCCTCTGTTTACAAATGACAAAGAAAGACCTTAAGGCTATTCTATCTCTTAAAGTCCTGAAAGATAGGAATGACATCCTAGAAGAGGTATTCTCCATGCTGTCTTGCCAGGGTACCGCTTGTTGAACAATGGCTTTAACCTATTATGTTCCATATTTTTGTGCTTTTGTGCTTTCTCCCATATTTTTGCCTTGGGTTATTGGCACATCAGGAAACTGCAGGTGGAGAACAACACAGTGCACTGTGCATTTACAAAGCCTTACTTATCTACTCTACTTTCCTTTAAATTAATTTCTCACAGGGAAAGCCTGATGTTTAGCTCTTGGTCTCAGAGAACCAACTTAGAGGACATTTGGAACTGGCAGGAGATATCTTAAGTGAAACCCAGGAACTCAGGGTCTGTTTTTCAGGATGAGGTTACTAAACACAAGTTGCAGGAAACAAGCAATGTCTAACAAAAGACTTACTGGCACTTACGAAGGCTCCCATTAGGGACTGCATACGGATGGTGAAGCACAAATTAAGGAAAATAAAGCTACTCCAGACAATGCCAGCTAGAATGCTGTAAAATCGTGGTACAAATTGGTGTGGAAGGGTGTAAGTGTTGATTTCTAAATGATTCGTTTGTGTGTCTTAAACACTTGCCTTAATGTGAAAGTGTATGTGCTTGGAGCTTTAAGCAGCTTAGTATCTTGCTGCTCCAGTCGAGGGGTACGATTAGAGAAGGGTGAGGGGCTTTGTACCTTATGAAAAGGCAAAAGCTGCTTCATCACTGTGACTGGGCTGAAGAGGAAGAGTGATTCTCACTGGGCACATGTGCTCAAAGAGTTCAAGCGGTCTGGCAAGGGTCTTTTGAAATACCAATGACCAGGAAAACCCCAGAACTCAATTCCAGAACCTTCCAGAAGGGATTTCTATGCATGGTTCACTTTGACAACTTTCCAAGCAGGGATACTGTGCAACTGCAGTGAAAACCTTCCTCAGATGGCAGTAAGGGATGGAGCTCCTCTCGATAAAAAGAAATGCGCCAAAAAGCATGTGTGTGTGCCTGCTGCTCTGTGGACCACATTTACTGCTTTGCTGGATCTGTTTGGGTGGTGGGTTTTTTTTTCTCTGTTATGTTCCTCTTTTCCTGTTTCTCTTTTCTTTTCTTTTCTTTTCTTTTCTTTTCTTTTCTTTTCTTTTCTTTTCTTTTCTTTTCTTTTCTTTTCTTTTCTTTTCTTTTCTTTTCTTTTCTTTTCTTTTCTTTTCTCTTTTCTTTTCTTTCTTCTCTTCTCTTCTCTTCTCTTCTCTTCTCTTCTCTTCTCTTCTCTTCTCTTCTCTTCTCTTCTCTTCTCTTTTCTTTTCTTTTCTCTCTTCTCTTCTCTTCTCTTCTCTTCTCTTCTCTTCTCTTCTCTTCTCTTCTCTTCTCTTCTCTTCTCATCCTTATTCTCTCTTTTCTAATCTACCTAACTTTCTCTCTTGATCTACCTCACTACTTCTCGGCTCTTTTAGATGACATAGACTGTATTCAAGATGTTGCAATTTTGTAAAAAAACCAACCTTTTGCCAAGTTCTTGTAGTAAATTGTTGTGATTTTGACTAAACCCTTAAGGTGATTGTTGTCACTTTTCCCCTGCCAGGCAAACACTCAAAAGATAACCTACCTGCTCTTCTCCTGCTCATGACAAGGGGACAAAAAGGGTTCTTGAATAACTATTATGCAATGTTGTGTTTCTCCTGCTGTGCAGTAGGGCAGAAATGATATGAACATGAACCAGTCTGTATCCTTGGTGCATGGAGCTAGACGTGGATGAGAAAAGCAAGAGTGCTCTATCTAGTGACATAGAAAGCATGCGAGATATGGCTTTATTTTAAAATTACAGCATCTTAAATAAAAGAACACACACGCATTGAAAATAAAAACAAGTTAAAATAGATGCAAGCTATGGGAATTGTACCTTTGTGGCATTCTGGCTATCAGCAGTTGGGATTGCTGATTTAAGGCACTGGATGAAGTAGACTCAACAGGACTTGACTCTATGACTACCGATCACATTCCTGTTGAGATTATTTCATTCACACATTTCCCATCTGAAGTCATGCATAAAATTGAAGCCTTTCTGATAATGCAGAACTTGATTTATGATTTAGGGAGAAGATTATTTGACCTGGGGGTGGGGCATGGCAGGGAACAAGCTAAATCAAAGTTTTTGAGCAGCTTAGGAAAAGGAAAAAAAAATAGAAAATGAAGGTAAACAAGCAAAAATGAAAACTCTATGACAGAAAACTTCACATGGATGAGAGAGGTTGTCATAGCAAAGATGTGTTCACCACCCAAATGCATACTTTGACAGACAGAAAAAGAGTACAGAAATATATTGCAATAGTGAACTCTGTCAAGAAATTTGTGGCTTACTGCTTACCCAGTCCATCAGTTTTATTGTACTGATGCTGAAAGACATCCATAAAATGCTCATCTTGGTAAACCACCAAGGGATCTGAAAGGGATTCTGCAGTTAAATTACTTGTATTTGTTAAATACTATTTTTGGACAGTACTTTTCTGGTTTTTGTTTGTTTGTTTGTTTGTTCTTTAATTGTCCATAAAGGGTACATAGAGAGGAACCATGAATCTTAAACAGACTGGAAGAAGGGGAGTGAGATTGTTTATGCAGAAGCTTGTGTCAGTGCAGTGTTGGTCATTTCAGCAGCAGAACCAAAAGAAACGGATCTCTGACTCTTGACTCTCAGGGATTACTACACAGCAGATGAGTTGTCTCCTCTGAACATTCTAGATTTCTTTTGGTATGACGAAGCATTAGAATACAAAAAAAAAGGAGAAAAAATAGCAATTTCAGGATGGCTATTGCTTACTGTGAAATGGGGTTGCCACACAGAACAACAGCATAGGTTAGGAGAACTCAGAGAATCTAACTCTGAGACAGAGGTTGTTACAGCAATGTTTTATCATGCAAGAGGTTATTGTGAAATGTGTTAATAGCTTGGAGGTTGCCTTTAGATGACAGGACACCGGCTTAATTGAAACATTTCTTTTGGGTTTTTTCCTTGCATAGTTCGTTTTAAGAGGTTGTTTCTGTGGGAAATAAATAAATATTCTACGGTCTCAAGGGTTAAAAGTCAATATGTTTCCTTTTTTACCAGGTCAGACTGCTGTTGTTTCCTGAAAATAATTTTAAATCTTGATGTATTAAAAATGCTAGTTTATGTTTATTTTCACATGCTTATTTTCTCCTGCCCAATGCAATTTTGTCTATAATGTATCATTCAATATGCCTAATAAGACTAAATATGGGAAGACAAACAGCAACATTACTATCCATACTAAACAGAGTCAGAAATGTTCATTTTGCTTACTGATTTTTTGAAGCAAGATATTTCCTCATTTGTAAAGCTGGCAGAGTCCACAGTTTTAGGTGTTTATCAGTCACAGCACTCCCTCTTATACCAAGAGGCTGTTTCTTTGATCGTTTGCTAGAAGTTTCAAAATATCAGGGAAAACAGCCCAAAGGTATTTTGGTTGGATCACAATGCAGATTTAAAAATATCTTAGCTCCTTGCTAATTGATGGCACTTTACTTCAAGCAAGACACTCATAAAACACTTACGCTGGCAAAATCAGCCAACTAAGTTATGCCTCTGTTTTACTTACAGTGAAATTAAGAGAACATTTCTATCATCTTGCGTAATTTAACGTTATCAGGCAGACTCTTAGCACGGAGACTGTAGAAGTACAGGGGTGATGCCAAAGGTTCTATGTTTATGAAATATGTTAGACATTGTCTGTGAGCAACGTTGTCTCTTTGATGGTTTCTGCTAATAGTACAAATCCTGTCATTTGGACTGTTGTAGCGCTATAACTGTACGAAGTGCTTTATACAGTGTTATTAATGGTAAGGAATCAGCCCTTACTAGGAGAACTATAGCGCAGACCACTCAAAAGAAACACATCCAAGTGTTGAAAAGACTACAGAAGTGAGAAAAGGTTTTTTGGTGGAAGTCTGAACAGCTAGTGTGGGTAGCGTGCCCTGGCAGCCAAGAGGGCAAATTGCATCCCAAGGTCCATCACACACAGCATAACAACCAGCCAAAAGAGGAGATTATCCTGCTGTGTTCAACATTGGTGTGACCTCACCTTGAATACTGCGTGTAGTTCTGAACCTCACGGTTTAAGAAGGATGTGAAGGTACCTGAATGCGTCCTGAGGAAGACAACAAAGACGATGAAAGGGCTGGAAGGCATGTCCTATGAGGAGTGACTAACGAACTTGGGCTTATCTAGTATGGAGAAAAGGAGGCTGAGAAGAGACCTCATTGCTCTCTACAGATTCCGGAGAAGGTGAAGTGGAGAGGGGGAGGTGCTGATCTCTTCTCCCTGACAGCCAGTGACTGCATGCGTGGGAATGATTCAAAGCTGTGCCAGGGAAGATTTAGACTGGACATTAGGAAGCATTTCTCTACCAAGAGGGTGGTCTAACACTGGAACAGTGGTCTAGATGGTTGTTATAGGTCCCTTCCTACTGAAAGTCTCCTCTCCTCTCCTCTCCTCTCCTCTCTTCTCCTCTCCTCTCCTCTCTTCTCCTCTCCTCTCCTCTCCTCTCCTCTCCTCTCCTCTCCTCTCCTCTCCTCTCCTCTCCTCTCCTCTCCTCTCCTCTCCTCTCCTCTCCTCTCCTCTCCTCTCCTCTCCTCTCCTCTCCTCTCCTCTCCTCTCCTCTCCTGAATATCTGAATATCAGGAAACCCATTCTTTCCACACTGGTTTTAGAGTCCACATCAGGCAATTTTTTTTATGTAAAAGTTTTCCCCTTCTCTGTGGGTAATATTTGAAAAAGCAGGCGGAGACTCCTACAATGTTAATTACTTAATAGATATTATCTTCTCTCAAGTATGTTTTAAATCCTCTCATCAAATACATATATTCTGTAAAGTGTTGATTACACTTTTCTTTCTGTTAGTACTTTTAAAAGGAACAATTGCTGATCAAAAATGGAAATATCAGTAAAGTAAATCTAATTTGAGATATTACACTAGCATAATAACAAAGACTATTCTTCCTCTCCAAAATAAACCCAATAATCCATTGATTCCAGAGCTGGGCTTCTAACTTATCTTCAGATACATTTTAAACGCTGCATAAGATGGGAAATCAGTTAAAGACCTATAAACAAATACTGGTATTTTAAAAAAATAATGAATTGCAGATTATCTGCTTTAGTTTTCCAGAAGATTTTTAATGCATTTTCGTGGAAAAGCTTGAGTTTCCAGAAAAGAAAATGTAACAAGATTCTATGGAGATTATTTTCCCTGTTTCATTTAATTACATGAGATTTTCTCATATTATAGCAATGGTTGTGGTGCTTCACTATTTTATAATATTTCATGCTGTGAGACAGTATCTCTTAGATACTTTGTCTGTAATAGCAGCTGAAAGAAGTATCAGTTTGGGGAAAGGATATTTTATTAGGCACTGAGCTGCCTGATTCATTGTCATTTTTGCTCTAAAGGGACTGTGCTTGAATGCAGAGAGTATCCCCAGATATGTTTACAAAATGATGGCTTCCACTTCAAACATTTGTTTTATTAATTCAATTTAATTCCACATTGGGGCAAAAATTCTAAATCTACTGCAGATGAAAACTGGGTGTTTGGATCACGATGGAATGAATATTTTTTTCTCTTAGTAGAAAATATCTAATTTTGCTCTTCCTAAAGGTCGATAAGATCCCTGACTGGTGAAGATAAAGATAGTTCCTGTCATGCTCTAAGGGTCATTTTCCCTTTTATACTCTTTTTCCCCAGAGCAAAACAGAAAAGTCCTGG
This sequence comes from Cuculus canorus, assembly GCF_017976375.1. Lineage (NCBI taxonomy): Eukaryota > Metazoa > Chordata > Aves > Cuculiformes > Cuculidae > Cuculus > Cuculus canorus. The sequence continues at coordinate 8,028,556 of NC_071403.1, read as the reverse complement.
TGTCCTTGCAATGTTTGACTCTACACTGAGTAGAAGAATGACAACATAAAGCGATTTTATATATAGAAAGATTTAGGTGTAATCCTGAGAAAGAAAATAAGGCATACTGCAGTACAACACTGTATTTTAACAGATGATGGAATTTCCAACTCGTGCAGCTCCAGTCAGTTCCTGGAGATTGTCTAAGAGGTCCAGCATGCCCCATTGCCTATGTATTCCCCTTAGCCCTAGAGCTGGGTTGGAACTGGGTGATCTTTAAGGTCCTTTCCAACTCAAACCATTCTATGATTCTACAATTTTAATTTAAAAACTCTTTAATCAATCTTCCTACATGTTTGTGTTACGTTTTACTTTGTGTGTTATGAAGTCATTTACACCTGTGGGACAGATCCAAGGAATTAGCAATGCAAAACCAAGTTTCAGGGGGCAGGGGGAGGCGAGAGCTGGCAGGGATTATTCATGCTCCACATGGAAGCATGTTCATGGTATCCTATGTATCCTTTGGCTTATGATAACTCTATACATCTCACCTGCCAAATCTGTGGCAGAAGTGAATAAAATTCAGGTAAGATATAGCCAAAATGCAGTCTCAACAGATAAAGGCCTTTGTAAACATGACAGATAAAAACAGGGAACCAGAATAAAACAAGATGTCTAGATAAATGCCAGAAGTCTAAAAATAAGGGGGATAAAATAGCATCCACATAAAGAGAATCAGAAATTTGATGGCAGAAACACACTCAAGAAAACACCCTAAAAGTAGGGCAAAATTGGTTTACAAATGGCAGAAGCGGGAAGACTGATGCAAGCATGAAAACAAGTTCTGTTAAACAAATGCTGTTAAACAAATTGGTTTTGTTGGATCCTTTCTGAAAGCCACTGTGAAGGTGACAACCATGACTTCAAATGTAACTTTTTCCTAGGAGCAAAATTCCTCCCACAACTTCAGCAAAAATTCAGGTTTCACAAAGAGGAATTATAGTTACGAGGGAGCCTGTTAAAAGGGAATTAAAAGAACGGCTGGGGTGGAGGATTACCAGTGACATACAATGGTATACTGTGCTGTAACCTGTGCTGTTCAGTGTACTCGTTTGTCTGGAAAAGAAGATACACAATAAGGTGACAGGTTTCCTGATACCTTAACATTTTTGTGGGTATTAAAATTCAAAGCCAGCTGAAGAGAGTCAGGGAAGAGTCTCATGATACTGACTGGCTAGGTGATAAAGTGGTGGATGAAATGCAGTGTTGATAAATGTAAAGTAATGCACCTGGAGAAAAACAAGGCTAAGTATGTACACACAGTGATAGCTACTAAATTAGCTATTACTTCTCAGAGGAGAAATTGTTGTTATGGATAATTCTATGAAACCATCTCACAACAACATAGTGTTCTGTACCAGACAAAAAAGCAAGCTAGGAATTATTAATAAACGATAGAGAACAAATCACAAAACTTCATTATGTGGCTGTGTACATTTACAGTACATCCAAATCATGAATGTTGTATGCAGATCCGGTTGTCCTCATCACCACCTTTTCAAAACAGGCATAGTAAAGCTAAGCAAAGGTTCAGAGAAGGGCCAGAGGGACATTTCTCATGTCCCAGGGAGTCAGTTCCTATATTCTTATGCTATTCGTGATGACTGCCTACTACTTTCTTTACTCTCTATGAAATTGTATCTCCTGCTCCAGTTCCTTTCTCCGTGATTGTTGGCCTCAGACGTGCTCACATCAGAACATATATGAAGGATTAAAACGGTCCTTATTTGTTTCATAACTTTGTTTTCATAAATTAGCAGCTAGTATGGGGGTATGTTTTGAATTTCTGATGGCAACAGCATAGATAATACAAGAACAATTTAGTTATTGGTGAGCAGTGCTTACACAGAGTCAAGGCCTTTTCTGCTTCTCACCTCTCCCCACCAGTGGGTAGGTGGGGAGTGCACAAGAAGTTGAGAAGAGATACAGCTCAAACAGCTGACTTTAACTCACCAAAGGGATGTCCCATGCCATGTGATGTTATGCTCAGTATATAAAACTGCAGGGAGAAGAAGTAAAAGGGGGAATATTCTGAGTTATGATATTTGTCTTCCCAACTAACTGTCCCATGTGATGGAGCCCTGCTTTCCTGGAGATGGCTGAACACCTGCCTGTTGATGGGAAGCAGTGAATGACTTCCTTGTTTTGTTTCATTTTTGTGCACAGATTTTGGTTTAGCTATAAAACTGTGTTTATCTCAACCCATGGATTTTCTCACACTTAGTCTTCTGATTCTCTCTCCCATCCCATCAGGCAAGGAGTGAGCGAGTGGATGTGTGATGTCCAGCTACCTGTCAGGTTAAACCTTAACAATCATGGTATAAATGGTTAATATTTAATCACCAATCTTCTTACATTTTACTGCCACTGTGAGTAAAACATCTATCTACAGAATTGTAAAGACACTATTACAAACCAGGTTAAATATATAATTACTATATTAAATAAATCAGCAATTCTCTTGAAATAATAATCTGTCTCTGGGTGAGGTTTGGGAGGAGACTGGGTTGTCTATAATGCACTCAAGTATATATTAGTTGGCAGCTAGAATTACAACTACTTTGTACAGTAGTCGTACAGAAAAGCAGCACTATGATCTAGTGAAGGGAAATAGGAACATATGATCTTCTATGGAATTCACAGATAGTTACTGAAAATATGCATCTTTTCCCTTACTGCACAGAAAATGCACTATGTTCAAAATGTCACGAGAAGGAGAAGTCTCAGTAAAATATATTTTATCTCTATTGTCTTCTTTTGTGAATGCCACCAGCAATACACAGTGTCTCATGGATGTCTGTTGGTTCAAATGATTTGTCACAGTCTGTCTTCTCATGAAAAGAATTCAGATTGTGGCGACTAATGAAAGAAATTGGGTATTGGTGCATAAGGTTCTATTCTGCTGCTGAGAGAGATAATTTTATATGATATTTTAAAGTAAGCTTAATGGCGGTGAAAGTTCCTGTCTTAGAAAAAGAACAGAGCACAGGTGTTTCATGGCCAACTGCTGAATCTGTGTCATAGCTTTAGCCATATCCAGGGATGACAACTCCATTAATGAACAGATAAGTTAGTCATGTATTCATGCAATCTTTGTTTCCCATTGGGCAAAGTTATTTTTCATCTGATGTAATACACTGATAACTTCATACCTTTATGTACCTAAAGTCATGTCTTCTCTGTACTCCACAACCTGATGTCACAGTAAGGTGACCTGGACCTTCTCACCCTTAGCCAACTGTGTGAGGAACAGGGAGCAGGACAAAGGCTGAGCAACCATGATTTAGTCACATGCTGTGCCACCCTGTAGGATCTCACATCCTGGAATCTGTCTCCTTCACACTACTCAAGATGTTCTGGGCTCATCCACTACCCTACTCATCTTGAATTAAAGCAGAAAAACCTGAGAGATGTTGCTAGTAGACCTGGTAAGGTTAGTAACAAGGATAATATTATCTGTGGTGACAAAAGGGACTAATTATGCCCCACAGGAAAACAAAAATCTCTTGTACATCTGCATACAATCCTAAAGGTCTTGTCTGCACTTGTTTCTGCTAGTAAATATACATGATGCACAGTCTTCAAAAAGAAAAGCTAGGTGAGATTTGAATACGCAAAGTTCTAACAGCTTATGCAGATACTTATTCCCTGCTGCACTGGGTCTGTCTGAGTTAATTTTCCCCTTAGCAGCCCTCATAGTGCTGTGCTGTGTATTGGTAGATAGAAGGGTGTTGATAACACACCAATGTCTTTGCTTTTGCTGAGCAGTGCTCATGGAACATCAAGTCTACCCCTCCAAATCCATCCCCCTTCCCAAGGCCAGTATGCTGTGGGGAGCAAGAACTTGGGAGGTGACATTGCCAAGACAGCTATGTCCCAAACTGACCAAAGGGCTATTCCATAACATTATGACACGTGCTCAAGCGATAAACACTGAGAGAAAGGGAGTGGAATTTGTTATTAAGTCATTTGTAATTAAGTCATTTGTCTTCCTGAGCCACCGCCACCTGCACTGAGGCCCTGCTTCCCAGGAAGTGGCTGGATATCACATGCTGATGGGATGTAGAGAAGAAATATTTTCATTTTCCTTTGCTTAGATGCATGACCTTTGTTTTTCCTTTATTATACTGCCATTATCACAAACCACAAGTTCTTTTGTCATTTTATTTTCTTTCCCCTTGTCCTGTTGAGAAAGAAAGTGATAGAGAAGCTTGGTGGGCATCTAGTGGCCAGACAAGGTCTATCTGCCACAAAGGCCATTGTGCAGGAGGTTCCAGGACATACCCTACAAAGCCATAGTGCTTCACCCCTCTATTGAGTGCTTGGGGCCAGGAAACGCATTTAAGACTGCCTTTTCCCACCCCTGGCCCGTGGCAGATGCTGTCTCTTCTCCTTCGTGCACCGTGAAGGGAAGCAGCCGCTTCGGGGGTCGGGAGTCTCGCTGCACCTTGCAGACCCAGGAACACACCCATGACTGTTGGTAGCAGTTTTCAGTGGCTGAAGGTCTGTTCCCCATCTGTTCAGCCATGATGTGGGATGGTGCAGACTGGGGGCCTGTGGTGCTTGCAACATGTGCAGGAGTCGGACCAGTGGCAGTGGGCAGCAGAGAACTGCCAGCTGCTGCTCTGGGAGGAGATCCATAAGGTACAGGAGCTACTGCAGTGGCAGATGGCCGAGGAGATGTTGAGGCCCAGTAGGAGTTGCAAAGCAGCTGGGAGCAAGCTCCACGATGTCCTCAACCAGTTCTGGAGCGTGTCCGGAGAGAGCAATGAAGCTGGTGAAGGAGCTGGAGAACAAGTCTTACAAGGAGCGGCTGAGAGAGCTGGGGTTGTTTAGCCTGGAGAAGAGGAGGCTGAAGGGAGACCTTATAACTCTCTACAACTGCCTGAAAGGAGGTTGTGGAGAGGAGGGAGCTGGGCTCTTCTCCCAAGGGACAGGGGACAGGACAAGGGGGAATGGCCTCAAGCTCCACCAGGGGAGGTTCAGGCTGGACATTAGAAAAAATTTTTTACATAAAGGGTCATTGGGCACTGGCAGAGGCTGCCCAGGGAGGGGGTGGAGTCACCTTCCCTGGAGCAGTTTAAGAGACGGGTAGAAGAGGTGCTCAGGGACATGGTTTAGTGGCCGATAGGAATGGTTGGACTCGATGATCCAAGAGGCCTTTTCCAACCTGGTGATTCTGTCATTCTGTGCTGGGAGACGAATGACTACCAGCCTGCCTGCATCCACCATCTCGAGAAGGAACCACAGCTGGACAGAAAACTCTTCATAAAGTATATCCTGGAGCAGCTTGAGGGTGAGGTGTTTGCCTCCCCCTGCAGGATCCAGCTATATGCAAAGCTCCAGCTCACTTGTTGGGAATGGGACCCAGGCCCTGGCGGATGCCAGCCCCCAGACTGAGCCTCGATTTTTCCAGTTGACCCTACAGAAGAGACACTTCCCCTCAAAAGACACAGCACTGGGCCACAGACAACATGCAAGGCTGTGGCAGATGCTCTGCTCCAGACTCTGCAAGGGAAGACTTGGTGCTTCCTGGCAGTGCATGCAGTAGGCTGCTGGAGAAGAACACCCACCTGAAGCATGCCTTGAAAGACACAGAGAATCAAAGAGGTGCCCCTGAGATGGCCAGCCACCTACCGTGAAAGGGAAGCTCTACAGAAGCATGCAAGGAGGCAGAGATGCTCCAGCAGAAAAATCCTAAACCAGCTGCCCTCACTGCAGAGAGGAAGGAGAGATGCAGGCATCTGAAGTACCTGATTAATACTCCATTAATAAGCCATTGAGCACCTGACTAATACTCCAGTGCCACTGCCTGTCCAAAGCTCCACTGAGGAACTGAGAATTAAATTGTTTCCTCAGCAGAAAGCAGGAGAAGTGAGAGAGCCCTCTGGAGTTTTGCTCATACAAGACAAGCAGAATGAAATCTCACAGCAAGTGGCTAAGGAGTTTCTGGCCCAACTGTCTGCAGAAGAAGAGGGGTTGTATTATCTGAATACTCTCAGCCAAAGGTGTGAGGAGTTATGTGGGCAGCTTACAGAGATGACAAATGAAAACACTAACTGGCTGAAGAAAATACTTGCCTCTGTGAGCAGATGTGTTGGACAGAAAAGGTTCAAGCTGAAAATGCTGACCTGAAGGAGCAACTAATGTGAGTGACAGAGGATGAAAGAGGATGAAAATTCTACCATTCAAGTGATCAGCTGTGTTCAAACCCAACTGGAAGATGGGGACTGCAAACTGAAAGCCAAGATAGAAATGGCAGAAAGGAGGCAACAGATGGAGAGGGAAGATGAGGAAAGTTAGTGCTATGAGTAAGACAATTTTTTGCAGTGTGCTCAGAGGTAAAAGTAGAGCAGAAAGTAGACATCAATTGCTTCAAGTTCAGGTGAGTCAACTGTAGAACATGTTTCAGAGCCCATCAGAGTCAGCTTGGGAAGAAGATGGTCCTGAGTCCTTTCTTCCTTCAGTGGGGGACCCTGCAAGTGAGACAAAACAATTGGTAGCAAAGAGTCTATCATCTTGCAGGATCCAGGACAACAACTGGGAAAGCCTTGAACGTTCTTAGATAGATACAGCTACAATCCTTTTGTTGGTCCCAGTAAGCAGCCTAAACAAGAGCTTCCTCTAATGGACAATATGCTTATATCTAGAGAGAGGTGGATGAAGCCACTTGGTATGTGGGAGAGCTGGCATACAACACAAGAGGATTAATCCTCTTTAATTTTGCAGAAGTTTCAGATGATGACTTGAAAAACAAAAATTGGAATAGTTCTCTTTGTTATATTTTCAATTTCTCACCTACATTGGAAGAAAATGAAGAGGATCTGGATATGGGTATTGGGTTCTAAAAAGCAGAGAAGCAATGGACTAAAATAATGTAATGTAGCCTATACGACCTTCCAGAAGATCTACAGAAGTGAATTTATACTTATTTTACTTCTTATACTTCTTAATTTCTCCTTCCCTATCCTGCTGTGGAGGGGTGTGATAGAAAGACTTGAAAGGCACCTGATGGCCAACCAGGGTCAACCCACCATATCTGCATTTCTGCTGAATATGGGAAGGGAGCAGCATGAGTGGAATTTTCACCTTGTACCACTGCTGGTTTGTGATCTTATCCCTTGTTTGGAGCAGAGGTGATGGTGACTTGAAGAACTTTACTGTAGTTGAACCAGGATGGGCAATTGGATTCCAGGAACGTGCCTGTGTAAAGCCTGAGTGTCGATGTAAGCTGAAGCTTGCTGAGCCAGCTGACGCTGCTGGACCTCCTGTCAAGCTACAGGTTGCCCCATTGCTCTCAGTAGAATGCCAGTCTTTAGTCATCTGCTACTAAACTATAATGAGTTCTATTCCACCTCTGCCCAGAATATTCAGAATATTGGCAGGAGAACTTGGCCCTGCGTGTGGGTGCTACAGGTGCCAAAGATCTGGCTGAGTCCCCTCAGGACTGTCCTAATTGCAAGCTTTCCTCAAAAAGATTTAGACTTATGCTTTGCTGGTGGGAAAAAAAGCATCCCATGTAGCTCCCAAGGCATTCCCTGTTACTCCCTTACTAATATGGGAGTAACAGAAGGAAAGTGATTTTTTTTAATTAAAGGAAAAAAGTAAAAACTGAGAGTTTGGGGACTGTAGAAAGCTGGTTGAAGGGAAAGAGATTGTAGAATCAAAGCTCAGTGAAATATAGGTGGGGATTTATGGTGCTGTTTTGTTAAATACATTAGCCTCGACAGGTAAGCGAGTATAATCTTGGGCCATGAAAATTCTTTTGTTTGTTATTTCTAAGGCATTTCCCACCGCAGAAAATGCATGATATACCATAATATCATGAAAACTTCACTTATCTTTCCTTTTCATGAATAGGTTTTGTATTAGGCAGGATCCAGAAATCTTGACACAAAAAGCATGACGTATGACAGGTATTGTGGTAAAAGCACAAAAGGAAAATGCTACAGTTCTGAAATTACATTGTTTAGCTTTTCCTATAGACCATCCTGATGCTGTTCCATGATGTGGCCATCATATTCTGCTACATTTCTGTATGATCTCTATGCTGTCTCTATGCATCACTCAAGCTTCATGATTGCTTATTTGGGAAAAAAATGCTGAAAATAATTAAGACCTTAATAAACCCACAGAGAAATTTAAATTTGGAGTTGTTCAGGAAGATGAATTTTCAATTTGGTGGAATAATCTGGCCTTTCAGAATTCAGGACTCTTCCCAAACAGGACGAATCAATCCACTTTTTTGAGGAATGAAAATTTCAACTGCTTGGATTTTTGAATTAGATCTGATATTGCTGAAAAAATTTCCTTCAGTGCTGAAAATCCATTTCATGGCATTTTAAAAAAGAATATTATTAAATATAATGTATGATGGACACTATACAGGATTAATATCATCACATGAAAGACAAACTACAAAATTTAAAATGGGTAATTAATTTTAACTTTGCTTTGATTTAATTATATCTATTAAATTTGAGTGAAGCTCATTTAATCCCATGTGATTTCTGGTCGCGTACATGGTACTCTCCTGTGGAAATGGCTCTGTTTAAAGTTTTCAGCCAGCTCTAATCACTGAAACTTACCTTTCTTTCTACATTACAATCTAGGGAAATGACCTTATTTTTCTTTTTCTCTTGACAGTCCTGAAACAGCTGACAGCAGAAATGACAAAGGTACTGACAGAAAAGTTATTTTTTTCCTCTTCATTTTGATGTTATGGATCGATGTCCATTCCACTAGCAGCCTCCAAACCATAGATCACATAGCGCGTGACTTCCAAGTCAACAAGAGACATTTACAGGTTAGCAAATGTGTTCATTTCCCCCTTTGGCAATTCGACGGGGATTCTAGCCATCTGATTCAGAGAAGCACATATGGTAAATACTTAATGGAATATAAATCTTGAGAGCATACCTTGAAACTAAATGAGATTTTCAATAGGACTCACATTCCTGTTTTACAAAAGTCCTTTTGAGAATTATATCTATTGTAAGCCTCTGACAGTTATTTACGATCATGGGCACACATAAACTGAAACATTTAACCTATCCCATCTGTGTTAAATCTAGTTTAACACCAGGATACCAGTGTTAACTGCTCACTGACCTACAGAAATACTTAAATTGCATTTATTTTTCCTAGATTTTATTACTTGACCTTATGGCAGATATCAGGATACGTATGAAGATGTCTTTTTATTATTTCTGCAATGTTATATTACATTTTTAAAAATATTTTAAAAGATGCTATTTTATATTTACATTCTCATTAACACCACTGGGCCACAATGGATGAATTCTGGAAAATAATTTTTATGGATTTATTTTAACCATTCAACATGTCTCAGATTTCGTATTTCCTTAATATATTTTAAAAATACATTCATCTCCAGGGTGTCTGGAAATTTTGGAGAGTGGAAAATGCCAAAAGACCCTTTGATCTTACAGAGTTAAAGTACTTTTTTTGGTGGAACTGCTCAGACAGAAACGGTTAAAAAATAGATTCCAGACCAGTGGAGGATGATAGCAGAGTGAAGATGGTTTTCCTTTCTCTTGTTGGACTTTGGTGAAATAGGAGCAAAACTTATTCAGTTGTAATCTCTTTTAGCTAGCATACCCTTTGAGACTTGTCAGAACTCAGGAGGGCACAAAGTCCAACATTCCAGGCAGCTGCTCGCTCCTCAGATGTTGGCGCTGGATGAAGTAATTGCTGCTCCCCATGCTGTTTTCTACTGCCGTTTTCCTGGAAGTTGCTGCCCCTACAATTCTGCAGCAAAATGAAGGCTTCCTAATTATGGTTCTGGCAGAAGCAGCTGCTTTAGGTAAACAGCTTGTTCTGGTTTTGTTTTTGTTGTTGTTGGTTTTTTCTTTTAAATTATACCAGAGACGTGTGCTTCCTTAATAGACATCTCTAATGGAAGATGTCTGGTTCTCAATTACACTTTGTTTCAAGCATGGAGAAAGATAAAGCATCAAGGAATCTTTACACAGTACAAAATCACTCTATTCCATTTAATAGGTGTGCATTAGAAACCATCTCCTCCTAAGTGATCAAATGACTTTAATGGCACATGTCAGTCTGGGAATAACCTAGCATGTATTTAAGGGAAAATGTTAATGTTTTTAGCAACTTTTGGAGGATAATATGAGACAAAAATGGAAAAATAGATGTTACCAGTCAGAGTACTAACATTTCTACAGGTTTGAGTGAAGGCTAGTACAGTAAAGATATGAATCCAAGACTCTTCTCTGATCAGAATTAAAGATTTTTCTCATTAATCACTCTGCTTTTAGATGAGCACGGTCTCAGAACTTATGTTGCCAGCATGACCAGTTCAGCATCTCATGTTACTGAGTACTGCAAGCTCTACAATCAAGTGATTAGACCTCCCTTTTTTTACCAGCTGCATTAGAAGAATCGTACCTGGCAAACATGTGAGGATAAGATGATAGCAGAATATTTTCCCAGTCTTCCCACAGGCAATTCAGGGAAATCATTACAAAGAATTAGGGAACACTCACAATTTCTGATGTATTTGTTTATTCTTTCTTTTTACCATTCACAGGCTACTAGCTAGTGGGAAAGTAGTGTCCTTAAATCTTTCTTTCTGATATTCTCCTCCTTCTTTGGATAAAGTTCTCTTTCTAAAATAAATGTGAGCTTCCATTGTTATTATAGCTACACAAAAAAAAAAAAAAATAAAAGGGTTTATCCAGAATTTTTCTCAATTGTTCTTTTTCTCTTGATAAACTAAACGTAAATTAATATATGTTTTCTGGCCTGGAGGAAGCTGATTCTTAGCATGGCTGTTGTTGGCATTTCTGAGGAATGCTGGAATACAGGTTCAAGTCTGAGAAAGCAAAAAAATAAGGACATGTGCCTGATACCTAAGTGATATTACGAGTCAGCTTCTGTTTCGCGGAATATCTGTGTCTTTACAACACTTTTTTCACATGGTTACATTTTGAGACGTATTCCCTAATTAAATATTTCTTGATAGTTTCCTCCAGACAGAGTCAAATTGGAAAAATTAGCAATTGTATTAAAAATAATAGCACTGAACAATTCCCGGCAAGATATATCCCTAATTAATTCAGTTACAAATCAGGACAAAATAACATTCCATGTTTATAATAGTAGTGATTCTTCACCACTTGAATGGGAAATATTCACAATAAATGCCTTTTAATTGTAAGATTTTTAAATTCCACTGTTTTATCTCTTCTTTTTTGTATCTTTTTCAATTGTGCAAATACATCCTTTTTCAATTTATAATGTCTTTAACTCCTCCTCTACTCGTGGAATGTCACTTTTTAATGCAGTATTATGATCACAGCAGAACAACAGAAGTAACACATAGTGTTTACAAACCTATATCAGCTCCCTTTGTTTAACTTTTGGTGCTCCATTTGTTCTACTAAAATTGGTAATGTAATCCTTCAGTTTGTCCTTCTGATTGTAGTTAGGCTGGTGTTTGCAGCTACACTGAGACGGTCTTTATGTTTCTTTCAATGCCTGCCTTAAAAAGGCAGCAAAATTAGCTTTAATTCACTTTGTTGCTTTATTTAATAAGCTTCAGTCTGAGTTCATCTTGTGACAAAATTAGATTTTAATGACATATTTCTTTAAATCCCAAATGAGGGATTCAGCATTCAGAGAGAGTAAAATCTGTCGCCGTCTCAGTGGTTAGGGGCTCATTCTGCAGCACTGAAGTCACTGGGACTATTTTTAACCTCTTTCAGTTAGAGTAGGGTCAAACTGCTGGAATTTTATAATTCTCTATGTTCCACTACATTTGTAGTGGTATAACTTCTTTTCGCTGCAACTGAGTTTCTCACAATTTAAAGGAGAGGGTGCATATGCAACCAGAGAACTGAAACTATAACGGAGAAACCTTTTTTTTCCCTCCTGCTAACAAACATAGAAGTGGGTTTTATTGGCTGCACCGTTTAACAGTCTACTGGTTTACAGTATTAACAGTATGGGCTGGTTCTTCAGCGTTCCTAAGTTAATGTCTCATCCTTGACTGTTGCGGGATGATGGTAATTTTCATGATTTCATGTTCTGATGTCTACTTATTTTCTTTCCTTCTTACTCTTCTGTCGTTTGAATATAATTGACTGGAGAGAGAGTCAGGTTAGTCAGCAGAATCTCGTGTTATCATTGTTCTTCCTAATTTGGAGAATAGTATCAAATTGCAGATATGATGATGTTTAATTCAAATGTCAGTTTTTTCAAGTTCTTCAGGACACGTAGTAAAGCTGGGAGGGCCAATCCAAGTTTTAGTTCCTGTCTAGGCAGTTCATACATTGTGTACATATCAGTGTTCTTTTCCAACACAGGCAGTTATTTTTTCTGTATCAGACTTTCATACAGTTGCAGAGGAGAGAACATGTTTTTTTCATGACAGAAACACAAGTTGATTTTAATTAGCCATTTGACAATGAATTGATTTGAATTTATAAAGAGCTCTTTAAATAGGAATATGCCCAGCTCCTCTGCAATTATTTTCTGATAATACTGCTGTCTTTTGAAGATAATATTGCCTTTTAGGGGAATATTACACATTGAAGGTTCTTGTATGACTGCTTCTTCTTTTCCGTGACTCTTTAGTGAATGGATCTTTCTGTGTTATTTTTTGAGTAGATACTCAGGCACCACAAGAGAGATAATAATATAAATATCTATAAGGATATAAACTGGATGATCAATTGGCAAGAGAAATTCTAAATTTACTACAGTTCTGAAATTGCCTTGAATTGTAGTTTCTTTTATGAAACACATCAACTATTAAGCAATCAGTTCTATGCTTATTCTTTAGTCATGGATGATTAGGAATTTTTTAGTACTTTGAATAATGGTCTGTTAAACGATATTTTTATTTAGATATTCTTGCTGCCAGGAAGTTATAGCTGATGCCAGATATGATTTATCACTCACCTTTACCATGTCACCTTCTAGACGTACACTAAATCATCCCCACTGACTTAAGTTAACCTTCCAAACCCCAGCACAGCTTCAAATGCAAATGTATATGTACACAAATTTTTATATATATATATATATACACACACACATATATACTAAGATATATATGCATACTGTGCATGCATATATATATAGAGTTTTACATATCTGTGTGCAAAAATGTAGTATAATAGAAACCTAAGTGCTAGTCAGCCTTTATTAGGATTACTAAAAGGAGCAAGAAAAAGTAAGGATATTCAAATTTATGTAGATCTGCAACTGAATTTTTGCCTTAAAGCAACATCCTTTAAGAGTCAAATGACTCCATTTTTTTGCCCAAAGGAGAACTATCTCATCTGGTATGCTCCGTGCTGGCAGTGACTGGCTGTTTCGTATTTTGTATTTCTCTTTGGGCTTGTTTACTACATAATATTAAAATCTTGCTCTAACAATAGTTCCTAATTTGTTTAGAAGTCATTCTGTGACACACATTATTGGACTGTTCAGACATCAGTTGCTTTATTTTCACAAAATATGTCCATAGTGAAAGGCTGGCATTAACCCATTTTAGAAGGACTTAACTGAAGTATGACATATTGATCCCAATGATTATCCAGTAGTTTTAGCAGACCCACTTTACATTATTCCTTTGCTCATTTTTCAGAGTTGGGAGTATGTTGTAGCATTTCTCTTGCTCAGTGTGCTGTGGCTCCAGGCGCAGCTATTATTGCTCAAAACATCAACTTTCTTATTCAGGCAACCTTCATTGTAGCAGTTAATAATTTCAGAATGCTTATGCATCCAACCACTCTTTAAGGGTTTGCACATGTGTAGAGTTTCCTGGGCTTTTAAAAAAACAGGTTTGTTTAGGAGAGTTGTGGGTTTTTTAAGAAAATTCAATTTCTGTGCATTGTAGTGCTCTGTGATGAAAATAGCTTGAAGAGTAATACTTCACAGACATTGGTCATGGAAGAAAACGGTGACTGAAAAAGACCTAGTACAAAATAAGAAATTTTATTTTCTTTAATTTCTGTCTTGGTATTTCGTAAATATTTGTATCTCTATTGCCTGCTTTGTAAATTGTAACTAATGACTACTACTTGCATTTAACAAGGCTTACATTAAGGGTGATTTCAAAGTATTTGGACAAAAACAACACGTAGACTCTCACAAAGGACAGTAATCTATGAACATATGAAATTATGAATCTATTACTGCAAGGTAATTTAGGCATATTCTGCAGGGTATTAAGTGTATAACAAATGCAGCAAGAGAAGTTTCAGAGAGCTGGTATGAGAAAATTGAGACGAAAAAGTGGCTAATAACTCTTTTCGATATATGCAGGAAGATATTCAGGAGAATGTTTGAATCAAAATGGTTCCCTCTGAGAATTTGTCGCATTGGCATAACTGTGAGTACAGCTATGGCTCAACAATGTGTCACATTTGCCTTACCCACCTAGAGGGGAATTTAAGCATTTATATCACAAAAGTAAAGTGCTACCCCTTTTTCTATAGTATCTACATATGCCAACCTTTCCCTGTTTTTGTTCAATGACTCCTGCATTGATTTCAGTCACAAATTTATTAAATGTCACATTTTTACTACATTGTCTACAGAAGAGTCCCATGTTTACAACTTCCTAGAAAACAGTAAATGTGAAATGTAATAGTTTACTGAAATGTATTTGAAGGTCTGAAGCCCAAGACTGGCCTACCACTGGGTGTCAGTACTCAGAGAGACATTTTCCATATATATATTCACATGTTAACTTAGCTCTTAGTTACTATTTTCTCTCTCCTCTGACCCTAGCTCACTGCTTCTGACCTGCCCAGCACCACATTCACATCAGCACCTCATAGTCCAACTTCATTGCTCACTGCTCCTTGTATCCTCACCGTGCCCCAATGCCTCCTCCTGTCACCCAACTTCATTTCCCATCACCAGCAGCTTCTCATTTTATCTTGCTACATGCCTCATTCCCTCCAGACAGGTTCAAAATGGCCAAAAGCTTTGCCACAAGTAAAGAAAACTTAGTAGACATCTGCCATGTGAAGTTTTACTCTTAAAATTTTACTCAAGTGGAAGAAAGGTGAGACTTGTGAAACCCACGTGTAAGTAGTGCTCTTCCATATAGCCTTGTTTATCCTACAGATGCTGCATAAACATATGGATTATGTGGAAGATCAACCACACCCTACCAAAGAGTTCATAAAAAGACCAGCATTTCTGAAATGGTTTCTTATTAGCTGCTATGCCCAGAAGAAATCATTGACTGCTAATATTTGGATAGTTGATCAGCTGCTATTGTATGAGATTTTTCCATAATCTTGAGAAGAAGTATATGCTGCTATTAAAAGAATTGTTTTAATGTTTTTCCCCAAATAATTCCATTGTGCACACCACTGCAGACCTTTTGTTTCTAGTCATAATATCACTATCCTCAGTTTCTTCCAGTTTTGTCTCAAAGTACATGGGTTTTTTTCACTGTATGTCTAATGCTTATGCCTAATAACAATAAATCACTCATTTTTTTCTTGTTCTCTACCTCCTAGAAATTTTCTTTCAAAATCAAAATTGTCATAGACACAGGATCTAGCAGGATTCCACCCTGACTCAGTAATTGCTTTGCAACAGATGAAGCTCATCAAACAAATGATGCATGTTTTCTTGGAAATCTGCAATAGGAACTCCACAATACCACAAAAGGGACCTTCTTCATTTCCCAGAAAGATCAGCTCGTCTCTTGGAGAAGCCTATAACATCAATATTTTAAAATATGAAATTATAACTTCAGAACAGCATTTAGGTAATTTTAGAGGTTTATTTGGCTCCCTTTGACCTGTGTCCAAGGTGCATTTAGATACACGGTAAGCAAGGCTTTAAAAGCAGAGGGATTGAAAACCTAGCACCGATGGCAGTTTTAAAAGCTTTCTAAAATGATCCTAATTTATTTTTTTTTTTTCTTCTTAGGGCTGTGGCATTTTCAGAATGCAAAATGACAAACAATTTTATAAGGTCTTAACCAGCATGGACTTCTTCACCTACAGAGTGGAATGAAGCCACCTGAACTCACATTTGCAGAACTTTCAGACTATGTTTTCCCATTTAACATGTGCGTATTTAAGTTTGTAACTAATAGAATTAAAAATAAAGAAGAGATAAGCTGTAACAGCTGGTTTTATACCAGCAAAATGCAGCCCACATATTTTGAAATTGCTTTCTCCTAGCTACTTGAAGTAAATCAGATGATTTCCATGATCTCTAGTTCTTAAGCTGAACTGTCCAGTGCACTTTGAATGCTCATATCTCTGAAAAACACGTGGCAGCTGAAGAAACATTCGTAAAGATTTTAAAAAATAATGCCTGAGAAAACAGTTTTACAAATCTTCTTTAACTTTACAGACATTATAGCATTATAACATGAAATGAATAAATACGCTATGGCAGCAAAAGCAAATTTTAGTTTCCCAAACCCTCCTGCATCACAGTGGGCGAGCAGGAGCCGCTGTGACAGGCCTATTTCATTGGAGCATTGGGTGTTACTCACCTTTGCTTGGTCATGGATGTAAGAAAGAAGTAAGCATCTTATGTGAAGAAACTGATGAACGGATATACACACGCAACAATTTGCTTTCTATTCTAGAGTTTCAGCCTACCTTCTTCTCAGAGCAGAGATAAAGAAAAATGACATTCAACAACATGAGGATTTGAAAGCGATAAGGAAAGCTAATTTTCTTAATTTCATTTCTGAGACACAGGTCATCTCCTGGTATAATCCCTTTCTGTTGCTTGTAACTAGAGATTGTTTTTTCTAATAGTGGTCAGTTTTTCAGATGTGGTCAGAAACCAAATGGGTATTCCCATGATAGTGAAGCAGAGTCCTGTTAACTCTTGAGAGCCTCCTCTTTGTGTTGACGAGTTGGCTAGCACAGTGAGAGAGGAGTAGTGACCTTGTCTTGGGACTGGTTTTATCTGAGCAATAAAAATGCCTGGAGTTTGCCAACAGTCTCTCTTCAAGACAGAAAATATTTTATACTATTGAAATATAATGACCAAGATAGAAGGTGCAATGTAAGGAAACAATAACATGCTTTAGACATTTCATGGAGTCATAGAAGCATAGAATAGTTTGGGTTGGAAGGGACCTTAAAGATCATCTAGTTACAATCTCTCTGGCATGGGTAGGGACACCTCCCACCAGACCAGGCTGCTCAAGGCCCCATCCAACACCTCCAGGATGAGGCAGCCTCACCTTCCCCGGGAAACCTGTTCCAGTGTCTCACTAGTCTCATAGTGAAGAAATCCCTCCTTATGTCTAGTCTAAACCTGCCCCTCTCCAGTTTATACTCATTGCCCCTCATCCTGTCACTACAAGCCTTTGGAAACAGTCCCTCTCCAGGTTTCTTGTAGCCCCCTTCAGGTACTGAAAGGTTGCTATAAAGTCTCCTCGTTGGATTTGTTGTCTCCAGCATGCTGGATGACATTCTGATTTGGATTCTCGGTGGAATCTGTATGGCATTTTATTTTCAGAGGTTTGTAAGACCATGCCACAAACTGTTCAAATTATACAATCAAGGACGTACTGCACCAAAGTCTGTGATATGGGCAGTGGAAGAAGAGAAGACCCATCAAGGCTTCTGCCAAATAAATATTTCTGTCTTTTCAGATCTTCTCAGCTGTAAATAAATCTGTTTGTAGAAGCTGAATGTACATTTTTCTCTCAACAAAAAAAGTTTTGCAGCAATTTATGAATCGAAGTATATAAGCATTTTATGACATGAGGCTTCATAACTATTCCTTATTATAACTTAGAAACAAACGACACTGCTTGAATAGTAGCTTGTGATTAGTACTTGTTAAGGAGTAGAAAAGACAGCATGTAAACATGCTGAGGTTGATAACATTGTGAGACATATCTTGCTGAAGTCTGGAAACACTAAGAACAAGCGAGCAATAAACTAACTGAATTAAATAAGAAGTCAAATGTTTGACCAAATCCAGAAAGAATTTAGAGCAGAGAAAAAGATTCAACAAACCCAGAAAAATCAGGGATTTTCTCTGCAATGCCAAAGTTTTTGTCAAGTGAATCTCAAGTTTTTCTGATGCATTTTCCTCATACAAATTTAATGCTTATTTCTTATCCAAAGTGAGTTCCCAAGTCAAGGTTGCTTTGTTGAGAAAATCCTTGCATCAGCCTTCAGATGAACAAATCTGAAATTTGTTATTTCAAAAGTGTCTGTAAAATTTCTGATTGTAAATGCAGAGCCTACAAGAAAAGCCTGAAGATATCCTAGGTTCCTGCGACACAAGCATGGAGATTATTTTCTCACTTTATCCATACTATGCTGGTAAATCTCATGATTTTATTCTATGTTTCATAACTGTCATGAATTTTCAAAAGCCCCAACCTCAAGAGTCTTGCTGTCTGCAAACCACCAGCTTTTCTTAAAGTGCATTTTTACCAACATGTTTTAGTCATCAGAAACGCAGGGGAAAAAAAAACAACAAACCCTAAAAAATGCTAGAGAAAACTTTCAGCATTCAAAAACTGCATGGTAAATGGCGTGTTCACAAGGTACTTGTGGTTTTATTTCATGAATTTATGTTCACATTAAGGCTTTGTTAGACGATGTTCAGGATATCACAGATTTGCTCTACTGAGAGTAGAGATGGAGAGGTTTTAAGTGCTTGCGTGATTTAGAGAAATTTTTGCATAAGACCATCATTGACTATGGCACTACTGGAAGGAGAAAATATTTCATTTCTCTTCAAAATTTTTTCTCTGTAGGGAAAGATGAGAATTGAATATAGTATCATTCTTTTGCTAGTGTTTGGAGCTTAGAGTAGGGGGCATCACTTCCACATCAGTCTCAGATGGACATGAAGACTGTCTTCAGCAGTGTCTAAACCTCTGTTTTCATTCTGTGCCTCTATAAAATTTGCTTCTCTGCTTTCTGTGTTTCATGATTTTGCCTGTATAGCTCTTTGCTCCATATTCTCTCCGCAGGAACTGTGCTTTAATTTGATGATAGCAATCACTGTGTGTAGACATCAAGATATTTTTGTCACTTTCTAAACTTCATCACAAAATGATTTTCTATTAGAAAACTGAAATCTCTGCTTCCCAGGCAATTGGAGCCAAACTCAGAACATTGCTTGAGGCAGAAAGTGGATATAAAACAGTTCCTGCTTTTTGTCCTTGCAACACTTAGGAGACAAAGTGACACAAAAACAATGAATGCCCTACCTGTTCATCTGTATGACAGGAGTTTGGCTTAGATAACAGATAAATGCTCTGGTCTCAGTCTCAAGTGAACATTGTCAAATTAACACGAGCCACTTTATCAGTTGTCAGCTTAGTCTTTGTTGCAGCAAATGACAGATATGAGCAGCTACTCATATTTTTTTCACACCCCAAGAGCATGTGGTGACATGGTGTTCATACACAATGAGATGCGATGTACCGCTGGGAATAGTTTCCTCTCTGCAAAACCTGTCACAGCCATGAGAAGTCATTACTGATGTGGCTGCACAGTTGTATGAACAGAATATGGGTGCCCTGGGAGCCGAGCACAGCTTGAGAGAAACCCATGTGAGAAAAAGGTACCACTCTGTTTTCTTATTGTGACACTTAATACGCTTCACCTGCAAGAATGCACTTTGGGAGGAGCAGACGATGAAAGTCCTGACCACTTTGGTCATTAAAGAAGTTGTGATTCTTTATAAAGTGACTTTACAAAGAGCAAGAGTTTGTGGCCTTGTGTTCTGAGAAAATCCATTTGAAAAAAAATTGTATCCTCCCTAGCAAAATTACTTGTGTAGATTTAATTGCCCATAACATCCTGCTTTATTTCTACCCTTAATTATTTTCTATTGCTCTTGGACACTGTTAACTTCCACACTATCATTCAGAACTCTGTGTGTTTCACTGGTGGATGAAGGGATTGCCATATATATTAAAGGGATTTATTATGCCTTTCTTCAGTAGATTAAAGAATACATTAAACCTCAATATTTTCTCCCTGAGAAGATGCTTACAAACCATAATTAAGTCACCTTTCAGTCTAGTTTTTTATAAGCTACACTGATTCCTTTTAGTGTTTTGGTAAGGCCTTTTCTTCAGCTCTTGAATAACTATAATAGCTCTTTTCTGTATGCTTTCACATTTCCTGGTATCTTCTTTTTGTAAAGAACTATAACAGAACCATGTTTATATTTTATGAAGTCAATCTCAGCAGTTAAAACAGAAACATGTAAATAGTTTTCTCAAGTTAGTCCCACTATTGCAACACACAGTGATAAAATCATTCCTCAACCCCCAGCCCAAACTTGTGCTTTTTATGCCACTGTGTTGCGTGGAGGTTCATGTTCAGGTACAAATTTGTAGTGACTTGAAGTGGTTTAGAAGTCCTATCTTCCAGGTGACAGTGCCTTAGTCTGTAGGCATGGCTAGTGCTCCTGGTTCAGTACATATTTTACATTTAGCACCTTCAGCAGGAGGAGCCCTGGCTTGTTGAGAAGCTCCGATTCCTCTGTATAATTGATTTGCCCTTATTAGTTTGCAGTCTGTGTGTCAGTGACATATGGTGTGAATTGTAGATTTGCAAATGCATATAGATGAACATGTTAGTTGTACATATCAATTTATGTGTACCTCCACTAGGACTATTTCTATTTGATAATGATTGCTCATCCACAAATACGATTTGAAATATGTCAGCAAACTACTTCATTATTCATTTAGCATGTACCTGGATGATATTCTACAGTGCTTATTTTGTAATCGAAATGTCATGAAATTCTAAAGCAAATATCCTACGTGAGTCTAAATCTATTATATCTAAAAAAACTTTTTAGATCTGCACTTGTAATTTAACCGAAGAATGAAGTCGTATTTGTCTGATAATAAAGCCACATTAACAAATACTAATGATAATATTATAGCCAGTGTATTTTCAAAGTGTATCACCCAAAGAATCTTAGTCAAAATAAAGACCACAACTCTTAGCATCAACTGTATGCCCTCAAACACCAAATAACTATTACCAGCAAATATAGACTAAGCACAAAGTTAAATCTATCCTAGAGGAAACTTCAGCTCTGACGGGGTGAAATGAGTTTAAAGATAGACAGAAGGATCTAGATTCACAAGAGTGAATTAAGCTCTTTATTTCAAACACCTAATGGTTTCTAAAATTTAGGTGCCAGTAGCATTCACAAGACCTTACTCAGCCAGTGCCTAAGCCTGAAAATTCTGTAGCTGCTAGAATGCCGATCCCCAAATAGATTTATCCTGCTTGCTCTTAATTAGCTGAGAGTAATAGAAATGGTGAGTGTTTCAGAACCTTAAAAACCTCTACGAGTCTTGGTCCAAATGCTTAGATTCCAACAACTATATCTGTACATCACTAATGAGATTATGACTATGACTATGACTATGAGATTATGACTATGACTATGACTATGACTATGACTATGGCTATGACTATGACTATGGCTATGGCTATGGCTATGACTATGACTATGGTTGAGTATCTCAGGGTCTGTCTCACTCCTGTGTGTAAGCTGCACTTGTGTGACACAGAAGCAGGACATTTCTTAGGGTACTTCATTGGAAATCCCAGACAAGGACAGTAGTCCTCCCAAAACAGTGAAAAGAAGCTGGTGATGCAGTGCAGCAATGCCAAAAAAGACAGATCTTTTAATCACTCTGACTTCAGAGTGTTTAGTTCTCTGCTAAATCTTAAGTTGAGGTTATAATGCTGGTTTGAACTTCAATCTCCCAAAGCAGTGCCCAAATACAGGCTATAAAATTGTTCTCAGTCTTGTTCTGTTTCCATAAAAACGTAATTGCTTTGCATTAGAAGCACTTCAGCAGGGATGAACAAAAAGCAAGAGGCCCTTTGCGCACCTGTATAGGCACAAGTTTAAATTCTTTTCATAGATTAGACGGATAAGCCTGGCCTGTTCACATTCCTCAGTATTCCAAGAACTGAATATATACCAATCGGAAAAGAAGCATCACTATTATTTTTGAGGAAAAAAACCAGTAGGCTGGATGCTCAGCTCTAGGAGAGTTTCCTGCTGCAGGTCCCAAGCAGAGGGAAGCATATCGTTCTCCTCTCAAATTAAGCATATAACTCATACTCTCTTTTTGACATTTCCTGTAGATTAGCTTAGGTAGCTCCCTTCTGCAAAGCAGATTCCTTTTTCAGTTCACCCCTTTTATGAGGCAGGCCATTTCCTACTCTGTGGGTGTGTTTGGGTCACTTGCAAGGTCTCCAGTGCTTAGACTTAGCCATGCTTTTACTCTCTCCCTTATGAAGTTAATCTTAGCTATGACATAAAAACATCAATCCTAGATAAAATATCTCAGGTAGGGATCCAAAACCATATTGTATTGTACTCTCAGTGACTTGTTGACCACGAAGTAAGTGTTGACAATATTCAACAGTAGTAGATCTGATGTTTTGCGTATTCCAGCCTCTTACTTATTACTGGAAAAAGAGTATATTGAAGCAAAGCACAGCTCTGAGCCTCCAAGTCCTTATTTGTATCTACTTCCAGAAATCTGAGAAAAATTATCCAAAGTACAGGTAGTAAAGTTAGTAATAATAATAACATGACCATTAACATTGTTCATTGCTGTTGTTAAATAAACACTTGATGTTGTTGTAGATTTTGTTGTGATTGCTGTTGTCATTGTTAGTGATATCTTTATTAAGTGCTTCGTAGTGGTGTCTTGTTGTTCCCAGGCAGGAGTCATTCTGCTTGATGCTATATTTGTGTGTCATGAAAAGACATCCTTTAAACAGCTAGAGTAACACAAAAAATGGGATAACAAACATACACAACAAATATTGAAAGCCCAAAGCAACAATGAGACAGTTCTGATTAGTGTAATAAATAGAACTCACTGCATAGAGCCTGTTCTACTTTTGTCAAAAACTGTACTAGTACTGTAGCACCTGTAGATTTTAAGGAGCTATTAAATGGAGGATGGAGTTGTGATCTTGTAGAAGCAGAATATTTCTCTTTTCTTACCCAAGAGGCAGTTAGTACAAGCACAAGGATTTAGAACCATGATGTGGATCAATCCTTGGTCACAGTAAGACATCCAGCCTCGAGGAGCTCCCAGATTCTCATGATTGTCTGAATAACGAGATCTGATAATGATGAATTACATCAACTCTACACTTCATATCCAGTTACTTTCCTGCTAGTATGTGCCTGTACATTCAGGTTCATGGAAATTCTGCATAAAAAAATTAATTCTAAGTGTAACAAGAAAAATCTGTGGGCAAGTTTCAGCAAGAAAAGCATGAATCATTTTCAATATCATGTTCAATGGTATGTAAATCTAGCAAGATATGGTAAAGGACTGTAGATCCCTAAATAAGGAATAAACCAGTACAAGGAACCTTGTAAAGATAAAATATCTCTGCCAACCTTGTCCACTTCTACAGTTTTTTCCTCCAATTTTTACTCAGTTCTTTTCAAGGAATAATTTACTTGCTGCCAGTGTGGGTGTTTTTTATGGTTGGTTCTGGTTTCTTTTTTTCAAGGAATGTATGATCTAGGATATCTTTTTTATATCTCTTAATTGCTAATATACATTTAGGGTACAACAAACCCTGAACTTGGGGCTGAGTCATGAGTGGTACATCATCCCAAGAGAAGTAACAAGCATCCCTGGAAGACTTTCTTCTGATACGCAGTTTCCTTGGCATTCTTCTTTTCTCCACTGAGCAGGAATAACCTTCATCTGCTCCTCAGAAGATTCAACTCCGATGACTACTGGATAAGGGAGCTTATGCATGTGAGTTTACTCAGTTCCTACACCCTGCACTTGTCTCAAGCAGAGAGAAATGTGCAGTCAATACTGTACCCAGTTCCTACCTAGATCATGTTAAGCTCATACAAGGACAGAGAGTTATCCCATTTGACATGTAGGTACAAGTCTGCTTGCGCACCAGCACAATTTTTGGGAAGAAGAAGACTACAATTTTGGACAAGTTTCTTTCCCAAATACATTCAAAATTATTTTCAAATTTTTTCAAGTTAAGTCTCTAAAAAAGGTGGGGTTTTCCAAGGAGAATAAAACACCCAGGCTTTTGCCTCAGGAAAAAAGACTAGCCTCTGATGAGGTTGGATAAGAAATGGGTATATTTCTCTCTGATAGACAACACGCCAAAAATCCAATACAAATAACTAATGGCTGATTGGATTGGTGTCTTAGCCTTTGAGGAAGTGTTTTTTCTGGCTACTGCAGGAGGTAAGGTACTCGTATAGATAAATCAATGACATAACTGATTTGGCAAATCTCATTTTTCCAGTCAGTCAACAATTTGTAGTGTTATGTCCTAACTTCTGAGAAAATCTCTGGCTTCAAAATACTGAAATGCTTCTACCAAAAAGCCATTGAGATGCTTGTTCTTATAAAATACAGTGGTTGTTTCAAAATTAGCTCGACTGTCTTTAGGGAATATACTCTAAAATGGTATCTAATAATAGATAAGCTAGAAGTGGATTCAATCTTCCACTGCACACAGATACACCTTCCATACTGACAGCACTACATTTACACATAAGCACAGATAATGGCTATGTTAAAAAGCAGTTTTATATTTTTCCTGTGTTTGTGCCCTCTTCATGTAATTTGGAAATGTCTCAACCCCAGGTGTAAGCCTAAAGGCAAGATCCAATTGTTGACATCTGTTGGGGAACAGAGATGATCTGTCTACAGGTCCTAAGAATTTCAGATAGACAGACGTCCCTCTGAGGGAAGGGTTGTGCGGCCAGGATGCATTGGCACACACACAGAGATGCCTGCAGCATCACACATCCTCTGCATGCATATGGACTAACACTTCAGGCCATGATGGCTTGGAAAAGAAGACTGCACTGTAAAGTTGAGGTGAACACAACATTTGTATTCCTGGTTCACACTGGATGGACAGGAAAGCCATGTACAGTATTCTTAGAATGAGAGATCTGCCAATCCTCTAAGGTGGGAATCCTAAGCAAAAGCTGACTTACTGCTGAGCTGCTTGTGAAAGGTAGCCAGAAGAGTTGAGAGGACAAGGAGCGTGCCTCCATATGGTTCAGAACAGCAACTGCGAGCAAGGGGCAAAAACAACAGCTGTTGAGGCTGAGGTCCCCAAAACAGTAGCCTGGTGTTCCTTACTGGGCAATGTTTCAGATCATATTGCTAATAGAGTCCCAGGAAACCATACATCACTTTGGAACAACAGCAGCTGACTATGTCAAACATCTTAATTTCTCCAATGCTGGGCAACAAACTGAGTAGTGAATAGCCCAGGAAGGAAAAGGGCACTCAGCCAACTTACTGACAGCTTTAGGAGGTGGATGGGCTGATAATGAACAAAGTCCAGGAGTGACAATGTTCCTTTCTTTCAATTATTTAGGTTATCCAAATAGCCTTGAGATGTTTCTCTCACCCCACTCAAAAAAATTCTAACTCTTCCACTCCTTAATCTAAAGATGTGGCCTCTTGTGAGAAAGTCCTGCTCATTTTGTAGTGTTTAAGTGCCACGACTTATTTTCCCAGGATCATGGGGAAGGTTTCAGTTGGTGGCATTTAACTACTTTTTAGTGGGAGCACAGGGAGTTGATCTTTGTTCTTCTTCCTGCCTAGCAGAAAGGTCATAACGTGTCATTTGAAATTCTCATGAAACATATCATGAAACAAAAAACTTAATTGGCATTTACCAAAATCTCTATATGACACAACCTACCCCAATGCCTGGGTTCTGATGAGCTTCAATATGCAGGACAGGACTTTCTTTCATCCTAGCACCGAGGCTCCAGAGGAAGCAAAATCTGACTTTTTAAGATCAGTGGTGAGCAGGCTAAAATTAAAAGTGTGGATTTATTAGTGAGATTAAACCAATGTCGTATAATAGCAGCGACAGGTTCACAGGAATAAGATGAACATTAGCAACAATCAATCAGTTGAGCTCCAAACCATGTGCTGAGATCAAATAGTAGTGTTCAGTAAAGTTCTGCTCTATGCCAGGAAAAAAGTAACAGCCCAATGTGTTGCATTTAAGAAATATATTTTTGTGTAACACAGAATGACATCAAATTGCACCTGTCATGAGCCTGAGATTCTCAATATAACTTAAATCATGATTTCCAAATAGCCAAGTTCTGAGCTGCTAGGAACACCTGCCAACATAACTAATAGTGAGGACAAAAAGCCTTTGGTAGCAAGTCCCTTGAGAAGGAGATAATAATATATGTGCCCTGTTCAATAAGCTCTTAGCCTGAGGTATTTCCAGTATGCAAAGAAAAGAAAGCTTACTTTTAATTTTTTATGCTGTCCCCCTTTTTCTTGATACGTTTGTTCCATTTTCCTCAAAGAGATTCTTGATTAGTTTAACGGAAGTTTTCCTTTCGAAAACCAAATCTGATTCTCTGTGGAAGCCTTTGATGGGAGTTTCCATATGAAGAGAGATTAAAGAAGTGCAGGCTAATTATTATGGAAAGAATAAGCACAGGAGAAGATATAAAAAACCTGGCACGTATAATAGTTCCTACTGTGGAGAAGGTCAGTCAGGCTCTCTCGATTATCTTTTACCAAAGAAAAAGAAGAAAACGCTTCATAAATTAAAAAACAACACATTCAATTATATATACATACAAATTTTTACAAAAGAAATCTCACTGGATTCAATACAGGGCTACAAGAATTTACTTGCACGTGTAGGAAAAACTGTAGGGAAAAAAAAAATGCACTGTCTCAGGACAGTATTTCCTAGACAGACTTTTTTCCAAAATGGCAATGTTGTAAACAGGATACCAGACAGGCAAAGGTAATTGTAGGTTAGGACTTGCAGGACAAGAGGCAGCAGCCAGATCCATAGCCCTTCTCTTTCTCCTTTGTGCTCTCTACTCCAAATATTACCCACTATAGATGCATTTTTAGTGACAGAAAAACGATTGACTGTGATGATGATGTTGCTGCTGCTTCAAGTCAGAGAAGCCATCTCTAAGGTTTAGTTAAACCTGACTATTACTTTGGATGTTATTGTAGGAGTTGTTCCACTACCACACAGAGAACCAACGAATGAACATCTGCCGTGAGCACAAAACACCGGCAGATTTCTTCATGTGATACCACAGGTCCTCATCAATGTTTACATACAGCAATGAAGGAGATGAAGTGCCAGAGATGATCATGGGGTCCTTCCCATGAAGGGAAGGACCTTACAGGCTGCCCAGGGAGGGGGTCGAGTCGCCTTCCCTGGAGGTGTTTAAGGAAAGGGTGGATGAAGTGCTTAGGGACACGGTTTAGGGAGTGTTAGGAACGGTTGGACTCGATGATCCAGTGGGTCCTTTCCAACCTGGTGATTCTGTGATTCTGTGATTCCATAGCTGCTTGGCCCGTGTTCAGCTGGAAGGTGAAGGTGTAAAAGGAACTGAGAATTGCAGTCTCTTAAAGAGACTTGAATTACCATGTAAATGAATGTTTTCTTCTCATATTTAGAAAGCTACACTGAGTCATAGGGAAGGAAGGTAGCACAGAACCAGTTTATGAACTGGATGTCTTTTTCTGTCTAAGAGAAGGTTGGAACAGCCATCAGGCCTTTCTAAGAATAGGCCAAACAAATAAATTTTGTGAGGAATTCTAAACTGGTCTTTTTGTGCAGCAGGAGAGTAGGGAAGATATTTTGCAAGGATCCTTTCTCTGAATTCAGCCCAGAAGGCCATCTCTGCATTAAAGTGTCTATTACTCTGCTGTAATTTATCAGAAATATGTTGTGGATCTTCACATCTTGGCTGTTCTCTGTACTGATGATACGGAGAAAAGAGGACTTTCAGATGTTCGGGGCATACTGGGCTTAATAAGAAATGCGACTTACATAAACCCTTTACTTGGCTGAGGCCCAGGAGAGAAAGTTCACTTGGTACAGCAAACACAGACTTGCCAGCTCACTTCTAGGTGTGCATTTCGGGGTTCAGCAACAGTGTAAGTTCAGGTGTGGCTGCATCTGTCTCAATTGCTTGCCATATTCTCTCAAAGGCAGTATTGCTTTGTTGGCTGTTGACTATCAGAAATCTTCTGGTTCACTGCCACAGGATCTGTCCTTTATTTTTTTTTTCTGATCCCTGAGGGCTTTTTCAGATTGTCTGTAGAGACTAAACGATTGGGACAGTATTTTTGGGGGGAGGGGTTGGGAGGAGAAAGGGGAGGAAGACACAGAGAATGGGATTGTAGACATCTCATTCCAAAATATAGTTGAGAAAAGATCACAGAAATTCACTGTTATATCATTAGTGTCAAAAGTATACTCTTATAGACATGCTATTATAGCTTTCTTAGATGACCCTACACCAGAAAAAAAAGGTTACACCTTTATGCCTATAAAGCTGTTACAATATTATTACTCTACTGCAATTATAGCTATGGATTTACCTTCTAATATCTCTCTGGTTCCTATAAGTCTTTTGTGAAGAACAAAACCATCTCACTAAAGTGACCTGACGACTGATGGCACAGGAGTTACACAATGACCTGGTGTGATGGATTTACTGCAGAAGTTTAATCAGAAGTTGCTGTTGGTTCAAGTCGTGTAGCTATTCCTTGCTCAATGTTGTATTGGGATGGGGCACCTACAGCACCATTCTATATTGTCTTCTCCCAATTAAAACAAATGAATAAGTAACTTTTTTTTTTTTTCTAAACAGTAGTAGGAAGTATCTGAGTTTAAAAAAGCATTATATATATTTTAATATATATATATATATTAAAAAAGCGCCCAATCATATATTAAAATTTGTATCATGTAATCAAGTCTTCCTGATGATAATAAGTTCTGTTTAAGAGCAAAATAAAATAGGTTTCTTGTCCAATATTTCTGTTATGTTTTTGCAGAATCTTATTCTTCCAGTGTTTCAGAATCCCATAAATTTTAGGCTAAACTGAGCCACAGCTAGGTTTTACTTATTTGTTCTTATGTCAGCATTGCCCTTTACCATGAAATTGTATATTGCTCATTTTAGGCAATTGTTTTCTTTTTTACTTAAACTCCCCTCTCTGCTGTTTATTCCCCTGACACATTTATAGAAAATAATTATATCCTCACTCAGCCTTGGTTTTGCTGCTTTTTCCCTGATAGACTGAAGCTTTTTTTATTTCTTTTTTCTTCAAGCAAAATAAATTCTACATCATAATGGTCATTTTAATGGATCTTTTCTCATCCCTTTTGAATCAACTTTATTGAGCTTTGATGGCTACACGCAGGATTTCTGAGTAGGTTTCACCAGCATTAATAGTGACCAGAGTTTATGTCAACAGGCAAGGGGCTGAAAGATGTGATTTGAGCATTATTACTACAAGAATGCCCCAGACTGGCAAAGTTGATGGCTTTGATCCTAAGCAACAATAAATAGGCACTACAGTCATCCAAACTGGTTTTATTACTATAGCTTTAAAGAATTTCTGTGCATAACTCTGAGCTTCAGATCTTTAATTAATCTCATTTCCTCTTCAGGCATGTATACACAAATGACTTTCGTGAGTAAGTAGTGCACGGTTACTAGCCTAGATTTATCAGAAAGAAAAGGCTGTTCCACTCATTCACTACCTCTTGAAGAAGACTTTTATCTCCCCTTTCCCCCTTACTTACTTCCTTTCAGTGATGAAGGAATTCCATCTTTTCCCTGCAGTCTAAGAAATGCTTATACTATATTTTCCTTTCCTTTCTCTTACTTTTCTACCAGGCCAATAAAAGTGAGACCAAAAGAAGAGGAGATGAGAGGATTGGCAGGCAGGTGATGTGCCCGGCAGCAGGGATAGGGAAGAAGAGAAGACAACTTGGGTAAGAAAAGGTGATGAATATGAGAACTTTTTTTCTTCCTTTCTCTGTATGAAACAAGATGGTGAACTCTCCTCAGACTTCTGTAGTGTCCGTCTTTTCCGAGGGCCCAAATTGCTTGTTCTAACATTTGAATAGAGTTGTTGTAGGTATCCTGAAAAGACATAACATCAGTGTGAAATAGCAGCCGCACTCACTGTAATTATTAGCATGAGATTATTAGGGTATACTAATTAGTATATTAAGGTTTTAGTATACTGATGATTATTTTTTCATTGCTTGCAACGTGGCATAGGTCTCCTCTGTGGCTGTCATTCACCATTCTGCATTTTCTTTCTCCTTTTCTTCTTGTATACAGTACCTTCTCTCATGCATTAAATTCTGCTGCACCACTGCACTTAAGACAGCCTCTTGTTGCCAGGTGACCCTACCCAGATGATTCAGCTGACTTTTTCATTAGTGCAGTTTCTCCCGATTCTTGTCCATTGACTGGATAGTGCAAGCTGTTCACGGAGCGTAAGCTCTTTTCGGCACACATCCTAAACTTTTCCAAGCTCTGTAAAATGTATTGCTCCCAGAATCCTGCCAACTTAGCTGCAGTTAATACTACACTATCAAAATGATTTTCCTATCCCTTTTCTACCACCTTAAGAGTGACTGTGTATGCATTTAAGAGAACAAAAACTCCGCGTGGTGGTTTTTGGTGCTAGCTGAATCCTTCAGATTCAAGGCAGCAATATGAAATGCAGGTATTTTTTTCCTTCCCTACGATCTTTTGTACTGCTGAGGGAAAAAAAAAAATATTTTGGGAATAACACTAATAGTTTTCTTCCTCCTTTTCTGCCCTTCCCCTCCAGGTATCCTTTTGTAGTCACAGTTTAGCATTAAGAACAATTTTCCCTAGAGAAAGAATGGAGGGAAACATTCTTTCAGGTGTAACACTGCACTGTAGTGTTTTCAGTAGGAAAGAAGGCTTTAAAGAATTACCAGTAATTAAACATGGGGCCTGGAGAAAAACAGAGTTGTGAACAATTCTTGTATCTCTAATTGGTCCTGGAAAGGCTTTTTGCCAAAATTGCTAGTAGTTACAAATTTCTTTTCTCGATATTATATAAAATCATGTACTAGATTTGGGGTTGAATACTATTTTGACTATATTATTGTTTCAGTAGATTAATTGAGTTTCTCTAATTCAGAACTCTTTTATTTCTTTCTTATTTCACTCATATTTTCAAATTCATTGTTTCATGGAGGATTCAGCATTCTGAGTTACTTCTGGACCCCTAAATATAAAGGGAATGCTACCGCATCTGACAGATATTACATATATAGCTATAAAGAATATACATATCAAGCGTCTTGCCAAAGGTCATACAGATAGTCTGCAACATGGCCAGATCTCTTGATTCCAAGCCCAGTGATTTTACCAGAAGAAACATCCTTCCTCCTAGCCATCCTGGCACAGCCTATTATTGCCTGAAAAATGGAAGACTGAGAAATGTTGACCGTGGACATCAAGGAATTAACTTTTTTCTTAATTAGACAAAAAATTTCAGCTATGACTCTTAACATAAAAATTCATTAGTGAAGTGCATTAAGTCACATTGCAGCCTAACTGAGGTACAGAGCAGTCTATTTTTATTTCAGAGGAGTAACATTAAAAATTAATAAAAGATGTAATTGTTGGATATGGGAGGTTAGTCACATTTTACAAAATAAATTCAATTTTATCTGGCACTGAGACTGACAATTTTAAATACAGGAGGATTTCTTTTTGGAAAAAAACACCTGGGAATATAGTTTCATAGCATAATACTTTTAGAAAATTGAACGATGCGGTTGCTACTGATGACTTCAATAATTGCATGCTATATCATTCTCGAATCTGCAGTAACAAGGCTGTGCACTTAACATCCTGATTTTCCTGTAGTTGTGATTCTCAAATGATGTAAAATGTAATGTAATGTGTGCTTTTTAGGCATAAAATCTAAAAGAAAAGGTCACTAAATAGTTTAAAGAGGTATAGGCTGACCATTTCATTGTTGGTTTTCTTTATAATTCTCTAGCTTCAAACTAAATCCTATGACTTTCTTTGTTTGGTTATGTGACTAGATTAAAGAGTGCATTAATGGTGTTAACTTTGCTAAAAAAATCTTTTCCACTGAAAGCCACAAAGCATTTCTGCTTCCATTATTGCTCCCCAATTTCCATTAAACAGACAACTGAGATTTTTAAGGCAGAGAACCCTGTGTACCCCAACTTCATTGTAGTTGAGAGAAGTTTAATGAAGTCTAGGACTCGTAGCTAGAAGGAATATACGTACTTTCTTTTCAGTGACCTTAGTTCCTAAACTGTACATAAGCCTCCACCAACCTTTTCCCTCCTCATTTACATCCACTTAAGTTTATTCTAGTCTTCTCATCTGGACACATTATTTAAGAACTAGATTAATGCTCAGTTGTCTCAGAAAATTCGGCATTGTAGCACATATTCCTTAAGTGTCTGTGTTTGGGTGATGTTAATGTTGGTCCTGAGGGCCTAGGACATCTGGGCAGTGAGATCCTGTTTGTGCTAAGGGACAACAGGTCAGAAAACATATCAGTACGGCAGAGGACTGGCGCTGCCACCTATTCAATTTGGTTTAATAATAACCAAGGGAAATACAAGAGTGAATGAATGTAGTGTAATGGAAGCCACAGAAAACAGACTGGAGAATTTCTAGTGATGACCTTTACTAGGAGCAGATGGTTAATTACCCAAGGTGGTTAAGGCATAAAGAAAAGTTATATTATAAGAAATAAAACTACTTAGAGAGGTTTTTAAACTTCTACATGACCCAAAATTTCGTGTCGTGATTAGACTGTGAATGAGTCCATGGTTTAGGGAGTGCTAGGAATGGTTGGACTCGATGATCCAATGGGTCCTTTCCAACCTTGTGATTCTGTGATTCTGTGATTCTGTGATTTTCATACTGTAAGTTAATTAGGGAGAATGATAAGTTAAGCAAAGATCAACAAACAAGTGAATTTTCACAACTGCCTAATTAATTAAAAAGTCTCAATTTGGCCCTCTATCCCCAAATGCCTGTTGTATTATGCATCAGTTGCCAAGAGTGGTACAGTTTATTACTAGGTATGGTTGTTGATGCTCCTTTTCTGTTCAGCAGTTTTCCGGTACAGACATGCCAAAGGTTTCAGCATCTAGAAAAAGGCTATGTATAACTGGGTAAAACTTATTTTATGTTCAGAATATATATACAAGCTCTTATTCTCCTATACACAGTGGAAATAAAACAGCAGGACATGGCTTTTCTCCCATATCTCCAAGGCACTTTCCCAGCTAGAAGTTTATCAACAAACCTTTTCCTCCATTCAAGTGTCACACAGCAGGTTCTTCTCTGGCTCCAGACTGATTTCAATCTCTTTTCTGAAGGTTTCTGCGCTTTTCCAAATACAAACAAAATCTGAAAGCTCCACCAAGAATACATACACTAAATTCTCTTCAATCAGTGTGGTTTCTGCCCAGACACACAGCTGGTATTTTGGGGAATAGCTCCAGTTCTTAAAGCTCCAAACATTAGCGTGTTCTGAATGAATGGCAGCCAACAGTCACAAGAATGGTGGCACCTCCAGTTCAGCTTGGTGTATCTTTTCAGCACTCACATATAATAACTGTCGTTATAGGCTGTCTACAACAGAAAGTAAAAAAAAAACCCAGTAATTTACAGATTACTATGGTAGAAAACAAACATTCATAACAATACCTTTTTCTGAAAGAACATTTTCACTTTTCCAACAAAAATTGACTTGATGAACACTCACATTTTCTTGGAGTTTTTTTTGCCTTTAGTTGATTTTCTTTATCTCCTTTTACCTTAGGTAATGCTTTTTGTTTCTGTGAAATCTGAGTTAGCAAAGACTGTTGTTCTTTTTCAAGTGGAAAACTTTTTTACCGCTGCAGACATCCCATTCTCAGCTGTCACAGTTAAATTCCTAACCTTTCTTCCTCTTGCTATTTCCTTCAGCAGTCTTCAAGAATTTGGCTTAATTTTTCACCTAGCTGTGTTCTACATACAGTACATTTTCTCGCATCAGTACTACATAAAGCCCTTCTGAATCTTTTACCAGCTTATGATTCTGATTTACTTGTAAGATTGCGAAACGTTTAAACATTTCGCACATAACCTTATATCATTTCACTGGTAGTGGCTCTCAACTTTCCTCTGACAAAGGAACATGAGTTTTCAATTTTGGATTGCAATGTTTCTGCAAAGTCCTTTGTTCCTCTTCAACAACTCCATAGAAGAGGTTTCCTGGGGTCCTTGTCTCACACTGACATATGAGGAACGCCAGGATGACATTTTATATTCTCTCAATGGTTGCTTTTCCAGAAGCCATCAAACAGAATATAATATGCTGATCCCAATGTCTTTGATACTGTTCTAAAATGATGGCCAGCTGAGACCTTCAAATCTAATCGAATTGTGCATCCATCTCATTGTACCATTGGGGCTCAGGGCAGGAGCAAATTGTGTGGCTTCCCAGAATCTTCCAGGCCAGCTGAAATATTTCGGGTTAGAATTTCCCTTTTTCACTCATATAAAGTCACTAGAGATGTCAAAAAATTCATTCATTCATCAGTAGAGCTGGATCAAAAATAGTAAATGATTTTGGTGAAAAAAACCCTGCATTGTTAAAGACTGTTTCCCAAATGGAGATGGAAATTTAAAAAAAAAAAATAAAAAATTGCATTTAGGGGGGAGGTTGATGGGATTTCAGGTCCTGAAGCTTTCAAGAAGTGAGTGAGCCAGAAAGGACTATTTTGGCTCTCTAGGTGCCCTTCTGGAAGGTTTTTGTTAACTGACAGAAATTAACATTGACTGAAGCTTGCCAGCACAGCTGCGGAAAGACAGGCCCCTGGCCAAACAGCTCTCCGTACTCTAGATGTGGGAACCATTCAGCCTTTCTAAACCCAGGAGAATGAAAACACAACAGCACTGTGGAATGAGGTACAGAGAAGTCCAAGTTTGGTTGCCAGCCAGCCTTGTCACGACTGCCACACGAGCTTAAAGTAGGTGGTGTTCAGCTGTGCTATGGTACCCCAGTGCACGTGGACAAACCATGTGCCAGCGTCATCTCAGCATATGGATTCCTTCCTCAGTGTAGGTGAACCCAACGTATCAAGTTACTGAAGGCACAGAAAGTTTTTGTCAAGTTTACTGGAAGAATTGTTGGTAGATACTCTATTGATGATGACAAAAGGCAGTGCCGGGTGTGGATGTGTGTGTGTACCGTAACGCACCTTTCAATGGAAATCTGGTATTTAGAATATTGAATTCTAAAAGGATAATGGTTTTCTGAAACCATTGGACCTTTGCGAGGCAAGGAAAAGCAGACTGATAAACTTATTTACATGGTCACATCAAAACGAATATCTATCCATTGCTAATGTCATGTATGAATTTGAATTTATTTGCAAAGCTGTGGAACTAAATCTCATAAAAAAATAGGAAAACTGATGATGTATCCAATGAAAATGTGAAATTTAACTTTGCCTTTTGGAAACCGGGAAAAAATAGGGAATGCTGTATTTTACAAAAGAGAAATAGAGAACTTAGTGTTTATAAATCAATCTCAGGACCCAGAATATGGCCAGTTATAACTCTGATGTTAAATTTTTCTGACTCTTAAGCCAATAAGGGTAACACTTTAAAGTCTGGATGTTTAAATATAACTAAAATATCAAGCAGGGAATTCAGTGAGTGAATTCCCTCAGTTTCTTTGGGAATCAAGTCCACTGATTCAGGAGGATAAATACAAACATTTAACTTTACAAAGGTAGATGTAGTGATTCGACAGTGCTGGCTTAATCAGCATTATATCGCATTTTATCTGCATGTGGAACAGGACTACTAATATGAATGAAGAATATTCAGTGATAACCTGTAAGTAATTTTCAGTACAGCTGTATTTAATGTTATACAAATGTGTAATATTAATATCTATAATCTGAAATTTAGTTGGTGGGGAGAAAATAAAATTTTCCTGCAAGAATACAGCCTCAACATATGAGGGTTCTTTTTCTTACAGTAAATTGATTATCTTTTTGAAATACATTATTTAAACATACTAGTGCCAGCCAATATTCATTTGATGCAGTGGAAAATGTTGAGTATATTATTCAATAGCTATTCACTCTGTACCAGAGACAATAATTAGTGGTATTATCAGGTGGAAAATTGCTGCAATGAAGAATTCACTAAAATAGCATGATGAATTCCCTCAGAAAGTTACTGTACCTTTTTAGAATCACAATCACTTTGTTACTAGCTGCCAAATAGTGGTTTTGGCACTGTGTTGTCAATCTATACTCTCAAAAGTACCCTTCAGTGGATAGTAAAATCTGAACTAGCAATTCTCTCATTGAGTAATGATTGCTCTGGATAGACCCTTTAGTATAGCATAATACAAACACTGAAGTATATGATTTATTTATAGACTCTTGGTTACAATGACTCACCAGCTATTCCAATGATTTGGGGGCTACTTGGCGTCTTTCTTTAATTGATTGTTACTGTAAAAAAGAGTATAGGCCATCTTCTAATACAAATCCTATGAGATTTTCACAATCTTGAGATTTATAAGAGGCTTACTTTTAGAAACCTTAGTAATGTTTCTTCTCTCAAGGTACGTATCCTATGGAGAAGGGCGTAGAACAAAAGGTTGCTACCCAGGACCTATTGAGGGATGAACAAGGTTGGAAACAGTTTCAGTATTGGTTCTTGTTTGCTCAGGGAAAGGATGTTACTCAAGAGCACAAAAGAGAAGCCACAGGGATTATCTGTAGCACAAAGAAAAGCAAGATCTCTGGCAAATTACAGATACAGTATGTGATAACTTTCATCAGACTCATCAGGGAAATGATAGGAATCAGGCTTTCTCAACCAGCAATAGACAAATAGCAAATGAAATTCTAGCTGCTCTATCCCCCATGGTGTGCTGATACATTTAAAAAATAAGATCTTAGGTGTCCCCTTATTCCATTTTATTCTTCTCATTTCTTAGTGTAAAGTCAGACTTGTTACACTGGCCCTGTTCTGTGCCATAAATGTGCTTTTTGAAGTACCAACCTAACTTTACAAGACAGAAAAAAAAAGAAGTATTGATAAACACAGGAAAAAAAAACTATAAATGACAAGAGGCTTGTGGAAAGTCAGATAACCCTGAAGTGAACGGTAGTTTTTCTCTAGTTTTCAATGACTTGAAGGTTCCACTTTTAGTGTAGCCGTATGGATTCAGATTGCCTAGAAGATGAAGCAAGTTCACAGTTTTTGAAGTGCCTTACTCATGTTAAAAATTCCAGTCACTTTGACTTCAAGTGAATATTCATCCACCCTAACTTCTGACGCTCAATACAGGTGTGTAAATTAAGACCTCACACTCCTCATATTTCTGTTTACAAACAACAGAAAACCAGTGATAACTCTAGAAGTTATCACATATCTTAAATGACCTGAGTCGACTCTATTGACTAGAAGGGGCCAAGTAGAGGAAGCTTCAAGTATAAAACCCTCTTTTTTTATACATTTTGGAAAACGTACTTGATAATGGTCTTGACAAAAGTTCAAAATATCACAAAAAAGATTAATTTCAGCACTCGAGGGGAGAATGGCTTTTCCATTTCATTTTTTCCGAAGTAGTTTTTCATTTTTCAACCATCTTATTGTGTCAAAGCATTGTAAAGTTTGGAAGTGCTCAGAATTACATGGGATGAGACACCCAACAGAATATCACCACAGCAACATTCTGCAAATGTAAAATGAGGGCTCTTTTTCCTCCAAAACCATGGAGGGACCTGTTACCTCACCTCCCTCCACAGTATTAGAGGGAGTGCTTTTCATCAGAAGCAGATGTCTACATGCACAAACAATTTGAATGCTTTTTATTTCTTCCCCAGCGAGCTTCTCTTTACAGCGCTGAAGCTTTAGAAGTTGCCCCAATGTAATGTAAAATCTGTAGGAGTTTATTCCCACTTCCATAAATCTTCTCTGGGGTTTGCAGCACATTTTGCATTTTTCTTCTGCTCCTATTACTGACTGCTTTCTCTTTCTGGCAGAGAACCATCAGTTTTTGAGTAATTATTCTGTCTCTATGTGTGTATGATGATCAGCTTTTATACATTTATCATCACTTTCTTCTCCCTCATCTATGAATCGATAACAACTCTCTCTGTACTGCCTGATAAAATGATGACTTTTAATGTAAAATCTCCATCATAGATATAACGGAAAAGGTGTATTTGCTGTAGGAGTAAAGCAGGTAGCATCAATATGGCATTGACACTGAAAAAAAATGTGCAAGCTGTAAATTTTAATGAGGAGCATGTTTTACGGAAAGGAAAGTCTTTACTTTTTATTTGTAGATGTTAGCTTGCATGGAGCCTTCATTCTGCAGTGTAAAACTGACTAAAAGGACCCCTTCTGCAATGAGAAATCAAAATCTATTCTCTTTAAAGGAGTTTTCTTTAATGTACGGACCACCAGGAAAGAAACTTCCAAACAAGGCTTCTCTGCTCCTGCAGAGGTTTGAATTGAAATCTCTCCTCACATTTCCTGAACTGCAGGTGAAATATCAGCCTCTCACTCTGTCGGCCTTAGAGATCAGCGTGGAACTGGCTTAAGGTGGCTTGATATAGATTTGCTATTTGCAAATTAAAATCCTCCATCTCTGAAAAGAATCTAAAATAGAATATAGACCTTTATTAACTGTGGATCTAAAATTTTTTTTAATGTCTCTTACCTCAGAAAGTCTTTTAAGAGTTGTCTTTTCAGAAGTATTATGTAGTCCTAATTCTTTTAGGTATTGAGCATATACATGAAACTTTTGGGTTAGCTCATGCAAAGTCGTTCTTTTTTTAAGCTGAGAAGTTTTATGAGCAGAAATATCAGAAATGTAAGGCATATTTTTTTTCCCAGGGAAAATAATTTAGAAAAATAACTTGAGGAATGAGCAGCTAACAAACATTTTTTACTGTTACTAGCTCAAGATAGAGGGGCTAGATCATGTACGGTTATCTTAAGACATTTTGTATTACATTACTGGCACTCCTACTGCATTCATCAGCCCCTAACATATGCATATTTCAGTCTGCAGAAGTAAAAACTTTTTGCAAAGCTTTAAAAGATTAGATAAGATACCTGTCCAGAAGCGAATTTTACTACTAGCGTTTCTTCGAAGTTTTTACTACTGATTTTCCAAGGCTATTTCTTTTATTCCTTTTGTTATTTTTATTCGGAAGTAAACATGCCTCCTATGTACTATTGTAGCACATAAATTTGCTGTGTCATAGCTATACTGCATGACAATTTGTTAAGTAAAATTCTTGTTGCCTGTTATCACAAAAACTTAATCTCTTTGGGGTGGCTTTCTTAAACTCCTCTTTTCCCAACTAATGTCTGGAGGTCAGCATCATTCGTCTGCAGGCTTTACACTTTAAAAAATGACAAACCATAATTAGACAGGGGCTGCGCTCTGCCTGTTTCCAGTGGAAGGTTTTTTCTGACAGTGAATTCCCTTGGCAGTGAAATGTTGCTAGAGCTTTTCAGATCAAAATTACTCCTAATATCTTTAAATTTCCAAGGATTAAAAATAGGTATGACCACTTGGAATGAGGTTCTGTTGCGTGTCATAGTGAAGAGTACCTTAGAGGACAAAAAAAATCAATATTATTGCATGATAGTAGTGAGAATGAGATACTAGCCCTTAACAAGTTAGGTGAACCGGAATTCAAATTAAAGCCGGGATAGCAAAGATACCAAGTTCTGTGCTTTTTGCTATAATCCTTTGTGCAATAATCAGGAAAGACTTTGGGTCCTGCACAAAAATACTTTCATTCATGTATTTCAATCATGAATTCATGATTCTTGTCAAAACTAAGGTAAGACTATTAGGCAGGAAGGGCTATACTTTGACCTGGGACAGGGCTTGGAAGTTCTTATATATTTAAAAATATACACCAGTGAGCACGTCCTGTACAATTTAAACTGGTGAAGCTTGAGTTCCCATTTTTTCACCCTGAGGAATTGGAGTTGCTTTGTAGCCTGTGCTAAACAGAGCAGATGTTCAGAGGACCTTTCGAGGCTTTCAGTTATAACTGAAATGGCCTACTTTGCAGTCTTCTGTTTCTGCGAGACTGAAGGAGCAAGTCTCAATTGGTCTCTGTGACGCGCCACGTATTACAGAGGATATGCACAGGGACATTGCTCTTCTACCGACGTGTTAAGTCAAAGAGTTTTATTAGGCAGCGTAACCAAAGGGGAAGAGACTTCTGTCAGCCACAGACTGGAGAAGAGGAGATGATGAGACGAATCAGATGAGGCTTGAAGACATATGCTGCTGTTCTTTAAACTTGAGCGGGGGCATTTCCGTGAAAGAAGGAGGAATATCATAAATGACATATTTCAAGTATTTAGAGTATTTGCTCTAAAAAGGAAAACAGAAGATGCTGCTTAAGGAGCTGACAGTAAGAGTTTATTCTGTGTATGATGCATGCTGTAGATAAGAGGAGTGAGAGGCAGTGAAGGTTGTTAGCAGGGGGAGAAGGAGCCATGGGCAGGAGAAGGGCTAGCAGGACACCAACACTGTGGGAGCAGCCATGGTCTAACTGCACATCGCTTAGGAAGAAGGGTGGCATAGCACTACCTTGCTCTGGGAGCAGTCCTTTGGTCTCCCATCAACCCTTACAGCAAGGAAGATCTGAGACTTCATTTTTGGGAGCTGAAGTGTATTTCCTATCAGGATCACTCCCGGAGGAACTCAGTCTGTGCTCCTATGAAAGACGATAAGTTTACCACACCGTAAGGTCTGTTCTTGGGCATCGCTGTGAAGCACAGAACAGCTGTGCCTGTTAGCCCTTCACAGCTAAAACGCATTGCCACCACTCTCCTCACAGACTGTGGATTTGCTATTTATTTTTGCAAATGTTTTCCCACTTAAGAATCTTTTGAAAATTATTATGGAAGTGCTGATTGTATTCCAGTAACATGCAAAGACCTTTATCCACATTTCCAGATACTCTCTCATCCTTTTCACTTCGATGTTAATGAAACGGCATGGGAGAAAATCCAATACTGCACGCTCCTTGGTTGCATGCCAAAGTGGTACAGCCACAAAATCAGGCCCCACTGTTCATGATGGCAGTCTGTAAAACAGGAATAATTTCCTATTGAATACCTGATTGAATTACTCATGAATTGCTGCTCTGCTGAGAAAATGATATTGGAGGTTGGCAGGCGGTCACTATTTTTGTTTGCTGGGGATTATTATCTGAATTTGCCTGTCAGGTGATTACCTGGTTAGTCCCTTCCCAGTATAAATAACTGTGTATTTCAAAATGTGATAAATAATAGTAATAAAATTTATAGGGTAAAAAAATATTCTTGCTGCTGCAAGGAATAACACTTAACCTAACCATTTATCTACTGCTTAAAAATACTGGGCTGATCAGATGATAATACATTCCAGTGGTTTGCAAAAATAAAAAGGAGGGACAATTACTCTCTGATCCCCCTCACTCTTTGTGTAGCTACAGTTTGTAATAGTTTCACATTTAATTGGTATTTTATTCCTTTATGCTTATGAGGTTTGATAATTTGAACAGCCCTTGCAGTGGTATCATTTTGTTCAGTGAGCCAGACATTGCAAAATTGTGCATTTTTATGTAATTGAGGTGATTTTGCCTGGTAGCTTGTGGAAAATTTCATAAAAATTTGTATGTGTTGATCAACTCATTTAATGTTATATCTCACTTTTTGAGCTGATCAGCATTTTTTTCCTGGTATCAAACTTTTTTGTACTTTGTCTCTAATGTTCAAATAATGAAGAAAATAATACATCCCAAGGCAGAAATACGATGTTCACTTTCCCTTCGGTGAACGAGAATGTAGCCATTAGCAACAGTGGTTTCTCAGTCACTCTTTC
This sequence comes from Cuculus canorus, assembly GCF_017976375.1. Lineage (NCBI taxonomy): Eukaryota > Metazoa > Chordata > Aves > Cuculiformes > Cuculidae > Cuculus > Cuculus canorus. Next base: position 7,986,720 of record NC_071403.1, on the reverse strand, counting down.
GAAGGAAGGACCAGTATACAGACAACAGATACACATATTTCATTCGGACCTCAGAAAACGGAATACTTGACTGTGTGCCTCTCTGTGGTCAACTCTGAAGCAGTGGGGAAGATTCCTCTCATTTCACAGCTGCTGCTTCAAGTGGTGGATACACCAGCTGGACAGAAAGAGTCAAGTAGACTGCTTGCTGGGGTACCATATCCACGACACAATCTTCTCAAAATAGGTAGTATACCTTTCACAATGAGACTTCTTTGTCCTTTTCATTATAATGGAGCTTTTTGATGATAAATACTAGATCTCTTTTCACAGACAGACACCGAGCACCGAAGTATGAAGTTGAACATCTGGGAAGAAGGGACTAACACCTTGTCGAATATGTGATATGTTGTCAGGAACAGTAAATACAAGCACTTCTGTGACTTAGATCACTGTTTCAAATCCACCTCAGAGCTGAACCGTTAATTGAGAGGCTTGCATGGCTGCTGCCAGCAGTCTACCTGTTCTGCCTGTAAAGAGAGCTTCTGCCTCCAGGAGTGTCAGTCCAACAGGCTGGTTCAGACAGGCAGTGAAACCCAGTGCCCCTTGGGTTTTCAAGTGTGGTGTGCTATAACTCTTCCATATGCATGAAGTTCCTCTGTGGGGAAGCTGAAAAGAGGGAAGAGGTATGAATTTGAACTGAGAGCAGGAGAAAGATTCCCCGTGTGATAGACACCTGGCTGCTAAGCTGTTGTTGCTCTACATTTCTGGGATATTTCAGGGAGTGGACTTACTTTTTCTTGAATCTAGGATATTAGATCAGATCAGACTAGCAGTGTGAAGAACATGCCATAAGAGGTGCTGCCAGCAATCTGGGACTGGAAGTTATGGACAATTTTCTTGTTGCCAGCAACAAAAGGTATGGTGAGTGCATAAAACCCTGGCCTTGGGGTGACAAGAGAAAGACTAGAAAGCTCTCACTGTAGACATCAGTTGGCCACAAGAGGCAAATGCCTTCCAAATAGAAAATTCTTTCTCAAACCACCTTTTAGACAGTGTCAGAGAACATGGGAATGACCACAGAAAGAATGACAAACCAGCCAAGACAATTTGCCTCCAAGTGTTTCTTCTTCAGCAGTTGATAAAGTTGTGGCCAAATTAACTTCAGCAACAGTATTTAAACTTCTAGTGGCAGAGCTGGCAAGTGGTATTTCACTGTAGAGCTGGGACTAAGATGAAAATCACCACCCAAAATCTATTGCCCTTCCAGAGCCTCTGTAAGAAACCAACATGAAAGAGATTCCTCTTATTGAGATGAGATATTCCCTCTCTCAGTTTTCATAAATGTGGCTGAAGACAAAGTGGTTACCTAACTGAGAGCTTTGTCATCAAGGTAGTGTCTATACCATGACACAAGAGTTAAAATAAGTCTGTTTTTCAACAGAGATCATTTTCAGGAACACTCTTTCTTGGGTGTATGTGCTTTTTTACTCGCTTTCAATGGCAAATTAGCCATTTTGTGATGCTATTGCTTAAAGCAACATTTGGAATATGCGAAAGTAGGTAAGATCATGCTGTAAATGCATGGAATTCCATGGGGCGTTAAATCTGAACTTCACAGAACTCTGATTTGAAGTCAATTCTGATGATCTCATTAATCTAATTCAGAATAAAATATCATAAATAATTTAATGGTGAATGTAGTAATAACAGTTATACTAAATACACTCTCTAGAGCCCTCCTGTTGTGGCCTTCTTTAACCAACACTGGAATTTCATAAAAAGAAATGTATTAAAACAATTTGTAATGAATCTTGTACATGAGATAATTTCTTGACACCCCTTGCCCAGACAATCTTCTGCATTAACAGTGATTTGTAGGACAGGGGGCAAAAAAATATCTTACAGTGTGTATTTCCAAATTGTGCTCAATGAGACTAATCTGAAGTAAGCCATACATCTAGTCCACAGAACTGGATACACAGTTCTGGAGAAAACTGGAATATTGATCTGTGTATCCAACAAGTCTTGAAGTCTTAAGATAAAATAACTTGTTTGCTTTGAATAAAGTCATAAGGTTTAAACAAGAAGATAGTATTTAATACTGTGGACAAATACGTTGGGATCTCACTCATACCATACTGATTCTTGTTGCTACAAATTGCTGCATTTATAAGCATGGGTTTTATCAAAGCAGAGAAGGTACTTACACCCTCACTAGACCTAGCAGTTAGTGAACACTCTTACAGTCTTTTATCTCCTTGGTAAAGCAAGCTCTGGGCTTGTAGCTTTTCCATAATGATTCTTAATATCTGTTAAGGTTAAATGATATATATTAATCCAAATATTAGGGAAGCTCACCCAACCTTGCTGATGGTCAAGCACATCTATCTATTTAAATATGGGATAAAGGAAGTCATTGATACTGAAAAATATTTCTGCTAAGGTTTACAGGCTAATAGGCATTGCTATGCTTCTGAGGGTATGTTGAAAAGGATGACAAATAGTGAGGATGTGAAGTGCATAACAATAACAACAAAAAAAGTAGTAAAACACTTCATCTTTTTATTACAAGAAAAAGACCACATAGTTTGAGTTGACGTAGCTACCTTGGAGTGGAATCTAATCTGTTTAACTTAAGCATCAAGCGTTCACATATATGCCTCTAAAGGCATCAAGTAGGCAGATCATGTCCACCTACTTCAGATGCCTGAACTGACAGAGGCGGCTTTTTTCCACTAGAAGCTTTCAGAGGCACCATTCTCTCTTCATTGTCTGAAAAGGACGTCAGAAACACATTGGACATCCCATGAGATATGCAAATCTGCCTTATACTTGCACTGTCATTTCTTTTCAAAATGTAACTTCTGAACAAGTACCAGTGCAAAGGCGAGATATAAGTGGATTCAAAAAATGAGTCTGTTCATGAATGCAATTTGAGTGAATAATTACTCTAGTGTGTAAATCGTATCCAATCTTTAATATATTAGGTTCCTTAGCTACCGCTCTCTCACAGATGTGAATCTGGAGCCTGAGAAAAGACGAGGACTGCAGCTACTCTCTAATATTTTGTAGGCAACAGATTATCCCTCCATTCCTCCTTGTACTCTGTTGCAGGTTGTTGCAGTCTCCCAGCAGAAATTGGCAGCCCACAGTTGTTCCCGTTCACATGCCCAGTCTTTAAACCAAGTTTATGCAACTCTGCAAAATTTGAAACAGAAAATTTCAAAATGGCAAAAGCAAAATATATTTTCTCAAAACCTTTCTGAAGCCCAGTTATATAAACAGCTGAATTGACATGACTGAGAGGGAAGTTAGCTCTGATAGGTATGGGGTAGAAGGGAAGAGGGTCTGAACAGAGGAATTTAAATGAGATCTGCTACTGACAGAACTAGTAATCTGGAATGACAGCGAGGAAGAATTGTCTAAAGCCAGGCAGAAGATCTGCGTTGCATCAACAAACCAACTATGCATTGCAAACTCTATTGGGGTCCCTATCCACTGACCAGACTTCCTCTTAGTTCAGATTAGATTTCTGGCAGGTTTATGGATGCAAATATACTAGTGGCTTTTCTTCATGTTAATGGATTGGCTGCAAATGCTTTGGTCATGGATCTGTGCTACTGTCAATGAGAACTAAAGACCTGCACTCAATTACATGGCATTCCTTTTCATGGGAAATTAACAGTTTGGGAATAATGATTCCTGATCCAGAATTGATTATTAGATGAACATATTTGCTCTTTGGATGTAAGTAAAGGAAACTTTTACTTACAGACTTCCTGATGGTAAAGGCAAATGAATCTCTCTAACAGCTTTTGTGCTGTCAATGCTTATTTATCCAACAGAGCAGCTTATTATGATATGGCACTTTTGAAAGACCCAGAAGGAAGAATTTAGACAGGCATTCAGAATTCAGCAGGATAAATAAGAAAGGAGTGGTTGTCATCTCCAGAAAACAACCTACCAGCACAACCTGCTGATAGCATAGCTACTTGCATTAAATTGCAATTCTGTGCTTTCTAAAAGAACAGATGTTGCATGTTGATTTGACATTTCCTTAACTGATTTAACTGGAACGTATAGAACTGATTTTCTACAGAGATACAGGAAAGAGTTGTATAATATGTCAAACATTGAATCTCAATCATTTCGGATGGAGGCTTTCTACTTTCACCAATTAATTATTAACATAAAAGCTAGAGCATTTGTGACTCCCATGACTGCATGCTGGCAGAGTTTTCTGGAGAATGCTAGAACGCTATTTTTCTGCAGAATTACTTGCGCTACCAAGTATAGTCATGTTCATAAATTCTGAGAAATTATGTTGCCCCTGTAGTCAGAGGAAAAGATAAGTTTCTGGTTTTTGTTTTACTAAAGGTTATGCTGAGGTACAGGGGGAAGTGAACTACCATGCAGTCATGCATAAATCTGCTCTACTTTCTTTCCATCCAATTAAGTAATCGAGGATGTTCAGTTCTACATTACTCTTGATTCTGTGTTTACCTGCACCTTGTAACCCAACTGTTTGCTTGCATCTCCTCTTTGTGTAGTCCAATTTAAATGTATGGGATGCCCAGGCACAGTTATATCAATTTGGGGAGACACACAGGCACTTTTTCTGTACCAGACACTGCTCAAAGGAGTAAGGTTTCAGCTCCATTAAACTCTTTGGTTAACATGAAACTTGCATTCTTCAGCTCTCCCTCGAGCATATTACAAAGACAGTTTTACCTTCTTGTCTGGATAGTCCACAAAACCCATCTTCCCGGATACAAATATTTGTGACTATAGCCATACAGTGGAATTTATGGATATGGAAGTTTAAGTGCTTTGCTAAAACAAGACCATAAGGAGTCCAGGTAATGGAAAATTTAACACCTTTGCTGATAAGCTCTCCCAGTGGTTTATGACTCTCATTTCTAAGAGTCATATTTTCAGTTTAAACTCTGCAGATTTCACTTTTGAGGTATCATGTTTTTGTCAAATCTGAGATTTTTGCCATACATAATTAAATCTCACGTAAGACTGTGAAGCAAGGCTTACCTGGGATCTAAAGAGAATGTTGGTTTTAGGCAAACCTACTGCTTAGGGGAATATTTCATCCTGAAAAAATCATTCATTTAACTTTGCTGCTTGTCAATTAACTGCCAGGGTAAATTGGTACTGCAACTGCCTTCTGAAGTATATTCTTATATAAAGAATTGGAATGACTCCTTTTCCAGGCAATATCAGACATTAGAAAGAAATTGGGTCTTCTCTCATCACGCAGTGAAAGAGACAGCTGACATACCATCAAACAAACAATACTGCTACCCTTTATTTCTGTCACATAAATATATTAAATAAATATATCTGAAAATGTTGAATGATTTAGAAACAAATCCAGAAAAAAATCCCAACAAACAGAATTGCTTCTAACCTGTCAATGATTTTATTAAAAGATCAACTAATTAATTTGTTAATTTTAAAAACAAGTGAACTCTTTTGATGATTTAGGATTCAAAGGAGAGGAAAAAACTATATTTAAGGCATCTCAAATAAATATGAATATCTCCTTAAGAGCGAAGCCTTTAAATAACACACCAAGAGGAATGAAAAGATTCAGAGAAAGATTTATTTGTCATGCTCTCAATAAAAATTTTGCATCTAGATCTATGAATGTGTATTTATGCAGGGCGCTCAATCAGATACTTCTTTGCAGAGGCAGTTCTTATTATCTCCTGTTTTCATTTTATTTTATCACTCCTTTCAGGTTACTTTTTCCTTCAGAACTGGTTGAAAAAAAGGAAGATGAAAAACAAAATAAATAATAAGTTTGGGTTTAAGGCAAAAGAATAATCTCATTGTTGAGGTGTCATTGAATTATTTTATATTACAGTTTTAAGCCATCACTGCTGAGGTAAATGTAGTGCATATTAATTCCTGTCCTTGAGCGTTTAGACTATATTGATTATCTTAGTATTTAAGCTTTACTTATATTTTATACTTATATTTTCTAATTTAATACAGTGATATACTTCACAATTTATCCTCTGGGATGGGTAATCCTCCAGTATGCTGTGTTACATAACTTAAAAAGGCATTTTTTCCAAAGTACATTTCTGCCTAATAACTACCTCTGTACCTGAGTTAGTCAATGAGTTTGGAAAGCCAGGTTAATGGTACACGACCTCCACTGGGAAACTTCCAACACAGAGAAGGAGTGCCACAAAGCTGGTCAAAGAAACATCTTATCAATGATTTCACCTAAATGACTGTTGGTTTGTCAAGAAAAAGAGACCATACATAGGCAATTAACAAAAAACAGGCCTCAGAAAGCAGTAGAAAATACTTTACTTTAAAGAATTTAGTTGTGAGGTAAATCTACACTCTTGAACTAGAGGTCTAGATAGTAGTTATCTCCACTGAACCAGTCACCTCCCACTTCCTTTACTGTCAGTTGTGAATAAAAAAGGTACTTTGGAGAGTGCAGTTTACTCCATTATTTTGGGCATCTACATTAGAATGAGGTGAATTATATCCTAGAATTACTTATTAGAGGCTGATTAATTGAGAAGCAGATGTCTATTCCGGGTCAGGTGAATCCTACATATTTTTGTAGAAAATCTTGAATTAGAGTTAAGTAAGTCCCAGGAAAAAGAGGTTAATTGGGTGTGGCATGTAAAATTAGGAATGTCCTAGGGAATAAATTGGGTCAGTGAAGCAAATGTAGAGTTTTTAGTCCTACTTCAAAGCAAGTTTCTTTCAGCAAAATGTCTGTACAGTAAAAGCAGAACCTAATGAAAGTCCATTGAAAACAGAAGCTTATACAAGTAATAGTAAGATGAGACATTGCTCTGAGGAATTGGACTTAAGCCTTCAAAACACAGTACACCACATTATCAAAAACCTCCTTCTTGTGGATTAGTACATTAGGAGAAAAAAAATCTCTGCACATATTCATGTATAGAAAAGTTTTTCTTTTGATTTTTATAGTTAAAGACAATGCTTAAAACTGTCAATGTTATGTCATAGTGGTACATTACATGCATATTTGCAGGTAAAATTTAATAGTTTTCACATTAGCTGGTGTTACATTTTAAGAAAAGATTAGTAGAGATTTAATTGGAAGTCAGGATTCATTCTTTAGAGATTGTGTGCAAACAATACATACCCACAGTTCCACTGTTTAAAAGTGAAAATTATGCTTTATCTTCTCATTGAATTTAGCAGCTCAGTTCGGGAGACACAAAGCTGAAAGATAGTCTCAATAGAACAGTAAGAGGCAATCTGGAGCCTTATATCAACAATAATAGTTAATGCAAAGAGAAAATTCTCTGTCGTGATGCTGAATATGGGCTAAACTAAGTATGTCTGTAGAGACCACAATGAGACAAGTTGGTATCTGAGATGCTGCCTCAGCTGCCCCTCTGCCTCCCGCCAGCTGGAGCAGATACCTTCCCTGGACCCGCTCACTCCAGGCTGAGGAGCTGCAGCAGCACCAGTGACCGAAGCGTCTCAGACACTTACTGTGTTTATATAGCGGTTTTATTTGCTAAATTCCTTTTCTGCGTGAAAAAAAAATCCTAGAAGTTATTAACTTGGATAAATACCTTCTGCATAATGGTAGTTGTGTAAGATGCTTTACATTTTTACATAATGGGCAAAGGAGCTATGCATATATCCAGTGTATCTTGGCAGCATTCCTCTATGATCCATGAGAGAAATGAGAAGGATGAGAGCTGCCAGGCTTTAAAGATCTAATATCACTAAGGCCCAGGAGAGACTACTTATGAGTTATGAGAGAGTCCCAAAGAATGATTCCAGGGTCAACCAGACCACTTGGAAGACTTGACCTTTGGGATTTGTTATCTTAGCTTTTGAATTACTAATGAAGCTTATATGCAGAGAACATGAACTTCTCCTGCATTAATTTTTTTGTGCAGCAATTTTATATTTGAAAATTCAGTTTTATATATTTGTTCCTCTCACTTTAAAACTTGGGTTTCTATTTTATCTCACAGATGGCCAATGGTTATGAAATATTAATGCTAACACTAATATAAATAATGAATTAAACAATGAAAGCTTTGGCTTAAAAGGTCTGACTCTTACATGAGTACAGACTTAAAGGTGCATATGAAGGCAGAAATGCATTGATATTTCTTCCAAGTAGAGTAAAGAATTGCTGGTTTGTAAATCAGATATAATCTTGTTACTTTATATTTCTACTCAGGGCACAAATGGTAACCACTTAACAAGGTGAACTCCCTGTCTAGTCTCTCCCTATATTAGTTATTCAAATTTATCTTAGCAGAGAGAACATAAATTCCCTGAGCAGCTGAGCTAAGCCCTGGTTTTGCTGCAGGCTCCGGATCTTGCATTCTTTGTGTCACTCTTAATGTCTTCAGAGGGTGTGCAAAGGAAGCGGTTCAGACCCTATAACTCTGTGTCTGAAGAAAGGCAATTTAATATTTTTCAGTTTCACTTACCGGTTCCTGCTCTGATGACAGTCTTGGTGCACATCTTGCAGTTTTAGCAATCTTTCTTTTCTTTTTGTTGTTGCTTAGGTACAAAATGATGATGTAGTTTTCCATAACATGCTGTTTCCTTGCAATATTCTCACTCAGTAGGGTAGCTCTCTATTGATTATTTATTTTTGGAAGAACCTTAGTACAGCCCTATACTGTGAGCCCTTGTCTCTTGAGAGATTACTTTATAAAGTCTGTGAGCCTTCATGAAAAAATATAACCTCTGAAGGTAAAATTACACTTTGAATTGTGGTGTACCTGTGCAGTACATCTTCAGCAGTGCAATATGGAGTGGTAAAAAAAGTCTTTTTAATCTGTGGTGCTATTTTTTCAGGCTACATTTGCCTGAAAATGATCTGCCAAATTCTAAGCCTTGCTATTAAGTAACCATAAACCAGCTGGAAAACAGATGTGTTTATTTCTCTGGAAGCCTCCTGTATTAAACAACCATAATGGCAAGTTTAGGCAAATTCCTTTCAGGTTCACTGTGGATGTGCCTGGACTTGAGAGAAATAAGCCCTTAGTAGAGAGTTTGTCTTCTTGTTTGACTGATTAACTTAGTTAAACCCTAAGGTTTTGTTTAGTTGTTACAGCCGAACTCCTGTGCTGGTGCTCATTATAAAAGCTTGGATTTAAAATTTTGTGGTCTTCAACAAGGACCAGCTCAAGCCCTCATCAACAGCTCTGCAAGTATAACCCTGAACTCTCTGATGCTCAGTGAGATAATTTTATTACCTTAATCACAAAGTTATCATTGGGTTGAAGATCAATCGTGGCTGCCTCTTACCCACAGATTAGGTAACTATTCATAGTTATCCCCTCTAGACCCTTGGTAAGACAGCTGTTAGGGCAACCGACTGACAGACTATAACCCAACTTCTGCAGTAGCACCTTCTTCTATTTTGAGGCTGGCAATTCGCAGCCCAGAAGGCCAACCGTATCCTGGGCTGCATCTAAAGAAGTGTAGCCAGCAGGTCAAGGGAAATGATTCTGCCCCTCTATTCCCCTTGTGAGACCTCATCTGGAGCACTATGTACAGTTCTGGAATCCTCAATGTAAGAAGGATATGAAACTGTTGGAACAAGTCCAGAGGAGACTACAAAGATGATGAGAAGGCTGGAGCACCTTCCCTACGAGGACAGGCTGAGAGAGTTGGGGTTGTTCAGCCTGAAGAAGAGAAGGCTCAGAGAAGAACTTATAGTGACCTTCCAGTACCTGAAGGGACCCTACAAGAAACCTGAGGAGGGACTGTTTACAAAGGCTTGTAGCAATAGGACTAGGGACAATGGGTACACACTGGAGAGGGGCAGATTTAGACTGGACATAAGGAAGAATTTCTTCACCATGAGAGTGATGAGACACTGGCCCGGGTTGCCCAGGGAAGCTGTGGCTGCCCCATCCCTGGAGGTGTTCAAGGCCAGGTTGGATGTGGTCTCGGGCAGCCTGATCCAGTGGGACATCCCTGCCCATGGCAGGGGGTTGGAACCAGATGATCTTTAAGGTCCCTTCCAACCCAAACTATTTCTATGATTCTATGATTCTGTGTTTCTAATTCCATATTTTTGCATTTACCTGCAGGGCAGAGAGGTTTCACCCCAGGTGGAGCTGTTCAGCTGCTTTAGCTTCCTTGCTAATCCATCCAACTCTGTGCTCATGGGCCCTCCCACTGCTGACCATGCTTTTACTTTTTACTAACAAGATCACCTCCATAGTGATTTCTGCACTGTGAACGGGGCTGCAACAAGCACACGGCATTTTTTAACTATAAGAAACCTTCCAGGCAAACTCTGTCATGCAGTTCTTTTTCTACACCTGTGACATTTGTAGCACAATGTGGCAAGCAATTGATTTAATGGAAGGCTAAGTGTCAATGCACAGTCAGATATAGTTAGGTGCCACATATTTCTATGCCTTTATAAAAATATTCAACTTCCTCAACATCGTAAGACTTCTTTTTCTTAAGAGAGGCAATCTGGTTATCATAAACGACCATCTACAAATTCAATACGTCTTGAGGCTGCCCATTGACTCACTTTATTTTTCTTTCTCTCAATTAGAAGCCAACAAATCAATGATTCCCTTTTGGCTCCATCCCACCTGGAGTCCTTGGGAGAAACATGGCCTTGGGGTGCATCGTCCCTTTGGCATCAGTCATTCTGCTTCCACTCTGAATGGCTCCTCTGTGCAGACTGCTGTTTTGTGGGAGACAGAATACAAAAAGACATTCATATTATCGGTCCTGCTGGTATTTGGAAAGAACGTGGAAATTGTGTACCAGGTACAGTGCTTTTCAGTGGTCATTAAGGAGAGCTTCTGAGTCGCTGTACCTTAGATTAAAACAGAACTACATATTTTTACTGTATGTAATATAAACATATATAGAGACTATATATATATATATAATTAATATAGAAATGAGGTAGAAAGTCAAGAGAAAGGAATTTAAGGTTATTTCAGACAATTATCAAACTTACAAGGTATTGGCAAACATTTCAACCAAAAGTCTACCACGTCTCTTTTAAAAGCACATTCCTGCTTTGAGGAAGGAGTGAAAGAGCCTGAAATGTCTCTGTTAGGTGAGAAAATGAATTTAGAAATAGCTAACACATTAATAAATGTGCAGTGCTATAATCAAACTACCCAGCAGCCATAAGGTGAGACAATTAGCACACGGATCCACTCAGACTGATCCATTTGGTATTTCTTACATTTCTGCTTTCAGCAACATTGCAAATTCTGGAAGAGCTTTTGCAAGTTCAAATGACGTCTTTTGTCTGAAGCCATAAAACAGTGGGGAAGATTAGAAAAGCTGCAACAGTTGCTGGTTATAAAACCATATCTCTTCCTGAAGATATATTGATATATTTGTCATTGGTCCTATGCCTGTAGCAGAGCAGGTGAGTGTCCAGATCCAGGTGGGAGTGTCAGCAAAATGTCACATCACGCACTCCAATTCTTCCTGAGTACAAGGGGACACCAAGTTACTGTGACAAATCTTGCAGAGAATGAAAAGATTACCATTCTCTAGGAAAGACAGTACCCATGATTATGATATCTTGGAAAATTCATCTATTCACTTTCAGTATTTACATTCAGGGAGCTGATATAACGTAACAAACACAAAGGTACCATCTCAAATTGAGAAATTATTGCACAAAAAGTTGTGCAATAGATGGCTTTTTGGTATTAGTAGAGAGTGCACTGTGAGTTTCCAGAGCTTCAACTTAAGGTAGAGAGTACCTATATTCTCATGAGTTACAGGAAGAAGAGAATCCTCTGGATCATTATTCTTTTTCATATTATTAAAATAAAAGACCGATTGATCATTCAAATGTTAGCATTAAGCAACCCTTTTTTTTTCTTTTATTGCTGGAATGAGAATTAACAGATTTTGAATAGATTTAATATTATTACATGTTTGTTATCTTACTTGAACTAATATATTTCATTGAAATAATGATAGTGGAATCCTGTTCCCTGTTAAATCAGCTGCCAAATTCTTACTCAATTTATTAGGGCCAGGGCTTCACTCACAAATTTTGAAGTGCACAGTTTGATTTTGCACATTGTATCTACAAAATTACGCTGATTGTCTAGTAATGATTTTATTTGTATAATGAGATTTCTTAAGTTCTTGGATACTTTATTTGCGTTTTGAATTAAGTTGCTACTGAGGTGTTTGAAATAATTATGCTTGCTGAAACACCCAAGGAAGATAAAGAGATCCATGGAAATCATGAATGGAATACAACAGAAGTTATCACAAAGTTTATAATTTGAAGCTTTTCAATAGCTTTCATGATAATCTCCTTAAATTCAGTCCAAGTACTTGGTCCTCAGCAATGTAAACAGGTTCTCTGGTCATCTGTCAATCCTGATACTTGTAAGTAGCTTCTGTAACACTTGATACCTAATCTATAATATATGGATTTCTCTTTGGGCCTCCATTTCTCATGGACCACAAATCGAAGGAAGCCAAAGTAAAACATGTGCATCCCGGCTTTGTTTAAGAAATCCGTTGTAGTCGACATAGCAACTTCCATTTTCTTTTTATTTACTAATAAATTCTGCCAAAATGAAGTACAAATACAAACCAAGGCCAGGGCCTTTTCCTTTCCAACCCCTCTATTGAAATCCTTGGCTAAAGGGATGCATCTGCCCTGTTTGATGCCACATAAACCATTGTCAGAGTCCAGGAGGAGAGGGAGGCTATTCCAGTGAGCTGCCAGGAACGGACAAAAACAGAGGATGCTGGAAGGGATGACCAGAGCAGAAAATTGTGGCTCCAAACCAAGAACCTTGTGGTTTGATGGCATCTCTAACTCACCATGTTCGGCTTTTTATTTCCTTTCTGGTCTCATTGTTGTCCATCACAGCCTCCAGCTAGCTTTTTTTTTTTTTTTCTGTAGCAAGATAGATGGATCTGATAATCTATAGAACTCGTCAGACTTCTACAATGATATTTTTCACGACATGCAAATGCTGAGTAATTTTGCTCGATATATTTGACAGTGATGGGTTGTTCAATACAACAATTTGAAGTTATGCCTTTTTGAAGTTACTCTTATAATTTGTTAGCTTTTTTATACAGAAGCAGCTTGCTATTCCCAGTGGGAGAACTTACCTCCTTCCCTCATCCCCATGTGCATTCAGCTGTGCTTTGTTTAAATGGTAGATAAGACATATAGGGCACAAAGCTGGCTTTGCAATGTGATCCTGAATCTCTTGGTGATCCTCCACTGCAGTGCTGTAGAGCTTTGTGGATCTGTCTTTGAGGAGCACGTAAAAGGACTGGGATCTGAAAGAGTTATTGCTATGAGGGAATTCGGCTGACCTGGAACTCAGAAAATGCCACGCACCTCAAAAGGGATAAGGCAGTTTGATGCTTTTGTGGGTTTACTGTTAGATCCAGGGCAAGGATTAGCAGGATTCATTGAGGTACTGATTCAGCATATTTTGGGACTATAAAATTGTATACAATTTACAAGCTATATATTGAACTGTCAAGCTGTGCACACTGTTAACCGGCATAATGGCAGCATTGCTTGTAATCTTGTCTCTTCTCTTATTGTCTCCCGGTGTCTATAATGCACTTGTTGTCTCTTGTCCTTAATTATCCTCCGATTCTATATGAGCTGTGAAGCCCTGTGCCCCTGTGGAACTGCACAGATTGCAGTTGAGCTCTCCAGAGTGCAAAGGTCTGCCTGCAGGGAGGAGGATGAAGGACAATAACCCTCTAAAGAGAAAGACCTCATTTATCTCTGCAACCTGTGAATACAAAACCCTTCCAAGATACTCTCCGCTATCCAGTTTATGACCGGGTTTTAAAGTAAGCAGTCTCTCAGCTACAGGATGACTACTATTTTTCCGTGACTACTGCCCCTGAGCACGCTGCGCTGGGGAGCTGAGATAGCACAGTGGGACAGGTGAGTGTCTTTGATATTCTCAAGGAGGAGATCCTGCCCATTAAACTGTGTAGACCAGATCTTCCGCACAGACCAACTGAGAAATACAGAATCCTTTTCAATAGTACTAATATGCCAAAGGGCTATGTGTGCCTGTATCCAACAGATTGACTTTGCCTTCACTGTGTCTATATGAACAGGTTTGCTTTTTCAGCCTAAGATTGGAGGAGATAAAGTGAAGGAAAGAGTCACACTTGCAGTGTCTCCACAGAGGAGCCTTGGGAGTGGGTGTGGGATAGAGGGAAAGACAAGGTTATTTAAGCTCGACTCAACTCTACTGTTGCCCCTAGGACAAATTCTAAACCACTGCAGTCTACCATGAGGCTATTCTTTTATCTGTTTTCCTCTCATCTGTAATCTCTCGCAGTTCAGAGTAACAGCTGCCATTCAAGATTTCAGATGTCTTAAACTCGATGACTTCAAAAACTCTTAATGCTTGATCTCTGTCGCTGAGCTGTCAGTGAATCTTGAAGTCTTTACCTGCCTATTAACAACCAATATCAGCAATATATTGGTAAACACTAGGTGCTACTAAGAGAACAACCTAGCTTGCTACCAACAGTGCCATTCAGTGTACAATTGTGATGTATGTGAATAAAATGTGGCAGCAGAAATTAGTCTGGACTACAGTCAATAACCTCATTGCCTTAAAAAATATTGATACATGAACACTGCAGAACCTGTAAAAAATTTTAGACTGAACTTTTTTATCAAGTTCTAAATACAAAGTGCTCCATGTGCCACCAGCACCTTAATCTTGGGAGCTCAGCTTCCATATAAGGCAATGAGAAACAATCAGATTAATTAGGGAACATAGTATATTACTGAAAAGTGGAGTTCACTTAATTTCAACAAATATTTTAATACATAGAAGACACCACCGTTTTCCTTGCTGACAATTTCATTTCAAATGCCTCTTATTGAGAGAAAGAGGGTTTGAAGGAGGTTGTGGAGAGGAGGGCTCTTCTCCCAAGTGACTGAGGGCAGGACAAGGGGGAACGGCCTGAAGCTCCACCAGGGGAGGTTCAGGCTGGATATCAGAAAAAAATTCTTCACAGAAGGAGTCATCGGGCACTGGCAGAGGCTGCCCAGGGAGGGGGTCGAGTCACCTTCCCTGGAGGTGTTTAAGGAACGGGTGGATGAAGTGCTTAGGGACATGGTTTAAGGGAGTGTTAGGAATGGTTGGACTCGATGATCCAGTGGGTCCTTTTCATTCTATGATTTCCATTCTTTCTGGTGATTCTATGATTCTATGAATTTATTGAATTTGTCTTAGAGAACATATCATACTGAAGTGGTGAATGGAGTAGAAGGATTTGGATGGATGAGAGGAGTGGGGGAGGCAGGCAATCATTTCCTTTTTTCATGCAGGATGTTTCTCCCTCTAATAGAGGCTAAGCTTTAAAATTTGAAGATATAATTTCTACTGGAAAATAGAATGCTAAAAGACAAACATTTCTGAGAAATATCTGGCTTCTCACATCCCCATGTTTTCTCCTGGCTCAAGCTGCCACTTCTGTTTTACATTCTTGGCTGTGAGGTACAGTGAAGAGATACAACAAGTTTGGGTGCTCATCTTTCAGTCAAGCCACTGTAAATGAAGCTGTCAGAGGTAAGAACAGAAATGTTTGCTAGAAATTAAATAAGAAAGCCTATGCTAGAATGCATTGATCCCACTATTTCATGGTTTGTAACACTATTCATACATATTTCTTTCTACATCACAGCCGCAAACTCGTATTAAAAAAATGTCAAAACCGTCTACGACTGCTGATACTGTACAGAAATTGTGAAAGGCTCTTCAAAAGTTAGTTGTCTGAGCTTTCAATATTTAACGTGCACTGAACTTAAACTACGCTTTCATTTTCTGTGTCCTTAATAGCTTTGTTATGCCTTGGCTGTAATGTTTCTGAGAGAAACCTTTGTCTCTACTACTCCCTAGGTGAGTTCACACATCTGTCTGGTGTGAATTCTGCTCACTCTCGCTCCACCCTCATTTTGTGCCTTAATGTTCTCGCCTTGAAAAGGTGCAATTCACATATCAGCCTGGTGCTTCAGGCAATGACAGATTCTGCAACCAGGGACCATTATAAATTCCTAGGTCTGCATGCCTCATCTATACCTTTGTCTTTCTTTTCTCTTGATTTTCTTAAATTTATTCTTTTATCCTTTTCTGAGATACCCTCTTTTTTTTTCTTTTGATTCTCATTTCCCGATATCCTTGTTTTGTTCTGGCTAATACCAACTCCGTGTATCAGATACTGAAGCTGGTGCTGCAAAATACATTGTATAGAATAGCTATATATTTTATGGAACAGCGTAAGGAAAACAAAACAAGGAAAATAACAATTATTAGGCAAAAGCATTAAATACATCAAAGTCCAAGCTATGAAGAACTTTACATGATTTTACACCTTGTGATTTTACACAAGAAGCTGAATTTGCTTCTGTGTTTGCCCCAAATCTGTCCTTTGCATTAAAGATTTCTTTCCCAGTGGTATAAATATATAATTTGTTATTAGAACAACACTGCCCTGTGTACATGCTTTTATTGTCAGGGGGTCTTTCCCATAAAGGAACTACATTTTGAATCAGCAAAGACACATAATATAACATATCAGAAGGACCTCTGTTCGGCAAAATTTTAAGGATATCAAAGATGGTAGCTGTGGGTTCTGGTGGTTGTCAGTGCTAACACCTGGCCTTGTTGAGAGGATATTTGTTACTCACAACTTTCATTCAGGAGAAATGGTAAACAGTTACAAAATCTCTTTTTGTACTGATAAGATGAAAGCACAGAGAAACTTGTTGAAGACACAGACACGATGACTAAAAACATGTGAGTCAGAGGCATTGATTTGGGTGCAGGTTTCTAAGAACCTCTGAAAGGAATCCAATCTTTGCATGCCAAGAGAGAAGTACAAGGCATAGGGCAGGTAAGAGTGCTTAGAGTGGAGTAAATGGGAAAGTTTGTTGCTTAACAAAGCAGCTTCATTTTTATCTTCTTGGATGCAGAGGAATGGAACTCTGTGTACATTTATTGCAAAACAAATAGGGATGAAGCAAAGAAATATTTGACTAAATTATAAAAAAACTCAGTTAAGCTGGATGCATTTCTTGTCACTTCTGAGGGAACAAGGCCAGGCTGGTTCAGATGGACCAGAGCCTCTGGCATCGATACCTTTGAAATCTAAACTTGTATCTTTTAAAAGAAAGTCAGGGAGAAAGAGCAGAGGGCAGGAATAAAACAAAGACAAAAACTGCGACTTTGGTTTCCTCTTCTTACTCTTGCTAGCAATGTGGCAAAGGACAGGTTTCTCTGAACCTGAGAACAGTCAGGCAGAGTAAAGCATTAGTTATCCACTGTCAGAAGATATTCCTGGTCACAATTTATCCTTTTGGTTTTGTATAAACAATTTAGGTTATACCATTACATTGGCTCTAACATTTACTGAATTTCAGAATATTTTCAGAATAATTAAGATCTGAGTTATGCTTCCTGAGACAATTGCAACTATAAAAATCTGGGTAGCAATGTTACAGAAGGAAAAACTCTGACAGGACAAAGAGATAAATACTTTGAAATCAAAACCAGGAAACTATTTTGTTAGGAAGGAAACTCAGAAGTTACATATATACTACAAAGCTGTTTCTGGTCAAATTTTGTTATTAGGAAATGAAAAATTAGAAAATGAAAAATTAGAAAATACTTTGTCCTACAGTAACTGTGACATGAAAGGCCCACCTCAACTTGAAATTATTCAGCTCCAATATGTAGGTGAAGTTTACTAAAGCAAAGACCTGTCTCTGGGTAGAGCATCTGTTGCTCCAACCTATGGCTTAAGTGTCCCAGGAAAAAAGAAAGATATTCCTTTTGCTGGTGGCAGCCATGTTTCCATTAGAAGGATTTCCAAATGTACTTCCATCTGAATAGTTCTGCCTATGGAACAACTCTTATACTGCAAACTGAGCCAGTGGAAGATTTTCACAAAAAAAAAAGAGCAAAAAATTGAAATTAAAAAAAAAAAAAAGAAAAGAGATTACTAGAAATAGTGGGAGGTAGAAAAGAAAGCATGAAACCCAATGATGATAAATTAGATAAAGGAGACAGCTAAAGTCAGAAAAATTTCAGTGCCTTCACTCACTCCTGTCCATTCAAAAATTGTCACTCAAAGATCTCTACAGAACGTGACAGCTATTCTCTTCCCCCAGACCATCTATTTGGCTTCTATAACGATGCCTTTAGTCCCAGGACATAATGACCAGATTTTTTTCACTGTGCCCCCATGACAGCCTGATAATTTGCAGTCAGTTATATTTCCTTCTCAAAGGCACTCCAAAACTTAAAAAACTTGCCATAAGGCTTAGGAAGCATTATTCCAATATAAAAAAAAAAGCCAATAGCTATAAATAAATTTCATATTTTTCAGAAAATCCAAATGGCCAAGCTATATTTCTTCAGGATAAACTGTCAGAATATAGTCAAGCTTCACATCTATTTATCATTTTATAGGCTATATTAAGGCATTCATTTTTATTTTTGTTACATTGTGGCATGCTACAGAATTGTAAAAGATGCTGGTAGCAAGTAATACATTTATGTCTGAAAAGTAATTTCTACAGAGGGTTTTGATCTGTAAACAGAACTTGTTCTTTAAGATATGTATTTCAAAGTCAATGAAAATACCCAGGTGAGTATAGGATTTAGAGAATGAACCATCGATTAATAGTGAATACCCCTGTTTTTGCTATACACAGTTAAAACAAACAAAAAAAAAATCCTGGTATGTTTAACAATAGCTCTTTCTCAAAGCTGAGATTCCATGAATTAAGACAGAGATTTAGGATAAAGTTCATTGATTGTCAGTGGAATTCAAGCTTCTAAATCCTACACCAAAACAATCAATTTTATTTATATTGTAAGCTGCATCTTCTAGGCAAAGGAAAAGCCAAACTCTGAGTTGTTCTTGTGTCAATCAGAGACCTCTATTTTTTCTGTGGCATCCACAAATACATTTTCAGAACCTTAATTACTATTTTCCTTTTCCTAACAAGTTGGTGAAAGCTATTCCATTGCAGTTACTGGAGTTTGATTACTTCCTTGGTTTCCATTTGCCACAAGTTGATTTTAAAGCTGCAGTACATGAACTTCCTTGAAAGAAAATGTGGCAATGGAAAATGAGGGAGCTCATTTTACTTTTAACTGGAAAACCTCTGAAGGATGGATGAACTAAAAGTAAGAGTTGGAGAAAACCATGGCTTGATTTTTGGGTTTTTTTTTTCCTTCAAACCGCTGTAGAAATATTCATACTTTTCCAGAAGAGATAATTTTCTTAATGCTCATGATCTGAATTAGTTTTATTGTCAATTTGATAGAAGTATGCAACATTAACTTTACTAAAACTGAATAACCAGCAGATGCCCTGTGCACTGTATCAAAAAACTGAATACACCACGGGAAGGAGAAAGTCTTATGGTGGTTTCTAATCAATAGGCACAGATTTATCAAAAAAGATGATGTGAAATTTTGGGCATATGAAACAAATTTACAGGTGGTGATTTTATATAGACTGAGGGATCACCATCAGGTCACAAAATAGTGTTTGAAATTAAGAATCTAAGGGTATTTCAGGTATCTATCATTGCGTAGTATTATACATGACTGGGACCCTAAGGCACAGCCTCATCCAATGGGCAAAATATTTCCAAGAGCTGTGAGTTTCTGTTTAAGTTCTGTGACATTCCTTCTGTTGCACCAGTTTAGATGGTAATGTCTTTGAGACAAAGACTAATGCTCCACTCTGTGCTCCCACCCCTGCACAGAAGGCAGTACTACGTGGTGGCTCTGGTCTCACTAAGGACTTCAAGCGATGTCAGTCATGGGGTTTTGTCATATGACTCATTTCAAGAGACACCACTGCCCCATAAAAAAGCGGATGATATTTCATATGAGCCTGTCGTCCCTTACTGCAAAACTCTGTGATCACATATATCAACCAGTCTCTCAGGTCTTCTAGCTGGAATACACTCAGAACTTTTAGAATGAAAGGAGTTTTTTGAGGGAAACCATTCCAGTTGGCAAGCCATTTAGAAGATATTAACAAAATCACAGAAAGGCTTGTGTTGGAAAGGAATCTTTAAAGATGTTCTAGCTCTGCCCATGAACAGTGACGTCTTCCACTAGATCAAGTTGCTTAAAGACCCATCCAACATGACCTTGAATGTTTCAGGAAATGGGGCATCTACTACTTCTCTGAGCAACCTGCTCCAGAATTTCACCACTCTCTTTGTAAATAATCTCTTCCTTATTTCTCCTGTAAATCTACTCTCTTTTAATTTAAAACCATTACTTGTCCTGTCACAACAGCCTTTGTTAGAAAGTCCATCCCCATCTTTCTTACACATCCCCTTTAAGAACTGAAAGACCACTGTAAGGTCTTCCCACAACCTTCTCTCCTTCAGATTGAACAACTCCAATTCTCTCAGCCTGTTCTCATATGAGAGGTGTTCCAGAACTCTGATCATTCCTGTGGCCCTACTTTGGACCTGCTCTGACAGCTCTGTGTCTGTTTTCTGCTGTGGAGCCCAGACTCAATACTGAAGCTGGGTGTTATGAGAGTTCAGTAGAGGGGGAAAACCAGTTCCCTTGACCTGCTGGCCATGCATGCAGCCCAGGATATGATTGACTTTCTGGGCTACAAGTGCAAATTGTTGGCTCGTGTTGGTTTTTCATCCACCAGTATCTGCAAGTTCTTCTTTGCTCTCAGGAAGTTCATCCCCCTTTATGTACTTATATTGGTGATTTCCCTGACCCAGATGCAGGACCCAGTATTTGGCCTTGCTGAACTTCATGAGGTTCACATGGGCCCAATTCTCAAGCCTTTTTGGATGATATCCCTTCCCTCTAACAAATCAATTGCACCACTCGGCATCAGCAGCAAACTTGCTTAGGGTGCATTCAATTCCACTTTCTGTCATCGTTGTAGATATCATCTACATCCAAAGAAGCATGGCCAGCAGGTCAAGGGAGGTGATTCTGCCACTCAACTCATCTCCGATAGGACCTCACCTGGAGTACCTGTGGAGCCCTCAGCACAAGAAGAACAAGGAGCTGCTGGAGCGGCTCCAGAGGAGGACCATGAAAATCATCTGAGGGCTGGAGCACCTCTCCTATGAGGAGAGGCTAAGAGAGCTGGCGGTGTTCAGCCTGGAGAAGAGAAGGCTCCAGGGAAAATTAATAGCAGCCTTCTAGTACTTAAAGGGAGACTATAGGAAAGATAGGGACAGCCATTTTAGCAAGGCCTTTTGTGACAGGACAAGGAATAATGGTTTTAAACTAAGAGAGGGTAGATTTAGACTGAATATAATGAAAAGATTTTTTTACAGTGAGGGTGGTGAAACACTGGAACAACTTGTCCAGGGAGGTAGTGGAGGCCCCATCCCTGGAAATATTCAAGGGCAGGTTGGATGGAGATCTGAGCAGCCCGATCTATTTAGAGATGGCCCTGCTTTTGTGAGGGTGTTGGACTAGATGACCTGTAAAGATGCCTTCGAACCCAAAGCATTCTATGATTCAATGATAGTATCAAATAGTACTAGTCCCAGTACAATTAGACCCTTGAGTCCCTGGACAATTTTGACTTGAGCTGTGAATCATTGACTACAACTCTTTGGAAGTGGCCATTCAGCCAATTCCTTATCCGTCCAACAGTCTGTTCATCAAACCTGTATCTCTTTAGTGTTTTGGGGGACTACATCAGAGACCTTACAGAACTCTAAGTGGATCACATGTGTAGCTCTTCCCTCGTCCACTGACACATTCAATCCACTGTAGAAAAACACCAGATTAGTCCGGCACAATTGTCCCATGGTGAAGGTATACTGAAGGATTTGGTTATTTAAAGTGGAACTAGGACCAGAAGTACTTGTGTGTTCCTGACATGTATCAGTAGCCTGAAGATCACAAAAAAGCCAGGAGCCGGCAGCAGACAATGCTGAGACTTGTGTTTATTAGCCATATTCAAGGCAGCTGTACCTAAAATTAAGTTGATTTCTACGAGGTGTCTCTCTTCTCCTTTTATCTTCTTTAATGCAAATGTGACATACAGATTGTCTCAAAATTAATTGTAATGGATTAAGGCAAATCCCATTCCTTGCCCTGCCAAATAATATAAATGACCACTGTGTATGGAATCAGCTGACTAATGATAAAGTTAAGTCATTAGAGGAAAAGAACCTTTAAAAAAGATCAGCAGCTTGGTCTAAAACCACACATTACTTATAAAAATGAATTTAGTGGAGCACAGTGAAATAATAAGATAAAACAGTTCTGAACTTCATGAGTATGACTAAGATGTGCAGTCACATCAGCTAAATGTAAACAGTAATGCATAGGGGCAAAGCATTGCCTGCGCACTCTGTCCGGTGGCTTCAAATTTATTCTTGGTCTAGGTTCATGGTACATTTGATTTAATTATTCAGACTGGGACTCTGACAGCATAATTCCCTTCTTGTTCAGATACTTGAAAATGGTACAAAGTATACAATTTTCTAGTGAGAATTCCAGATGTAACAGAAGGAAATTGAAGCTTGTGGGTTTACTTCTTTACCAGCAGAGATGTCATTGGATAAGTGCCTGCTGCTTGTTGGATAGATGTCTCAATTTTACTTTTCCTTTAATACCCCTAGGTTTTGTCAATGCACAGAAAGTAAGCAGATGTATACTGCCCATGTTTTATTTAATAAAAAAAACTACCTCTCCCATTTTTTTTTTTCAAAAAAGCAAACACTTTTACTTTAAATATATATGGTAAACAGTAGCCTCTAAAAACAAACTGATTTTGGTCAACCCCCTCTACTTAGGTTGTTCAAAACACATTCAACATTTCTGAAAGCATAGCCATATGTTATAAAATTAACTCAATTTTGAAATGCCTTATCATCTGGCATTTTTATCTTCGAGAGGATTTCCTACTTATTTTCCCATGCTAGAGATGTGTTTTCTGAGTTGCAACATCTGGCATTTAGTAATTGGGTCTTTCCTTCAGGCAGTAGCCATCTTTGGTCTAAAATTGCAGTTAGTCTAAATTTAGGTCTCTCATTCTCTTGCTATTTTATATCTCTCTCCACTCTGATATGACAGATATTTGAATAGATTTATGAATGAGATCATGGCTGTCAGTTGCTTGTTCTATCTGCCAATTACCATTTCTTTCTAGATACCGACAAGATTCACAAGAGGCAGTAGATCCTGTATAGTCCTGGTCCTCTTCGCTAAAGCAAACAAATTTGACACTCTGCCCCTCATGTCATATTTTTCCTTTTCTTTTTACTTTTTCTTTACCTCTTTTCTCTTCTTTTTTTTATGTTTCCCCTTCCTTCCTTCCTTCCTTCCTTCCTTCCTTCCTTCCTTCCTTCCTTCCTTCCTTCCTTCCTTCCTTCCTTCCTTCCTCTCCTCTCCTCTCCTCTCCTCTCCTCTCCTCTCCTCTCCTCTCCTCTCCTCTCCTCTCCTCTCCTCTCCTCTCCTCTCCTCTCCTCATTTCATGAACAGATTGCTGCAGTTATTGTTAAAATTATTTCTTAGGAATCGTACACTATAGTTTTGAAAGGCTAAAATAGAAATATTCACCTCCATCCCAAAGGAAGCAAGCAGAGCAGATGCCATATGGAACTCTCCAGTAGTTGATTAAGTGTTACTGTTGCATGAAAAAAAACCAAAGCACCTCCAGAAAGGGCAGCTCAGCCTGGTCATAAAGGAAGTTAAAAACTATGTAGTTTATCTGGTGTGGGAAGAAATATTGTTTTTTAAATTGTAGAATCAAATAAATACAAGTGTAATTCATGATGCTGGTGTAGGGAAAGGAATGAATAATTTGAAGTATTGAGTGTGGGAGGTCTCTGCAGATGCTGAGCATTTAAAATTTGAGTGCTTTCACAAAGACTTCAGTAAAGAAATCATTATATTGTCCCTTACTGTTTCTACTTTAGTTATTGCTGTCTAGACATTATATTACTGGAGTAATACAGAAGCCCAGATAAATGACACTTGAACTTCAAGATGAGAAATGTACTTTCCCACTAACTGTTGCTTGCAGTGATTTGCTATTAAAGAACCAAAACAACTTGCCATCAGAAATCCAACCCTGGAAAAAATATATATTCTAGCTCCTTGCACTGTTCCCATGTACTCTGTGGACAATAAATGTCACTTTAGTACCATGAAACCTTGAGTTTATCAAGAAATTTTTCAGTTCTAAATCATGCCTTTTCTAGGTGCACACTAGGAGGTTTGACAAGCCACTCTTCCCACAGCTCTCCCTTTCCGTAAAAAGATGACTGAAAGCTTGCCACTGTTGCTGAGAGTATTGCAGAAAAGAAACCTTCTCATTGACTATCCTCAAGCCAGAACTTCTGTGGTCTGCTTACCATGCTCAGCACATGAGCTCAGGCTGTAAGATCGTTTTTGTACTCTTCAAACTCAATTGGTCTTCTGAGACCTGGTAAGCTCCACGCTTCTTCTGTGTTGCACTGTGAGACTGGTGAAAGCGAAGGAAGATGGAACAGCTAGAGGTGAGACTAGGGAGATGTTCAGAACAGGTTGGCTGGGAATGCTCCTGTCCGGTGGGAAAACACTCATTACAAGTGAGCTGGAAAGCATGCAAGAGCGCACACACACACACACACACACATCCCTCCCACCGTGTGCTTGAAAAATAACATTTCTGTACTTAGCAAAAAGATTCTCAGCTACTGCTTGTCTACAGCTGAAGAAATAATGTAATGAAACATGGACATTCAGTGTTGTTTTGGTTTCACAGAGCTTGACGTGGAACATTGTTTTTATCAAAACCCACAAATTTCATAACATTCCATCTTCGTGCTTTACCATTTTATATATTCAACAACCTCACACACCCTGTCTTACTGCTGATAGCAGTTAAGTGCACCATAACTCTTTTCTTACTCAATTTTGCTGTTTAAAAAAAAAAGGTAAGTAGCCACTGTGGAATTTGTGCACATTTGCTGCCTGTCTCCTTTCCCAAACTACATATAAAGAAGAACAGGGAAAGCTGAGCATCTCATCTGAGATGCAGGTAGAACACTGAGGTGATATTTATACGTGTAAACTGAAGAGTGCCACTGTAAATCCTCCGATAAACTTTATGCACAGCCCAGCTGTTAAACTCATCCATCATCCATCCATCACCTCCAACGTGATGTGATCCAACCGGCTCCTTGGGAGGGGCTGCGGGAGTGCTAGCTGGTACAAGCTGTGTGCACCTCAGGGAGTATTCAAACAGTGTAACGGAATAAGGAATTCACCTTCAGGGTCCGTGTTTGTGCCTTGACACTATTTAACTTACAGGTATAGAGAAAAGCTCCTCGTTGAGAGAGGAATAAGCCTATAAAGGTGCGTCACAATTATGCATGACTCGTGCAAATAGGATTAGCCTGTAACTTACTTCCTTTTTCTTATTGATTGAAATGCCTAGGATCAACACTGTAATCACCAAGAACTGGACCATGGCTGAAGCCCCTGTGCTTCTTTCAGCTGTTCCAAAGTGCAAGCATGTATAGATTTCACTACGTTTTACCTGTTTTCCTACAGTATAGAAAAATATGCTATTTTCTCTTCTGATAGATTCCTAGCTCTTACCTTGTACGATTTCAATTACTGTTTGTGGAGATGGGTAGAAGGATACATATATTGATGAGCACTTGGTTTGATGAACAATTGACTTCCGAATAACTAGGTCTTGCAAAATGTATTGCCTTCTTTCATCACGAAATCTTCTTTTAGACAGAATTTTAAGACATAATACGTATTCAAAGCCATAGAAACTTATCTTTATGCACCCTGCTCATCATGGAATTGGATGCATTTTTGCAGGTGGTCTATTGGTCTGCAAGAGGAATGTGTTCCATGTATCTCCTTATAGTATTGATGAAGAGGCTAAGAGAATTGCAGTAACCTAACAAATCATGACCTTATCCTTTCAGAACTTCAAATTCTTCTTTGCTGAGGCAGGCCATTGCCAGAGCATGTAGGGCTGTGGGCAGTTAGCAGCTGAGATAAAGACAGTTTGTCCTCAAAGACTATTTTTACTGGATAGAATAGCTGCATAGCTAGGTAAAATTAAGCTGAAATGTACAGTTTCATTAAAAAGTCTTAATAAATCTGTTGTTTGGATGTCCCGGTTGTCTTAGGATTTTGGAGACAGTTCAACTTCTCTTTGTTCCAAGTGTTCACAGATTATCTGTTCTTATTCCCTACAAAATGTGACCAGCTTTCTTTTTGATCCTGACAATACATCCACTTACTCCAGTGGTTACTTTTCCTTCTAAATTGCTGCCTTTCCTCCTTGCCTCTGTCTGTTTGATTTAGGTATATTTTTATGCAATCTACCAAAAACTATGGATAAATATAGAAGGAGAATAAATGTGTCTGACACTTGCAGGCTGCTGCTGTCTCCAGGAAAAGTAGCTGCAGAAAGGGTTTAACAGGAGAGAGTAAATAATGACTAGAAAGAACCAAAAGAACGGAAGAAAGAGAGAAGACTCTTCTACAAGAGTATTTAGATTGTACAAAAGCATTCAAGCAGTTCTGCTGCCCTCTACTTTGTATCGAGGTGAAGAATGTATTCAGAGAATGAAAATATTTGGTATTAGAGACAGAACTTTTTTTTCTATTTCTGTTTTTCTTTATAAGTGAATGGAGAAGCTATGCTGGAAATCTTATTGAAAGAGAGGAAATGAAAACCCAATTTCTCCAGCAGTGCCAATCCCAGTAATCATATGATAAAAGTTTGGGAACAAACCAATCAATATTAGTATGCCATGAGAGGAGTGAAGAGACCAAAAGGGTCGAGTTAAATTCAAGCTGAAAGTAGCAAAGATATTTAGCAGCAGTCTCAGTTCGATGTGTCACGTGAGAAGGCTTAATTACAAATGCATTACCTGTACCAAATCTGAGCTGCTGTTGCCTCTTTTCCTCTCTCCTCTACAGGCCTTTTTTTTGCAATATTGACATTTGTTTTTCCCTGCCAGCCGAACATCTCAAAGGATCTTTACCTCACATTCATGACTGAGGCTCAATTTCCAAATTCCACCTTCAAAAATGTGGATGTGCTTATCTCTGTGATGGAAATGTTACTCTCTAAATGCCTAGCTTTACAGCTTCAACTAGTTCAGCCTCTTAGAAAAAGGGAAAAGCAACCTTTCCTTGCAGGTTTTGAAAACGAGAGCTGATTTGTCATTAGGTGGTGCAGATTCAGCGTGCAGTTTAAGGCATTTTGTCACCTTCTCTCACAGGAGCCCTGACTTTGTTATCCAGCACCCAGTGTCACCCTTCTCTGTTTCAGTGGCTTTCAGTCAAGCTTCATTATCCTCAGAAGTGTATTCAATCCGATCATCCATACCTCTTTTTATTCAACCCCTTTTTATTCAGCACGACATAGGCTTTAAAAAGAAATATATTTCATTATTAAATACGTACAAATAGGGACAGTCTCTCCTGCAGAATTTGTGTTCTAGTGAATTTTATACTATATGCATCACTGCAGCTTGAAAAATCCTCAGTCAGGTCTCATCAGTGCAGTTAGTTTATTCAGCTGGATCACTCATAGATGCCACTGAATTTTAGTGGCTTTAAAACTGCATGGATTAAAAGAATTCTATCTTATTATACAGAGCTACATTGAGAGACTGCTTTCCGCAGCTGTGTTAGTATACTAAATTTAATCTAAACATGATTTGATAGATTTTATTTTCATTCTATGTTTTACATTGGTTAGAAGCTGCAAATATTTTCCAGTACTATGAAGTAACGAGATCCTGCTTATATTTAGGCAAAAATCATGTCCAAAGATGTCTTGTTCAGACATGAGATTCAACATAAGTAGAATCAACTAATTTATTTAAATTTTTAATTTAAATTCAAAGCTAACCCAACCAATTCTTCCCAGTCCCCCCCTTCCCAGCAAAACTGGATGTGTTGCCTGTCATCAGTTCTCTCAATCAGAAACATATGATTAACGGAGCTACCAAAAAATAAAGAATGACCAGTACTATGGATCAAAAAAAAAAAGACAAAAGTTTGCAATTTCACACATAGTAATTAGACATATTCTTGACAAATCTCAATGCCTATTGATCAAATGATGTAGGAAGCAAAAATAAGGGCTATCTGCCTACTATGTCCTTCAGAAGCAACAGAAAGGCACAGAACTTGGCCTAAAGAAAGATGGTTTTTTTGCCAAGATTAATTAGTTTGTTACATTAGAAGGCTAGCTTAATTTTTGTTCACTTTTTCATAGTCCAAGTTTAAAGATTATGTAATTCTGGATAAAAAAAAACGTATTTCAATACAATATAACATATTTAAAAATATTCCTTTATCATCTTCTATATCAGAATGAAGGTCATGGTGTTAGGTGAAGAAAAACACAAATACACCTACGTATAATATATAGAGATCTCTGTATACATGGGTATACATAGATCATTTCTTAAGATATTTTAATCTGGTAAAATACATTAATTACAATAGAAAGCAGTATTACTAGGGAGTTCTGCCTTACTAAATAATGCATATGTGCAAGACCACTAAAAAAAGAAAAACTACTGGGAGTCGTGTTATTTACATTAAGACTTCCCAGAGAGAGTTTAGATAAAAAATGCTACAAATAGTGGTAGAGCCCATACATGATAGTTGGTTCCTATATGTAATAAACAAAATATTTTTATCTGAAATCACCAAAGCTAATATCATTGTAGATGTAATTATGTCAGGTTTAATTCACTGAAGATGTAGAATCATAGGCAACTCTCTTAGGTTAAAAATTTACAGACGTTAGGGGGCATTTAAATAAAACTGTTCTAAAAGTAAGGGGTTTTTTTTGCGGCAAACTTTGGGCTATTAAAGAGATATAAGATCAGCAGAACATGACTAAAGAGTGTAAAAATTGTAATGGAAGATCTTCTGTGTCACCAAGGGAAGGGGTAAAAATCTTGTAAGGGAGAATTCCAGAACTACTGAAATGAATTGGTGGAGGGAGGAGACATTGGGAGTAAAAAACTAGGAAAAAAAGTGGCAAAAAAGAGCAGATCAGCAAAGAACACCATATTTAACAGATAAAGACATATAAGCATAGACAACATCTGTCAAAGATCAGACTGGTTTCAGCCTTGTAAGGAAATTGGAACAGTTCATAAGAACTCTTCAGAGATATCAAGAAAAGAAAAAGACACGCAAATATGACATGGAAATGGCTGAAGTGCTAAATGCATGTTTTGTCTCATTGATCATGGATAAGTTTGTTCTCAGATCTCGTAACAGTATGGTTTTGGAAGGCGATGGACAGCAGTCTAGAACTACCAGCAAAACCTGGATATATTCAGATCTTTGGGGCCAGATGGCTTTGAGCCAGGAATAGTTCAAAATCATGGTGTTCAGGGAAGTTTCCTGAAGACTGATAAAAGAAAGGTTAATCTTATACTTACTTTTTAAAAAGACAAGAAGACAGAATTGTGAAATAATAGGTTGGTCAGCTTCAACTTAGTCTCTAAACATCATATCCAGTTAGACATCATTTCCTAACACATGAAGAGCAAAAAGGTAATTACTAACAGGAAATGTGGATTTATAAGGGCCATAGAGTGTTTGATCAGGGGGATTGCTTTTTAATATTAAATAACTTTCTATGTGAATGAGAGAGAGAGGTGGATGTAATGTAACTTGGCTTTAGTAAAACTTTCAACACCATCTCCCACAGCTGTTTCATGTGGAAGTCAAAGGACTAAAGGTAAATTCTGTCAGATGAATTAAAAAAATTGACTGGACTGCTCATCTCAATGGGTTGTAACCAATGGTTTGAAATTCATTGACTGGCCAGTAACACGTGAAATATCCTGGTTGTTGAAATTGAGGCCAGAATAGTTCAATATCTTGGTTAATAATCTGGATGATGAGACAGAATGCGTCTTTAGCAAATTTACAGGAAAATACTAAGTAGGATGGGACTGATACAGGGTTTAAAGAAACTAGCTCAGGTCCAGATGAAGGCAAGACTTGCAAATGCCAATATAAAATTCCTCAGAACTGAAATGCAGAAAGAACTTGCATATGAAATCACAGGTCCTGTCTCATGCCTTTTAATAAACCTACTAAGGATAGAAAACTAGTAAGCATGTTGAAAAAAATATTCTAAGTAAGTGCAGGAGCATTATTCAGAACAGAGTAGAATGCAAGATTAAAAAAAAAAAATAAAATGAGGAAAAAAAGGACTAAAAAATGATGAAAACCAAGATAAATAACAGTTGATATAAATTTCACCAAAGATACATTTTACATTTTATCCAACTGTGTCTTTCTTTCTCAAGATAACTTATTTTAAAGGTGAAGAATTGTAGTGAGTTTGCCCCGCTTGGAATTCAGAAAGTACTTTGTATGGCTACAATGGAAATTACTAAACTGAAGATGTTGAAGAAGATGAGATCTATTAGAAGAACTGAAGTAGGACCGGGAGCTGGTCAAAGGACAGATGAAAATGGCTTGTGCAAAAATCGGAGTTTTCAGCCAAGGGTTAAGTATTCCTAAATGACTGATCTTGGAAATAATCTTGCTTAATATTTTCAATAATGGTGTGAGCGCAAAAAAAAAGGAGACATGCTACTGAACAATAGATGTGATTAAATGCTAAAAAGTATTGCAAATACACAGCAAGACTGATAATAAAGTGAATGGTTTTGGAGGCTGAATGATAAAAATGTGTTAAATTTCAAAGTATCAAGTGCAAGATCATGTAGGTATGCAATAGAAGATAAAATTTCTGGTTACTTGTCAGCTGGACAAACAAAAGAGGGGAAAGACGTGGTTATATCAGTTGGCTAATACAAGGTTACAGAAAAATTGCAAATGACTAATGACGTAAATTTCTTAAGTGGATAAAGTTATTTGTAAATTCTATTGATACATTTCTGGTGAACATACATAGTAAAATTATAGATGTTAATGTACAATATGATGGCAAGAACTAATTTTTAATGCTGTATGCAGATCTCATCACACACGTTTAAGAAAGATAGATTCAAGTAGGGTTTATTGAGCAGTACTGAAATCAGACTGATGGATGATCAACTCATAAAATTACTCTGGCAAAATGAAGTCTCTGCTTCTGTCTTATGAATAGTTCAAGGGTGGCAGTGGTGTAACAAATGCCAAAATAAAAAGGAATCCAATAAAAGTAAGGGTCAAAATGAGAATGAATGACCATAAACTGGTAATGTCTAAATTTGTTCCAAGTATTCAGATTAAAGTTTACAGTCAAGAGAAGACTGAGAATCAACAGAAATTTAAGATAAAATCTGTGAATTTCAATGAGAATTATTTTCATGTTTTTAAAGATGAAAGTGAAATTTAAGGTGTTTGTCTGCCCGCAGAGACCCAAACTGAAGAGATTAACTACTAAAGCAAATTTCTGCCATCTGCTCTAACAGTACACAAACACAAGCAAGTAGGAAAAGAGATAGGACATCCTTTATGCTTGGAGTTGAAGCAAATAGCATATTTTTGGTATAAAATTACATTTACAGCAAACTTGGGCAATCTGGATACTGAGGTGGGTTAGAAGCTTTGTGCGCAGAGCTATCTTGGGATTCAGCTTATCTGTATAGGTAAGGAGGAATTAAAGAACTTTCTCAAGCAGTCAAAATAAATCAGTACTACTAGGGAATTTTTTAGTTCCATTTATTCTGTTGATGGAAGATGCTGGGTTTTTTCAAATTATTGTTTATAGGAATTGGATAGTCTTAAATCGGTAAGAAAAGAATGTCAAATGAGCAGGAAAGGGATGAAATGTTGCTTATTAGGGAAATACCAGTAGAGGCATAACTAAATTACTTGGGGACCAACTAGAAATACGTATCTTCCTTGTACTCTTCGATTCATCCCAGAAGTTAAACTTACCACCACTTAGGTGAGTTCTTTAACCTACCGAATAGCATATTAACTGTTGACTTTATGGACCTCTGAATATCTTCCAGACACATGCTTAAGTTTGTATAAACAACGGCAAAATAGGCACAGATTTGGAATAGAATTTCCCAAATGTGATCTAAATTCACTGTTTGAGGTCTTTTTCTCACATTTTTTTCACATTCCTAAGGTATCAGGTTTATCCTGAAAGAGCACGGGAAAACATTTTGATTGTCAAAACATTTAAGCAGAGAAAAATGTGGCTTCTGCTAATTATCTATGGAAGCTGCAATAAAGATCTCACCTGATGAATCATAAAGCACAATTAAAAATATCATTCCTTAATTCTTCATAGGCCTTTTATGTTTCAAACGTTTGTTGTCCACCTTGTAGGACACCTGGTGTGTCATTGATGAACATTTGATATTTCATTTTTATTGAGGAGATTATGAACAGATTTCCCTTTGAGTGAAAAGTTCTCAGGTTGAAAAGACTGAACTGTAGGTAGGTATTCACATACCTGAAGGTTAGATACAAAACCTAGCTGACCAGTTTTCCTAGGCTCCCTCTACAAATCAATGCAAAAAATCCATAGACATATCTTTGCAGGTTTATTCCGAGCAGAAGCTTAGTGTTTCAGGAGAAAGCCCTACCATAGGGATACTGATTATCCTGATGCAGACAAGTATCTGGATGTCGAAATTGGTCTGTACATCCCCACTGCAGTATTTTAGTTTTGACAAATCAATGTTTTCCATCAAAACTAGTTTGCAAAAGAATTCCCAGTCAGTGCCAGTTGGCATGTGTTTACAGCTAGAGAGAGTCAGTCACATACATTGTTCGCTGGCACACGTAGCTGTTATTCAGGGTGACACTATGATATGATGAATATTTGACAGGTTGGTCTTAGAGCAATGGCAATGAAGTGCTTCCGTCATCCTCTGCTCCTCCAGCCTCTGTGGTGACCCTGCAGAAGTTACAAGTTCTCTGAATATAGCAGCAGCTCTGTGGATGCAAATGACTGCTGGAAGGACCTGGAAGAAAATGGTTATGTGATTTAGATTTTTTATTTGACTGGAAAGATCGAGCAATGGTGACCTCCTGGTTAACATACTGTAAGTAATTACTTTTTCTTAGGAGAAAAAAAAAAAACAAACTTTAAAAAAATATTTAATCTATTATGAACACTTTCTTTACTTTAACTTGAAGTTTCTTCTTAAGTTAATTCTGATAGTCTGCAAAAATTTTTGTCACAAGAAAAGATTGATTTTTTGTCAAAAAGAAAAATTTATTTTTGTAAGAGTTCCATTTTTCTTCAGCTTGAACTACTTGCCATATCTGACCCAAATTCATGAATAATTACTCACTGCATACCACTCCCCACCCTCATCAAATGACACTTCTAGACAGCTGTAATCAAACTCGGGAGAAGCTGCGTCATGCAGGCAAGACATATGAAAACCAAAATTTAATTCTCTGGTATTCCAATTCTGCAAAATCAGGTGTATTGCACTGACTTCTAGAACACGTGCTTGCAATGGGTGGTTAGTTGCTGAGCTGATTCAGAGCCCTTTACTTAGAAGGATGCAATTCTGGCACTTCCTCCTCTCTGTGATGCAGGAAAATTTCACACAGCAACACAAATCTCCTCAATTCTTCCATTTACTTAAGGCAATGGTTCTGCCTAAATAACAATTTTATGTTTTCACACAGCTGTACCTTCCACTTTTGTGTTAGCTCAGCATAAGGTGGCCTAAGTTGTCTTTTTCAGGTCTGAACAGCTTTTCTGATATGAAACTCATTGCTACAGTCTCCATCCCAATCTTTACTAGTTTCTGTGCCGGTCTTCCTCAATTTGTTGAATGTGCCTTTTGTATCCTCCAAATTTTCCCTTTATTTTTACTGTGATGTTTTCATAACATTTTGCGTATTTCCACTTTCAACTCATCAAGCTTAGGATTTCCATTGTCTTCCTTTCCTTGCGACTTTGTAAGGCATTCCTCTTACAGCACTTTCAGCAAGTGCTTTTCGTCTTCCTCTTCCCTTCCCTGTCCAACAACGCTTTCTTAAAACTGTAATATATCCGACCCTATGTTTGACTACCGTGTTGCTTCCTCACGGAGAAAGATGAATAAATTCTCAAGTACATCCCTTTCGATAAAGGAGGAATTGGCTGACGCTTTCTCTGACGCTTTCATATATGTATAGTTGCTAATCATAAAATCACAGAATAAATTAGGGTGGAAGGGATACCTGGAGGACCTCAAGTTCCAAACACTGGTGCTGTTTCTTGAAAACCATAGAATCTATGATACTTCTGTTCACTCTGTGTTCTGAGACTCTGATAACGAATAAAAAGGCAATTAAAACTATTTTCCAAATGTTATGCAATAGGCTTTGTATTCTTTGATGATAAATGCAATCAACCTGGAGGAACTGAACGTTTTGGATGTTCTAAGCTCTTTGATCTTGTTAAAAGGAGTGATTATAGGAAGATTTATCACAGTTAGGAACCAAGTACCCTCACAGAGCATTAAAGACAGCCTATTATAACAGTTCTTCAAATGAGGGCAAGTGTGAGCTGCATCATTTCAGAACTACCCTTAGCTTAGTTCCTTTTCAATAATCCGGAATGGACTTCCTTTGAGAAGATCAACTCATTTCAGTTTGTAAATTGCTTGTGAGGAATGTATGATGTCTGATCTGCTTAATTGAAGGTCATGCCAATCATAAGGCTAATATGAAAAAAAGAAGAAAAGCTTAACAGTCTCAGTTAAAATGTGAAGCATCTGCAGTATGCTTAATTGTTACTGTTTGAAAATTGATCTTCGTTCTTTTCTAAAGCAACAATTTTTTTTCTAAATTAAGGATAATGACAGTAGTTAATATCCTTTGCTCATTGACTAAATAAGAAATACGCAGGGACTTGTTTGATCTTTGGCATATTGTTATGAGATGGAGATGGATTTGAGATCTATGAAAGCAGAAGTACACCAAAGAGAACTGCAGGCTAATCATATCCTTGTTAAGGCTGATGGAATTTTACATTTGACTTCACTCAGAACAGATATATTACAGTTCAGACTGACTTACAGTCTGAATACAGTCTGAAGTCTTACGTAGTAAACTGCTGGTGCATCTCTGCTGGGTAACACTTCTAAAATACTGCAGCAGGAACTAAAAACTAAAATGACATGTGGTTTCTGTAGCATAAATACGAGTTGTTAGAATCAAAAATTCCTTTTCTATTTCAGTGGAAGTCTTGCACTGACTTGTATCCCAAAGGGCAGGACAAATTCTCAGACTGGGTAATACGGGTCACTGAGCTGCTGTGAACAGCTTGCTCACTCTTGGTTAACTCTTTTCATATTCCTTGGGGGTGGAAAGAGTTTCTGGTTTTGTGCATGCATAGCTTTGTCCTTGGTTATTTCATGGGGCCTCTATATACACTATATACACT
This sequence comes from Cuculus canorus, assembly GCF_017976375.1. Classification (NCBI taxonomy): domain Eukaryota; kingdom Metazoa; phylum Chordata; class Aves; order Cuculiformes; family Cuculidae; genus Cuculus; species Cuculus canorus. The sequence goes on along the minus strand of NC_071403.1, from coordinate 7,951,329 downwards.
ATAAAATTATATGAGGAACATTTCAAAGTTCTGATCCATTTGGGATCTATTAGGCCATCTTGTCCATCTCATGGCTAATGAAGAATTGTTTCCCACTGCATTTTCAATTGCTTTGACCAAGATTAATTTAAATCATCCAGACCAAACGTGCTTCCGCCGTTGACATTGTGAAGCTTTCATTGTTCTACATTACATTAACGGATGCAATGTGCATTAAAACTAAATCCTTCTATTTCACTGTTGCCATAAGTTTGACTTTGTTTTTGTTGCTGAGTTATTCTTTTTTATATGGTATTCAAATTTATAACATGATAAGAAACTCAAGGACAGTCTTTTTTTTTTTCTTAAGTACTAACAGTAAGGTAGCTAACTCTCATCTTTTCAGAAGGAGAACTTGCACTGATGCTCCCAGGCTCCTGGGACCAGGTTCAGAGTTTGGTAGCAATGCAACAGATGTTTCTAAATTCATTAAACAAGCTTGTGCATCCGCGAATACAAGTGACCCTTGCTTTTCATCTTACAGAGGCAAAGCATTTAATGAAAATTCCTTATACTGATCCAACAGCATAGCATTAAAAAAAGGTATTATTCAAAATGAATGCAACTCTGGTCAAAAGCATGAGGTCTTCCATAGATCTTTAACCAGAGAATTAGGGAAAATACGTAGTGCTTACTCACCTACTAGGCTTTTGGGGCTGGCCATAGTTGTGTGTGCTGTTTGAGACAGACAATGATAAAGAAGAACGTGGACCTGCATCGCTGAAGTGTGTGCCTCTATACCTGCTCTTGTAAAGCAGCAGAAGGCGTGGAACCTGCGCATACTGTGAAGTGTGCAGCAGTGCTGCAGAGCTGTGCTTGCGGGAGAATCATAGAGGGAAAATGCTCAGCTTCTCTTCTGGCTTGTGGCATGCCTCAGGCAGCCCTTTGTGAGCAGAAATTTAAGGACAAAGGCACTTGCTTCTTCATTGGAGCTGGCAAAAAAAAATATGCAGGATGGTCTGCATGTTGGATCTTGCAGAGATTTTCCGTGTGAATGAGTAACATTGCTCAAAAGATGAAGGGTTCTGGCCTATAGTCTTTGATCAGATTGAATTAAAATTAAGTGAAACTCTAGGTGGATGGTTGAAATGTGTTTCCCGGTGCTAATAAATTTCTAAAAATATGGATATCAAACTACATAAATGATACATGTAGTCTTGCTCTTTAATGGCACAAAACAAAGACTACATATAATTTTTAGCACAATCTTAAGGAAGAGATTGTTCTTTGTAAGCTCAGTTTGGCGGTTTGTTATGCATGAATTCATTATTCCAGTAGACTGGTTCTCACAACTGAGCATATGCAGTGGATTTAAGCGTCAGAGTAAAATAGTCTCACACCTGATACTTATGGAGATTTCCACAGTAGCTGACATTTGCTATTTTAAAATCATTTCACAGCAGCTGAAGGCTCAGAGACATCCTGGACTTAAAAAATAATGGAATGGTGAAGTACATTTCCATCCTGCTTAAAAGCAGCACTGGGAAAAGGAACCTGCACTACATCTCCTGAGTGATCACATTTTGTGTCCAAATATGTGCCACTGAGCCCAGGAATCTCACAGCAGGGGCCGCTGCCGCTGCCTTGTTTTGGTGTTTCAGAAAGGGATGAAGGCATCCTGCTGTTTGCTGTTGGCCTTCAGGGAGCTCCTGTTTCTGCACTCCTGCACATGTCTGTACCAAGCGATGTATAACCCAGAAAGTAAGACAGTTATAAGAAATGCCCTTTGCAAGGGCCAGCAGAGAAAGAAAGAACATCTACTGCATTAGCAGGGATAATGTGCAATCCCACTAGGCTAAGGCGGTATAGGAGGTAAGGGATTAACCCAGAAAAGGAAATTATTCTTTTAAAAATGGAGAAAGAAAAACCTAATTAAAGTAAGTTGGAAAGGACTGTCTTAGCTCTGAAAAGCATTAGCCGGCAGCAAGTTCATTGCTGAAAGGTAAGTTCCTTAACTAAAAATAGGCTGTTCAATTTATCAAACTTCTTTTTAAAATTGCAGAATTTACCTTATGAAAATGCTTGGAATTTCTGATTCTCTGGCAAAGTTGATCCTTTCATTCCTCTTTTCATCATCAAAGCAGACCTCTGCTGCATAACATCATTGAAATGGAAGCTCCCTCTAAGAGAAACAGCTCTAGTTGGGGAATGGAAATACTGAGAGTGACAGCATACCTAAAATCTTCATTAAATGTTTTGGTTGTCTGTGTCTGTGATCAGTTGAGTACAGGCACGCACACATATTTGTAAGTATACAGATGTTGATGCTTATCTAGAAAATATTGTCTGTGATTAGCGCTGTAAACCCATTTAAAAAGTCACAGATCCTTTATTTTCTGCACTACTACCATTGTCATTAGAATGTCTATAACATGGTCACATTCAATGACTATAACTAATTTCAAAGGTCTCAGATATGTGGCTTTGGCACAGGCTGTTCAGCAGCAGCAGCAGCTACCCTCCCCTTGATGTAAAACTGGTGGCCGTCTGACTTCTCCCAGCAAAGAGATGGATGGGCAGCCACACACCATGCACAAAGTCTCTTCAGAAAACAGGAGCTGCAAAGGCCACGAGGAGCCATTTCTTCTTTTCAACACCAAGATCAGCATCTTCTCCAGGAGGTTTGTCAAGACGTGCATGGGCTTTGCCAGTTGATAATCAGAATAAACCTCTCTTATTCCTGGCACTCACATCCCTGGTTCTGCACAAGGAGGTTGCACATCACTTTCTCTGCCCCAGCTGTGAGGGAGATTTCCTCTAGCAGAGATATAGACAGAAAACTGAGAAAGATTATGTCATAGTCTGCTTCAATTGCATCCAATCAGTTTATAATTGCTTATATTACGCTGATCCTCCTGTAGAAGCTGCATCCTAGAAGGCTTTTCCAGTGCTATTTCTAGAAATCTGCATGAGACACAGGTAGCAACTGGTTTATATTTCAGTGAACTTTAATATATTGATTATTTATTATGCTTTCTTAAACTCCCCTTTTATGGTCATGAAAAACTGAGCATCATCTGTAGAATGTGGCCAAGAACAGCAGTTTTCAGAAGGTCATTCCAGACGCATTAAACTGTGCTAGTTGGACTGTTCACTGCAAAAGGGGCCTTAAACTTGGGTAAAAAGAGATGATTACTGCATGAACTGCTATATTAGGGAAGAACATGCAGCAGTTTAAAAGCTAAATGTATCAAACCTGAGGATGGTATTACCAGATATCATCCTTCTTTTAAATATAAATGCCTAGGCAGGTGGTCAGAAAAAAAATATATAATACCATTCATGTTCCTTTTTATTGATATACTTTTAAGAGCTACTTGAACCTGTCACATAGAGCTTCATCTGCTGCTCTTTGAAGTTAATGAAAATCATTGAATTGACTTAAGGCCAGAGTTCAGGCCTGTAATTGATCTAAATGAGGTGCTAATTAGCCGTGTATATTAATATTTCTACTTCACCTCCTCCAGTTGCTGGCTCTACTATTTTACTGTATCTTGCCTTAAGCTAAATTCATACACCTCTGGGACAAATGATTATATTCTTTGACAACATAGCTACCTAGATAATGCACAAGTGAAAGAAGAAATATGGAAAAAGGGGCAAAGGCCATTACAAATAACTAAAATTTGGTAGAATATTTTATAAGCTTGTCAACAAAACCAAGAAAAAGTAGGAATATTAGTTATGCAAATTATGAATCTATAAAGGAATTCAGGAGACTTCAAAATATTTTTTTTCATCTGTCAAGCAGCAGAGACAAATAATGTGAAGCTGAACACCCTCACACTCTAAAATCCATTTTTACTGAAGATGATCTTCAATTATTTCCCAATGTTTCTGAGTTTCTGAAGTAATAAAAAATGTGACAAGTTATTGTTACTTTAATGTAACTGCATGTATTTTTTTATTTGTCAGGACTTCATAACAATGCCAAAGAAACTAAAGTTTGAATATAACCAATGGACTGACAGGACAAGATTCCAAATGAAATATTCTTGGCTTAACTAACATTTTTTGAAAGGGGGTGAAAAAAAGATGTCATACTTTAGATCACTCCACAGGTTGTCTCCACTAAATCCTGTGCCATAGGATCATACGTATTCTCACTAATTACTACAAGAAAATCAGGAGTTGTGTATCAGCAAACTTCTTGTGGGAAGCATATGAATAAGAGAGCCAGTTTTAGCAAAAACAGGGCTTGTTTTAGCAAAAGATGAGCTCACAAATCCCTAGCCTGGTTATATGACTGGATTTATTGGTACAGGAAACTTCCCAGAAGAGCAGTCGCTTTGTGCGTGCACAGCACATGGAGCACTTCCACAGGAGCATTAGACCTGTGTCACTTGTGTAGTTGCTCTGCCACCAACCTGCTGCCTGGCTGGAAGAACAGCAACCCGGAAAAATGGGAGCAGCTGCAGGATGTCAGGGTGAGTGCTGTTTAAAGTCTTCTAAAATCTGGGTTTAGATAAGAGAAAAAGGTACAAAGCAGAAGAGCTGCAAGAGAAGAAAGACTTGTTCACAATGGTTTAACTACATTCTCCTATTTTTATATAGGTTTTGGTTGCAAGGTAACCCTGATATAATGCAGCCATACATTTCTTGCAACTTAACCATCTCTTAACATAAAGAACCCAAAACTGAAAGCAAATAACTTTGTCAAGTTGTTGTCACAACTTTATCAACCAAAGTTTTAGATTACAGAACGTCTGAAAACATAAATAGGCAATAATGTAACATGTATTTCTAAAAATAAAATGGAAAACAATACAGTTAATTAGTTAATGAACCATCCAAGCCTCCCATGTCTGCATTGACAGCATCTGTTGTGCTTAACATTAAATGTTGTCTAATATAATCTGCTTTTTAGTTACCATCTGTCTGTCTATTGATAATACTTAAAAATCTTGAAGGTCTTCACCAGTCCCAGCCCACATTTCACCGCAGACCGGACGTGTAACTTGTATCACAGCAACAGAGAACTGAGAAAATGAGCGTACACTCAGAGTTCCGATTAGGCAGGCTTTTCTACATGGGTGGATCCCCCCAGTCTTATAGAAACCTATGGGGTTTAATGGATTCCTATGCACCAAGAGGACTTGAATAAAGTTCGCCATCACTCTTTAAAATATCCAGATATCAATATAAAGTTGGATTTTCTCACATTTGAGAAATTGTGAGAAAATGGAGAAAGATATTATGAGGACACTGCTCTGGATCTCAAACACTGGAGATAGAAATTCATCCATTAATTTCATAAAATCATTTAAGTTGGAAAAAACTTTTAAGATCATCAAGTGCAACCCTTAACCTAACACTACTAAGTTTGCCTCTAAACCATGTCCCTAAGTGTCACATCTATACATCTTTTAAATACCTCCAGGGATGGTGTTTCAACCACTTCCCTGGACAGCCTCTACCAGTGTTTGACAGCCCTTCAGTAAAGAAAGTTTCCCAGCTATCCAATTTAAATCTCCCCTGGTGAAACCCGAGGCCATTTCCTCTTGTCCTATCATTTGTTACCTGGGAGAAGAGATCAACACCCATGTCGCAACAACCACCTTTCAGGTAGCTGTAGAGAGCGATAAGGTCTCAGCCTCCTTTTCTCCAGACTAAAAAACACCCGTCCTCATACGACTTGTGCTCTAGACCCTCTCCCAGTTTCATTGTCGTTCTCTGGACACACTCCAGCACTTCAATGTCTTTCTTGTAGTTATGGGCCCAAAACTGAACACAATATTTGACATGCAGCCTCACCATTGCTGATTACAAAGGGACAATCACATCCTTGGTTCTGCCGGTCACACTGTTTCTGATACTAACCAGGATGCTCTTGACCTTCTTGGCCACCTGGGCACGCTATTAGCTCATGTTCAGCTGGATATCAACCTACATCTCAAGATCATTTTCTCCTGTGCTTCTTTCCAGCCATTTGTCCCCAAGCCTGTAGCATTGCGTAGGGCTGTTGTGACCCAAGTGCAGGACCCAACACTTAGCCTTGTTGAACCTCATGCATTCGGCCTTGGTCCATTGACTCAGTCAACTGAGATCCCACTGTAGAGCCTTCCTACCCTCAAGCAGATCAACGTTCCTGCACCACTTGGTGCCATCTGTTAACTTAACATCAACTTAACTTAACATCTCACTGCCCTCACCCAGATCATTGATAAAGATCTCAAACAGAAACAGTCACAATACCGAGCCTTTGGGAGCGCCACTTGTGACTGGACACCAACTGAATTTCATTCTCTTCACCACTATTCTATGAGTCTAGTCATCCAGCCAATGTTTTACCCAGCAAAAAGTACATGTGTCCAAACCATAAGCTGCCAGTTTTTCCAGAAGAATGCTCTGGGAAATGGTGCCAAAGGTGTAACTGAAGTTCAGACGAAAAAAAAAAACATAGGCTTTCCCTCAATTTCTGTAATAAGGATGTACTTTCTGTCTCATGAAATGCAGATCTCTTGGGAAAACAGCCAAACTTGATGAAAAAACATAAAGCAATAGACAGACTATCTACACTGTTGAGTCATATGCTTTCAGCAACAGATATAGTATTATTACAGTCACGGTTATCTAACAATATTTCATTTGGGAATAGAAAACAACTATTATTGGATAGATAGTGGCAAAATTCAGTTCCCCTCAGTCTAATTTGCTCAGATATGTGTGGATTCAGAGAATGTGCAGAGGAAGAGTGCATCTAATATTATGGTCAAATTCACATATAATCATACATCCTACATTGAACAGACAATAGACTGATAGCTTAGTCATTCTCCTGTCCTACGGGATTCAAATCTTTGACTGCAAATAGTGAGTAGAGGGACTTGAAGCCTGGACTTACACAAGCAAGATGAATAATCTGTTCGTCAGTAGCTTCTGGATGCCTTTTGTTGTTGGATGTTTTGTTATTGTTGGTTTTGGGTTTATGTGGTTTTTTTGCTTTTAAAAGAGAAGATGTTGCATAGTTTTGCAGATTATGAGAATGTATAATAGGCAAAGAAGTGATGTTGAGAAAAAAGAGTTCTTTCAGATAGTAAGGCAAACACAGTCATTACAGAGACACAAAACATTTCCATTAAAGGCTACTCTTACAGTGAATAATTTTTTTACTCATCCATTGGGGATGTTTGGTAAAGGCATATCAGTGTCTACATATCGGTGTCTGGGGTCTTGTAATTATACTTATTTAGTATTTACTTTCCCCTTTTAATCATTAATTTTATTTGCAAATTGGGATAATGTTAGGATGTTCATTCTCTAAATGGTTATATTTGCATTCCTTAGCCTTGGGAATCCTAAAAATAAGATGAATCTGGGATTTTGCCTGTTTGCTTTTCTCCTGACAAATTCTGCAACTGATGACTTGCCTGTTGTTTGCTAGTTCAATGGCAATAATGCCCTTGGCTTTAATACCCTTGAGAGAGATATAAACTTTAACCGGCTGATACGAAGACCACTGATATAGTGGACCACAAAAATAAAATTATTAGTATGTATGGAGCTGTGGAGTATAGAAAAGAAGGAGCAATTTTTTTAACTTCTAAAGTAAACATCAAATTTGTTATGTACATTCATTCCAGAAGAGAAAGGAGACCATAGAAGTAATTTAAAAGATTCTAGATGTATGAGACCCTGATGGTTAATAATATTTGTTGGTAAGGCTCAAAATTGTTTGTCTTGCACACAAAGAAAAGTTAGTTCAGAGTCTTGGAATACGTTTTTCTCTCAGTACAGAAAGTAAAAGAGTCTTTCTAAATTGCAATTTTTTTTGTTTTATTCCCAAGAAAAAGATTCACTTTGTGAGTCAATATAAATCCTGCATGGTATACAAGCAGATTCCAACCTTCTTATGTTGTTCTTCCTTTATTTTCCATTTTCTCCATTAAACATTCACCTACTGAAACTGCGGTTATGAGATTGCCGTTTCCTAAGGAGGCTCTTGGGGATTTTGCTGCATGACCTTGAAGACTATATTTTGTTTTCTGAAGTGGCCTTTCTATTGATGAAAAGGGTAAAAGTGCAAACAGTGACAGCGAAAGTTCTCCTGGTAATAAGCCTGAAACTTGAACTCCATAAGCCGTCAGGATAGTTCATTGCCCACCTCTGATTCAGTGCTTGGCCTTTGCCTTGTTATTATTTGGAAACTTGATGGGTATGTTTCCCTACTTAAGTCATATTATATCCTAAGACTTCGTGAAGTTACAAACCTTCGATCTGATTGTATGTTTGGATCTTTCTTTATTTTAATTTTAGGGATAGATTTTTCCACCTGCTTAAATATAGTCTACTATCTCTGAATTGTTATTTCCCCTTCATACACACAGAATAAGATCAAAACATTCACTGTTTACTCAGAACAGACATTTTGGCCCCACAGTAATAATTTTTACACCTGCTCATGAAGCCCACCTGCAGCTTTTTAAGATATGTTTAGATTTACTCCCAGCTGTTCCTGTGTTCTTGCTTGCTCGAATTCATCTGAAGTTTAAGATCTAAACACCCACACTTACAGAGCTATCCACAAAAGTGAGTATCTTTTTGTAAGCAGTGATTCACTTTTGGTATTGCTTCATTTGGGCTCTGTAGAAAATGACAACTGAATGTCCACAAAGGTTCCAGTCAGCTTTTCCATCCAGTTTCAGCAAAGGCCGTGGCATTCTTGCCTGAAGCTCTGCCAGGGGAGGTTCAGGTTGGATATCAGAAAAAAATTCTTCACAGAGAGAGTCATGGGGCACTGGCAGAGGCTGCCCAGGGAGGGGGTGGAGTCGCCTTCCCTGGAGGTGTTTAAGGAACGGGTGGATGAAGTGCTTAGGGACATGGTTTAGGGAGTGTTAGGAATGGTTGGACTCGATGATTCAGTGGGTCCTTTCCAACCTGGTGATTCTGTGATTCTGTGATTCTTGGGGGTCAGGGGAGATGGACCAGTCTGCAATTCTAGTATCCAAAGCCTACATTTTGTTGAATGTTAAATTTAGTGATTCTTTGTCCCACCACACACCGTCTCAAAAGCAACACAGATTCATAGCATCATAGAATAGTTTGGGTTGGAAGGGACCTTAAAGCCTATCCAGTTCCAACCCCCCTGCCATGGGCAGGGACACCTCCCACTGGCTCAGGCTGCCCAAAGCCCGCATCCAACCTGGCCTTGAACACCTCCACGGATGGGGCAGCCACAGCTTCCCTGGGCAACCTGGGCCAGTGTCTCACCACTCTCATGGTGAAACAATAAGTACCTTAATAATTCAGCCAAATACCTACTTGCCCAATCTATTCTAATTTTCATTTGAAAGATAGAACTTGGTCCTGAAACACAGATCTGTTCATCAGAACTCATATTCTTCGAAGAAAGGCATTACCCGAATAAATATTTTGCTCAGATCTTGAGCATTTCTTTTGCAGTTGGCATAGTCAAAAAAACATTTTCAGCATTGTGCCATGCAATGTGCTAGCTGGCAAAATAAAGCTTAGAGAGCTGGGAGCGTCAATCCATTTTGGATCATAAGAAATCAGTGTGTTCATTTGTCATCTCAAGCAGCTATGCCTTTGTTCGTGAACAACATGCAAATCACTGTGGATTAAAATCTAATCAGAGTGCATGGTTCAAAATACTTGAAGTTAATGATCAGGTGCTGTATTGATAAGCATAGGACAGATCTTTGGAAAAAGGCAAAAATAAATAACAGGAAACATCAAACAGCCTTTCATCCCTCACAGATCATTAAGAACTGAAAGCTGTTGCCACCTGATTAGTGTTGGATAGGGTATAGTAATATCAGTCCAATCTCCTAGCAAGAAAGACCGTCTCCACAAATAAACCAAAAAAAAATTTATGTCCTGCCTCTGCATGAAAGTTCCACTTAGATCTCCCTTTCAAAGGCTATTTTCCAATTTCCAAATCTCTGCTCAGCTGTAGCCTATACTCAAACTACCTAAGCTGCAGAGGTACCTCAGATTTCACATTCATTTTAATTGAAAGTTTCCAGTTCTGTTCTGGGAAAGGCGAGAAGTTTCTCATATGGAGCACTATGAACCTTATGTGTAAAACTTGTCACAAACTCCAGATATCTCATCTTCCCCTCTGTCTTCTTAAGGATCGAAGTCTACAAGCAGGTCCAAATACCTACTGCACAAACACAGCAGGTGCTGCTGCTTTCTGTGAGAGAATGTCAGAGCAGGACCCTCTCTAGTTCAGTGTTTCAATGACTAAGACTCCCAGCCAAACTATGGGTGACCGGAGCTTTCTTGAAAGGAATTGATTTTAAGTCCCTGTACTCTCCAGAACACACCTCTTCCAGTACAGGCACACTTGCAATTCCTCCTGTTTACTATGGCCCAGGCATTGCATGGTATATATAAAGAGCTATCAAGACAAAAAGCTGAAGTGAACATAAGCTGTAAGTTGGCAGAAGAGTCAAATTTTTTTGAAAAGGATGTGGGGGAAAAAATGAGAACAAGTGCTGAACTGTACACTGGAGTTATCTTAAGTTTCTTTGTCTAAGTGCCTGCAACCCTCCTTCACTCTTCTGCTGAACCCAGAAGTGAGACTTTTCATGGATATAGGTCCATATATTCACATTATAAAAATACTGAAACTTCATTGGGAGTCAGAGAACAAGCTGAAAAAAAATAATGTATAGGAAGGGTCACATTTGCTTCGTTTTTTGATTTTTCCTGTCAGGCCAGCATCAGGACAAGGTAAGGGTGCTTGGATATATTATTACCAGTGTAATTACGTGAGTGAAAATAACACACTACCTGCTGGAACTCAACCCACAGAGCTGTGTTCCACCTAGATTCTGGAAAAGACAAATCTAATCCAATGATGTAAATGCTCAAATGATACTTTATAAGGAAAGGTAGTATTGCCTGTAAGTTTTTATGTTATGTTTTTTGTTAAGGGACTGAAGAGAAGCTGAGATGATCACAAAGAACCAACCCTAGCTATTGAGTTCTTACACCTCCTGAAAGAGAATACCTGTTTGTCACCCATTAAATATGGGGCTTAAGTGTCCACATAAACATGGCTGTGGCTTCACACAGTACAAGGATGAAAGATTTCTTTTCAAAACTGATAGATCTATCTACTGGACAAATATTAAGTGTATTTTCCTGAATACCTTAGTACTGATTTCCACCAGCTTTATTTGAATACTTGTTGCTCTATCTTAAATTTGGTTGCTTCAGGAATCACCTTTCTAGAGATGCAACATATTTCACTTCGAAAGTCTCCACTGGAGTTTTGGGACTTGCATTAACAGCAACACAATTCTTGTATCTATTTTCAATATAATGTGCTGTGATTTGTGTTCCTAGAAAGAATACAGATTGATGTTTATTTATTTATTATAACATATTTATTTTGGTTTACTTAGAAAAGAAATCAAGGCTATATTACTATTACAGGAAATTCCCTTCCTGAGCTTACAGTTTTATTTCCATTACTGTTTTCCACCAGCTCAGTATCTCAAACCAGGCAAAGCTAGAAAGAAACTAAGGGTTCCCAAACGTTGACTCTGGTGGGCCAAATAAAAACTATATATTAGAAAGCCAATGATTTATCATTATCATCAGAAACATGTTTCTTGAAGTGAAAGTATAAGCCTTTTCTCTTTTAACTTGAATGTCTGGACTTAGTTCCACTGCTACAGTCTTAAAGATGAAGACCATTAGTTTTTAATGTGATTAGTGTAGTATCTTCATCCCTAACTTCCCAAAGGAATAAACTGACCTCTGAAGATTGCGTGAATTTATTCTGGAACTGGAAAACTGATAGCATGAAAAAGAAATTCTTCATGCCACACATACATAGTAAAACCTACATATAGCAATCGGTACGCATGGATAAATACTGCTGTATATTTTTAATTTTTAGTTCTGTTTCCCTTACCTGGCATTTCTCATTATTGTTGTGTAGTGGCTTAAATCTGGGCACTAACCACTTCTACGCAAACATATGAAGATTAGATGTTCTCTTGCAATGGTAATTGGAAAGAATTATTTTATTGGTAGTTGTTGACATAATTTTCAAGATATGGAAGATACTTTTGTGCCCTTTAGACAGTTCCTGACAAAGATAGCTGTTACCAATAGTCCTCTTTCTGCTAGACAGTGTTAGCTGCTCAAAGGCACTGGGAAGAATGAATAATGGCACAGATCCGCATGTCACTGACATGCTGATGTCATAACTGCCTGTATTCACTCACTAATCTTGTTGCTGGTGTCCTGTGGACTTTAAGTTCTATATGAGAAGTCTTTATTTGTAGAAGACCGCTCAGCCAGTGCTACAGAACTCAATGAGTTTTTTTCAGAAACAAAAAATTTGTTTCCAAAGGAGTTTTCCAGTGTTTTATGAATTGTCACACATCTTATATTTGTCCATTATCAAGTTCAGGCATAGTGCACCAAACATACTGCTAAGCCTTTTTAAGTCAAACAGCCCAGGAACCTTCAAATAGTGATGGAGGCAGTTTAACACAATTAATTCCCTCTGCCCTAAAATGAAGCTATAGCTACATGATGAATATCCAGTTTGAAAAAACTGTTATATTTAAGGAGTTTCTTTAGCAAAGCTCGCCTACCACTTCTCCAAGTAGTATCTGCTTCTTATTCTGTAGCAGCAAATCAAATATACATATGACTGTCAGAACCTACTCCTAGAGATCCCAGACTTCACCAGGTGGCATTGGCTGAAACTGAAGTAGAGAAGACTGAATTTAACCCCTAGGCATAACTCTGCTGCTGTGGAAGTAGTTAGTTCCATCCAAACCTGAATATTCACATCCGAAAAATAAATGGAAATTTCTTCTCATCATATGTCAATTAAGACTTTTCTCACTATCTGGCATAATCTTCATGATATCCAGGAAAAGGTATTTTACAGCCCTAGCATTCTGGATAACAAAATTCCACAGTAAGTGGAAAAAAATTACCATAAATTTACATTAGTGTAGTTTTCATTCACACAAGAATTGCAGACGAGTGCAAACAGTTGCTGTTTTCTTCCAGTATAGCAAACCACATTTTCAAAACACTGAACAAATATTGACTAATGAATTAGTATTGTAATTAAGGCAGGAAAGATACAGAAGCAAAAGAAATACTTTTGTATAATGCTTCTCAAACATCACCCCAAAATCCTTTGTCCTTACCCTGATCTAAAAAGAAAATAATACCTAAACTGAAATTACCAGTAAGGAGACTTGGTTTCCTGTTTCCTTGAGTTTTATATATTTGGTATCTAATTGAGTTTTATATATTTGGTGTCCAAAAAAACGTAAGTCTTGATTGAAACTTCTGTTCTGCAGCTTTCATAACATTCCTTTCCTGAGTGAATTCCTCAGGGTGACATTTAATGCACCTTATTTATGTGCCCAGTTTAGGCCTTACCTCATTGAAAATATAAGATTATATACCAGGGAGGGAGGGTAATTCTGGCAGTATAAACTCCTGCATTCTTTACCCTGCTAACAGAAAGATACAAGTCCCCTGAGAGACTTTCAGAGGGACACTTAGTCCACCTAAATTCTGTGCCTCTGTCTTTCTTTAATGGTCATGGCTTGCATAGGACAAGCCAATGCATTTAAATGTTTCTTTATGGAGTCTACAAGAAAGATTATGCATTTGCATTTACTTCATATCCATTCTAAATATCTGTCTTCTGAGGCATTTGCTGAGGTGGGCAAAGTTAGTTGTAAAGGACTACAATCTAGCCTAGGTCAGATTTACATCCTTTTCAAACTGGCAGAGAGCCACAAGAAGGATTTCCCAGGGACTGATATTGGGCCCAATGCTGTTTAATATCTTCTTAAGTGATCTGAATGATCGGCTCAAGTGTATCCTGGTGAATTTTGCTGATGATACCGAACTGAGTGGGGAAGTGGGCATTTTGGAACGGAGAATGACCCTGCAGGAAGACCTGGAAGGGCTGGAACAGTTGGCGAGCAAGAAACTTGTGAATTCCAACAAGGGCAAGCGTAAGGTCTTGAACCCAGGAGCAGGAGTGCAGCACTGGCTGGGATCTACCCAGCTGGGGAGCAGCTCTGTGGAGAGGAACATGGGGGTCCTAGTGGACAACAAGCTCAATATGAACAAATAGTGTTCTGCCACTGCAAAGAAAGCCAACAGGATGCTGTGCTGCATCAACAAGGGTATCACCAGCAGAGATAAAGAAGTCATTAACCCACTCTAATCAGTGCTTGTCACACCACACTTAGAATACTGCGTTCAGTTTGGGTCTCTGCTATGTAAGAAAGATGGGCACAGGCTGGACAGGGTCCAGAGGAGGGCCAAAAGAGGATCAAAGGACTGGGAAGCCTTCCATATGAGGAAAGGCTAAGAGAACTAGGTGTGTTCAGCCTTGAGCAATGAAAGCTTAGAAGACCTTACTATTATCTTCCAGGTTTTAAAGAGTGGCTACAAAGAAGGTGAAGACTCCTTTTTTACAGGGAGTCATATGGAAAAGATGAGGGGTAATGGGTACAATTTATTTGTGGTGAAATTCCAATTGGGCACAAGAGGAAAATTTTTCACAGTGCGAACAATCAACTATTGGAATAATTTCCCCAGGTATGTGATAGATTCCCCAGAACTGGACACACTTAAGATTCAGCTTGATGGAGGTGCTGGGCCATCTTGACTAGACTGTGCTTTTGCAAAGGAAAGTTGATCCTTGAAGTTCCTTCCAACACGGTATTCGATGATTCCATGATATGACCTCTCCCTCATCCTCACTCACTGCTAGCTAAAGAGACAAGTTTACATATCAACCTTTCCTTCACTGGAAGCATTAACAGTGCCTCCTTCCCCTACCCAGAGGCCAATTTTTAAGTCATATCTTTGAGAGTTTCCCTCTCCAGAAAAATTTGGCTTTAGACAGCCAATAAATTCAATAGTTATTAGAGGAAATGCAGGGGCACCCACAGAACAAGAATGGAGATTAGTAAAGCAAATATAATCCGGTTCACTGAAAGACAGGGTAGTGCCTCAACCTCCTGGCAAAAGGCTTTAGGAAGTGTATTTTTGTTAAGCAACAGTTGCTGAACTCACTAGAGGGCAACGAGAAATTATGTGGCTGGTTATGAAAGAACTTAGAGTTCAACACCAGCAGCCACAGACAGCCTTGAAATCTATGATTGTGGAGTCGTAGATCAATTTTCTTGACACTCTCAGCAGCTGCACACTCGCTCATCCCCTCCTCTTTGCTGTTCCCGTTTTCTAGAATAATGAATCCAGTTCAAATTCCTGCTTAGAAACGTTTTATTCTTCTGGGCCATAAAAATCTAAAAAATGTGGGCTGGAATGGGAATAACCTGTGCGCTGGAAATGATGACCAACAAGTTCATTCCACTGACACAAAGAATTTTCTACTCTTAGAAAAAGTTTGTCTCTGCTAAAGAGAGGTGCTTTCTGTGGGATTAGTGAATGAGCATTGTCCAGAAATTAATGATTCAATATAGATTCCTAACACTATTTTTGTTAAAAAAAAAGAAAACAAAACAGATAAAACTCCATTGTTCACTAAAACAAAACCCACACACTGTACATAGGGAGCAGAAGATGAGAGATGAGACACGACTGAGATGTTAGTCATTTTGCTTAATGCATGTTGGAAGTCATTCAGAGAGTTAGGTGGGGAACTCTGTGAAGAATGTGTATATAGAAACCGACGTGAGAACATGTCATTTTGGGTTTAAAAGTATCAAGGTGGAATACTGTGAATATTTTTGGATGCCCTAAGGTATTAGTTGAGGTCAAACTTGTTGGCCACTAATTAAATGGAGAGAAAATCTCCATTTGATTATAATGAGGGCTGAGCTACATAGTTCTTCTTCAGATAACTATACAAAGGCACCTATATTTAGCTGTCTTAATCTCAAGAGGAAAAGCTAATTATCCCTTTCCTTGGATTTTCCTCTACATAATAAGAGAGGGTGGGAAAAATGGCACATACTATCATACCAGTATCCAAATAACTGACAGTTTTTCCTGTGCTTTATTCTTGGTACCATAACATTATGCAAATCATGGAATAAAGCTTCTGGAAAGCTAATGACACTGTTTGGAGCTTTTACATTCCAATGGAATCTTATGCTGTAGTAAAATAACGTTTCGGTTATAATCAGAATATTTGTCCAAATTCTCAAACGCCAGAAAACATAGTAGTTCCCCTTTTTATAATATTTTGATATAGTTAGAAAAGAAAACACTGTCACAGGAACTACAGAAGATGTCTCCCAGCCTACAAATTGGCAGATAGACCAAAACCTTCAGAGCCCAGAGTTTAAAGGTATCTTTTTATTTGAATTTCAGCAGTAGTTTCAGTAGAATTTTACCAGATTATGTTAAAAAAAAGCCTATGAAAAAAAATTTGATCTTCGTATTTTAATTGGAAACCCCAAAGCTTTGAAAGCCCTGATGACCCAAATGAGGGGTTCAGGATCACAATATATTGTATTAAATCACAAGAAAAAAAGTATTTGAAACATAAACTTCTCAGAAGGGTCTAATTTTCAGCTCTGTGAAAACTTCCTAGTTAGTGATGTTAAGTCACTTCGTATGCTAAAAATACCTCTTACTCTTAATATTTGGCTTGGAGTTCTGAAATTCAAATACAATATACCTATAGACCCTGGGCTAGTTTTTGGTCTATGCCAATTTCTAGGACGATAGACAGATACCAAAATCACTTGGAAGGGTCTTAGAGTAAAACTCCTAGGTAAGCATAGCCAAAATAATTGTATTTATTCTCAGTTTGCATAAGTTCACTTTTTTCTTCAAACAGAAGTCAGATTATATAAGCCAAAAATGTGACAGAATACTTCATTTAATATGTACTCTTGAAATACGGAGAAAGTAGAATTTTTGTCATATTCTTTCACTTTACTGATAGTACATACGATGTCATGCGGAAAGCATAATATAAATACAGTATTATATAGTATCATTATAGCACCATATATTGTTATATTATCATTACAGATAAAACCTATAGTATCATATGTGTATCCTCATGCAAATGGGGACCTACATTCTGCTGTACGAGTTTTGACAAAATAACAAGGCTAATATAGCTTGGGAACCACAAGTGGGAGGGGAGATACAAAGAGATGGTTATAGCACTTGTTCTAACCCGGCACAGTGAGACAGGGCTCAGCTCAAGCACTTCTCTCAGTCTGAGTGGACGCGTGTTCAAATATAGAATTTTTCATACCTGTTGCTGGAAAATGTTGGTGTGCAAGAGTGAACTTCAAGACAATGCACCAGCCCGCAATTGTGAAGCAGTCAGCAGTCTTTCAGGAAATGATCTGTGGAATTGCTTTGAATGCTGGCAGCATCTTAGGTAATTGCGTCTCAACTCAGAAGGGAACTGTTTTGAATATGATCATACCTTGAATATCTTAATTTGTTAAATAAAAAGAGTTATAGGCACAGTCTCATATTTTTTTTTGTGTCGAACCTCATATATTTTTTAGAAAATCACTGTAAGCAGTTTTAGGTTCATAATTCAGATCAGTTTCTGTGAATACCAGTGCTTCTACCATGCTACACAGGAGTCAGTGATGCAGTGGAAGGATGCCAGCAGCTTCCACCAATACCAAATACTGGAGGTTGCAGATACTATCAGTTGACATTGTGGAAAAATATATATTCATGCTCGAAGGTCTTCTAGTATTGCTGATCCATATTTATGTAGAGAATGAAAAATCAGCAGCCAAAGACTCTATTTTCTGCTTCAGTTTACCATAATATAGTACTTAGCAGAAACAAATTTCTTACTGCTGTGGGGCTCTTATTTCTCAGAGAAACAAACTCAGAAACTGGAGACCAAAGGCTGTAGTTCTCACCACAGTAAGAAGGAATTCTGCTATATTTTTTATAGTAAATAATTTGCTGTAAAAAAGGAACAGTACAGGAAATAGGGACCAAATTTTGCTCTCTTTCTCTGAGCTGACCAAGACTTTATAGAGAGGCAGATGCTAAGCAAAGGTTGAAGAAGGAAATTGCTACTACAGAGTATTAGATTGGAGTAAGACCCTACAGGGACATGGAAAACGGAGATACATGAACAGGACTTGGATTTGGTGAAAAATTGCTAGCATAACAGAAAATACACATGCATTACATGTTGACTTGTGAATTGGAGGCTAAGAGGTTTTGAAACATCCTTTGGCATTGTTGCTGAAGTTACCTTCTGCCTATGTCCTTTTTCACAGCAACAGCCTGAGGTACAGCACTTTAAAAACGACATGATTCTTAGAAACAATTTCATCAACAGAGACATTTTTAGTCCCTTTCTCAAGAAGTCAAGAGACGGCACTTTTGACAACGATAGGATTCCATGTGACGGAGATCAGGTAACATCAGTCTCATCTGCTATTTTCCTCTGTGTTTGTGGACAGCTTTCTGTTATTCATAGAACTGCTGAAGCATTCAGCATATGCAGTACAGTTCCAGTGATTTCGAACCATCTGCTTAAGGTTTTATTTTGACAAGCTGTTCTGCTGCTGAAGTTCTCACAGGGTTGTTCAGTCTTTTACCAAATGACTGCTAAAAGCCACTAAACACACTTGTAAGCTACCTTTGGTAAATGTTTGTGTTTATTTCTTAAGAAGTTTCATATTTCCCATGCCATGGGGAAAAAATGCTAACAAGGTCAAAGTAATATATTTTAACTGCTTCTCAGCTGTAATTCGTTTTAATGAGTGTTTTCACCTTAATTCATTTTTCAAATATGTTCTACAATAGCTGTTCATCTTGTACCACGCCATATCCTCTAGTATTTTATTTAATTTGACTTAACTAGTTTCGTTCCATTTTGAATAAAAAAAGTTTTTAATTGTCTGGGATTTTTTACCTGTTTTGGTGCATTTATCTACTTGTTCGGCTAGTCTCTGTATACTGATTTATTCCAAAGGCTCTCTGTGCTGATTTACACTGAAATGACACTACATTGCTAGTCAAATAATCCCCAGGAAGAGCTCACTGAGCCAGTTAGATCTACAGGAGTCTCCTTCAAGGAGTTCTACAGTCATTATCAATCAGAAGTACACACCTGAGAATTCATCTCTTCACCAGCCCTCTTCAGTCATCCAAACCTCATTTTCCTTCAACATAGTATGTGTCCTAGGATGCTCTTGGTACTGATAACATTCCACCATTCTCCACTGAAGTATGCAGGTTATTTTCCTTGTCATACCAAACCCAGATACTCTTCAGCCTGCTGGAGATCTGCTACATCATTTCAGACACTTTTACCCAGTACAAGGAATCAAAATATTGCCAATTCAAAATGTCATGACAGGATTAAATTCTGGCAGGTTACCCCTTGTTTTTCTTTGCAGTGCTTCTCTTTTGACAAATAGCGTCATAGTCTTTATGTGGAGACCATTATGCTCGATAATGTATATAATTTTCTCAGATGCTGAGTCAAAACATGTTTTCCAGAAAGATATTTAATCTCATTTTACAGACTCAGAGCCAGAGCACATCTATTGCCTTTCCTGATTAATTGTTAATTATATTTACTGTCTCTGTTTCAAGGTTGAATGTGCATATCTTGTTATGCTTTTGTCTGTAAGACTGAAATTTTTCCTTTTTTTACCATGATCAGATTTCGTTTCAACCTAGAAGTATCTCAATATGGCAATCAAATCACCTTTTAACCTCCACTTTGATTAGCTGAATAAATTGAGTCCCTAATGGCTCTGTTTATGAGGGTTGTTTTTCAGCTACCACATGTTGCTTTTTCTAACATCCTCTTTAAATGCAGTCAATGGGGTGGTCCCGGTAGTATAGTGACAGTCTGACCAGCTGTGCCTGCAGTGGCACACTCTTACTCCACAGTCCTCTTTTTGTGCATCCACAAGTTGGATTAGCCTATTAAGACACTCACGTACCATGACTCTAGTGTACCTTCTGAACAATTGTTATCCAAAATAGCATTCCTATCCTTTACCTGGAACATTCATTCCATGTTCCCAGATTAATTACGTTATCATCAGCAGTTTGAAAACATGCGTGGTTGGAAAGCACCCATTTAATTGAACAATTCAGGTCACTGTGATGGTTAACTCTTCTACCATTTACTATCCTATTGATTGCTGTGTCAGTTATAAACTCTGACGGACAAGATTTTACATTTTTGTCTACAATAAAAGCATCAAATAGCACACGACAAAGTACCAATGCCTTGAGATAAAAGCCCACAAACTGATGAACTTCCGTTAACAATTATGGTTGGGAAAGCATATTTTAGTCTTTTATTTTCATATAAGGCAGATTTTTAGTCAAGCATCACGTGGAATTAGGTCAAATATTCTTATGAAATTCAGATGTGCAGTCCTGTCTTCTTATTGTGTTCACTGTCAGTGGCTTGAACAACAAGAAGAAAGTAAACACAAACATGCAATACACTGCTTTTTCTTTAATGATATTTTCGGCTTAGAATCTCACTACATGTTGACTAGAAAAGTACCATAATGCAGTATCAACAGTTCTCAGGTCATCTGAATTACAGCTGACTGCCAGATCTCAAGAGGTAACAAGAAAAACAAGGATGTTTCCAGTGGGGTTCTGTGTCAACCAGAAAAAATGATGATATAATTCAATATTCATCTAAATGAACTAGAATAAGATATGAAAAAAAGAGTTAGTAATATCTGTGAGTAATTCTAAGACCTGAATAATGCATAATGATGATTAGGCAAGGCCAGTTGCAAAGTGTAATCTAGTATGGTAAAGCAATTCATTTAAACAAGTTAATTTGAATGTTATCGAATGTAGTGATGTGCAACATAAGGGAATGGGCTGGTTAGGAGAACCGGGAAGCCTTTTGATTCATTGAAAGGTGAACTGTAAGCAGCATAAATAGCAAAGTAGATGCTATGTCATCTGGGAGACTGATATTGGAACAATGTGCAGCCAGTGTCTACATTTTCAAAAGATTGCACGAAGCTTTAAAAACTTCATGAAGTATATGAAAATAAATGAGATGCAGTAAGATGGTGTGACTTGCTTCATATAGTGTTTTAATCTATTATATACGACTTCAGTAAAACTGAACAATGTAAGTTGAGAAGTTGCTGTCCTGCAGCATTTATATTTCAAAGAGCCTACAGCCTTTTATAGTCTTGACTTTTCTCCATTGTTCTGTCTGTCTTCCCATCTTCAGATAGCTCAGAAACAAGCATGGGCTAACAGAAGATAAGGAAGGACCAAAGGAGGCTCTAATATCGAAAGCTGACTCTTGCAGGGCTCCTGCATGCCAACTCTAATGTTACTTAATATCTTCGCTGGATTTAAATGTTTAAAATAAGTGTCTGTATGTTGCTTCAACTGGGATCACTGATTTATTTCTAATTCATTGGGAGATCATGTTCACTTATACAGCAAGTCACTTACAACACTGCCATAATCAGTTAATCTCCTGAATTGAGGTTGATTGCTATTGGAAATGAAATCACCTAGAACAGATTTTCTGTTTGCAGGTGATCTCATAGACCACAACATTAAGTGGAACTAAATTCTTTTGCATCTCATGGTAAATGTGAGAAGTATACAGGCAATTTTACATTTCCTTTTTGGTCTATTCATTGCAGTATCACAGATTAAATAAACGTATGCATAGGCTCTCAATCTCTATTTTCTTTTCCATTCCATATACTTGTGCTCATTAAAGTAATAATTCTGTTTCAAAGTGCTTTTGACAGTTTCCTTTTTGTAATTTTCAACCAGGTCTGATTAACAAAGATGAACGATAGTCATATAAAAGTCTGATCCCCTATTAATTTAGTTTACCATAGGGTTACATCCTTAAATCTATCCTCCTTTAATCTTATCCTCCTTAAATCTAATTAACTGGTTGGGCCTTTTTCTATGACTGTGCCTTTGTATTTTCCTTCAGAAATTGTCCCGCCTGCCTCCAAACAGTTTCCTCAAAAAAATCTCTTCTTTAAAAGCCAGCCAGAATAAAACTAACTTGATAATGCTTGCGAAGTGTCTCAAGATTTTCTCTCATCAGGAAACACCAATAACTCATGAATTTGTGCTTTCCATCATTATTGTTGCTACACAAAATTAATCAGGAGTTCGTTTTATAACCAATGAAAACACAAGCATTAAATAAAATGAATAAATAAATCTGTTTCCTGCTGCATGGTAGCCTTATACTTACAGGAAAAAGGTGAAAAAAAATAAGAACAAAATCTCCCCTTAAGGTACTTGGGTCAGTTATAACACTACAACGATTGTTATCTTAATTTTTTTTCACTTAAATTACCACCTAATGGCTTATTGGTAGCTGCAGCTAGTGTATGATTAATTTCATTCTGAGAGGTGTTAGTATTTCAGAAGCATAATGGCTAGCTGTTAAAGAAGAGAAAATACTCTGGGCTGGATTCATCCCACCTGATTTGTTTACAATGGCATTTATCTTAGAATTTTTAATCTGCATAGTCATGTGGTTGGGCTAAAGAAAACACACACCCACTACTTCCAGGGAATGATTCATCTTATCCTACCAGTGACATGACAAGTTGCTGATGATCTAGATCTATTTAAGGCTTATAAAAACGAAAGCTGACCATGAACACCCAAGGAAGACCTTCGTATCCATTCCTCTCATCAGACATAAATATCCACAATGCAAACAAGTCTGAGTCAGTCCACTTTGGAGTCAATGGACAGAAATAAACACCTCAAGGACATAAGTCCTGTGCTGCCAAGGCGGGTAGGTAAAACTCAGCGGGTGAGTTTCTACATATGGCTAAACTAAAGATGAAACAAATCCTACCCCACCCACTCTACAGGCCACATGGACCCATCTTTAAAAAGCCACAGTTGTGCCTATAACGTCTGTAGATTTTCCTGCTGTAAATTTACAAGCTTTTATCATAATGAAAAATAAACAAAACCAACACTCAGCCTTCACTTCCATGTTGGAATTGTCTGTCTCAATGCAAATATTCATGTAAACAGAGACACCTGTAATTGCCATCTTTTAAATTAAAAGTCTATAGGGACACGTGCAGTCTTAAAGTTTTTCATCATTCACAAAAAGGAAAAAAAAAATAGTATATTCTAGGTTTTAGAATATCTCTTCAGCAGATGCATTGCAAGAAGGATTTTACTTGCTACTTGACATCATTTCTTTGGGAGATAGAACAGTTAGTGTACTATTTGCCATTCCGAGAACATCAGATTGAAATCAGGCATTCGTTCTTTAACTATTTTTGCATTCCTTTGTGCTTTTTTAACTTTATGTCTGCAAAAACCTATTTCAGCTCACACCCACCATCTAATTCTTACTCATATGCAGTTCCTTTATTGCCTGATTAATTCCGATGCTTTCTTGTTCAATTGCTATCTGATTTTTCAGCAAAAGTAGGAAGAAAAAATATTCCAATGCTTACTACATTTCTTTTCTTCCAAATAAAAACAATTAGGTAATACATGGGGTGAAGTTTGGATTTTTTTCCCCCCAACATATTTACTGAATCTCCTACAAGCACTGTGGACGTTATGCCGCTGATTGGCTCGCTCAGCATCTCAGTGACGTGAATTTAGTCTCTGTAATGGTGCTTAAATGGCGAAGAAAAAGAAAAAAGGAAAAAAATAAGACTGAGTTTCCTATCCTTCTGAATGACTGGTTATAGTTTCAAACTCTTATGTTATCTTGAAACAGCATGACAACTCTGAAGGAATATATTAAGCTCCATAGTCTAGACTGATACATGAATGCAGTTTCCTCTAATATCAAAGTGAGCTATAGAACTAAGTCAGAACAAGGTTTTTTTTAAAATCTAGTCTTTTTATTATTTTTATTATTCTGGTAGATCAGAGCATTCTAACATCCTCCAGCTCCAATGTCTACTGTACATATTTTATAATGAAATAACAAATCCAGTTTGTTCACAGATAAATCAATACTAGATATTTATACTGGGAAAAGACAGTGTAACCCTTCTCAGATGAAAGTGTTCCTGCTAGTGAGGAAAAATGAGGGAAAAAAAAAGATTAGGAGGCAGCTAAAACTAGCAAGAGCTAAGAAAAGAACTTATCAGCTTCCAGCTTGGCTTTTCAATACTCAGTGCCAATATGTAAAATCTACAATTCTGAACCAAATTCAAATAAATGCATCTTGCTTAAATTGCAGTTCAGTTTCCCTAGGGAAATAGAGTGAAAGTTTCCAACCGAATATATCTTTTTATGGAAAATAACAGCAATAACGATTCACATGTTAAAATGTACTAAATAGTTTGATTTTCAACAGTCGTTGATATCTCACAACACATGGAAGATTAAACAACCATTCTTTTTGATGAATTTCTGGGCAAGCTTTACTTTGCCTCAAGATCCACATTATCATGCAAAGACCAAACGACTTTCCCCATCCCGAGGGAGGTGCCCGATGCCCAAGAATTGGGCTGCTGGCTCCTGTTATGCCGTGATATCTCATTTGTTAGACCTAAATCCCCTTCTGCTGAAACCTTCTGAAAGGGATCCTTACTGTTCAGGCACTTGCACCCTGAAGCTTCTCCTTCCCTCTGACCTTGTCTGGTCCTGGTGCTCTTCATTGCTGTGTTATGAAACATCTGAGTCTGCAATCCCCAACCACTTGATGGTTCAGCTTCCAAAAAAGAGTTAAATGACAGGCTCTTAAACTTTAAGTGCTAATTGTCTCATAATGAAACCTTTAATCATCAGGTGATTAAAATTTTAATCACTAAAAGTCCTGTGGAAATCTACTACATATTGCTGAAGATTAATTTCTAAGTATTTTTTTAACATGTGCTTCCAGTGCAAATTGCCTTATGTTGTGGAGATGAACAGTGCAGTATGTGAAATGTGAAGTTTTTCAATAACTCCTGTGCCGAGAAAAAGAATTTAAAGTTACAGCTGTAAATGTAAAATATATTTAACGTTAGATTAATTATTTTAAGAAAGGGATTTTCTTTAAATCTTGTTTCCAAGTCACTAGCAAAGATATATCTCTGCATTAACCTCTGAGCAACCAGACACCGATTCATGAAATCAAGTGGTAGAGGAGAGCTGAAAAAAAACAGCTTTAAAAGATATCTAGAGAGAACTTAAACTTTTTTCCCATATTGAATAAGAAATAGTAGATAATGTGCATACAAATCAAATCTTTTCATCATAAAATTTTGCAATGAAGTTTAACACATGGATTTCAAATTAACATGCTAGACAGTAATGACACCACTAGTTCAATGAGCCACGAATAAAGAGGATTTACCAGACAGAACAAGCCATCTGCTACAATCTACTGTATTCACTTTCAGAAAAAAAAAAAAAAGTCTAAATTTGAAAAGTTTCTTAAGCTCAGAGAGATCTATATGCGCCAGTTCTTGGCATTTCATCACCATCCATTAACTGGGGCAGAGGAGTGGGAAATCTGCTCACTGGTGGAAGGGATTTACAATGTTGTGTTTAGGAACAAGACAGGTATCTCTGAGGGCTTTCAACATTTATCCACAAAGGTGTGTTTGGTGATTCATTAATCATTTGGGGTTATATTGTGCTAGTAGAAAATATGAAACATGAATCAGAATGGCAGACACTGCCATTGGGCAATCACAGCTCTTACAGACAGAGAAGTGAGTCTGCATTTCTAAACCTCTCCAAATTAGCCGTCCTGAAGTCCAGTTCCTCACTTTCCCTTATTCCATGGTTTCATGGCTTTTCAGACTCATATACTGCTGTATCTCACATTTGCCCTTTGCATTTCTAGCCACAAGTACTTCATCTACTCTCTGTTGTCATGTATAGCTTCCTGGGATCACAAGCATACCAAGCAATTTAGCTGCTAAGAGTCCTATTAAGCCAAATACAATTCAGGTTGAATATAAAAGCATGTGGGGAAGATACTGGCTTTGCATGCTTGCAAACATTTTTAATATATCAACATATTGCTCTATCAGTTTTGTATTGTTTGAAGCATTTTCAGTCTTTCAGATGAAGAGCGTGATGATAAATTTTTGTCTTCATGGTACTACAGAAGTATCAGGAAATGTAAAGGAAGCAGTGGAGCTGAAAAGAATGATTCACTGTGGTCAATGGGCAGCTTTTTAGAGGCAGACATTCAAGACCTACAAAGCACAGTCTTGCACATCTCACAAACAACTATAGATTCAGCTTAAACTCAATCTGGAAAGCAATTAAAAATACATACTTTTAATGTGTAAGAAACAGAGTAGTTTAAAAACAAAAAGAACTACTGAAATGAGTTACATTTGAATTTAGTCTAGGATTTCATGTTTTCCTAGACCTCAAAATGAATTCTACATTATGCTTTTAATAGAAAGAGTAGGAACTCTCAATAAGAAAACAATGGTTTTTTTTCATTTGTAATAGTCTTGTATTCAAGGTAGTATATATATTGCCACCTAATTTATAACTGTTTTTATATTTGCCTACACATTATCTTCATGTTATTATTGTTTTATCAGTGATTGGAGATGTCTCCTGAATGAAAGACATTACGTAAACCAAATTCCATTCTATTCTGGTGCATTTGTAAAGGTCAACTCAGCAATGAATCAATGCAATACTAGAAGGGGGCAGTTCTCCTGAGACTGGAGATATCAAAAGAGCTGACAAACTATGGTGTTTTGCAAAATCAGTTCACTACAAGAGACATGTTATGCCAAATCCAGGCCTCCTACGCAAAGCTGGTCGTTTTGTGTTGATATCAAGGGAGTTGAACCTGCTTACACCAGATCTGAATTAGACTTAACACAACAGTTCTCGAGGACACAAATGCCTCCAAATAAATGGAGTTACACCGTGGATCAGTCTGGCCACCTTGCTTAGAATTTCACATTACTCAACCGGTTGTTTAGTCATTACAGCTGAGAATCATAGGCTGCAATATAATGTCAGTCTCTCTTTGTGAGTCTGCTGATAGAATTTTCACCTCCAGGGCCTCCTTTGTTTTCTTTTCTAGAAATCCCTGGTGTCGAGTACTCTGAAGAATATGCCAGCATTTTAAATTGTTGTCTGATTTATAATCTGTTTACTTTTACTAGATCAGGTACAAAGCAGTAGGCTGACAAATCAAGACAGATATCTTCTTTGCTGAGAAACACCATTTATAAAGATACCATTACATGTTCATTCTATAAAGCAGTATGTGTTAGGGGTTAAGGGCTTGTCAAGCTACAAGATTTGGCATTTAGTTCCTTGAAGATCTTGTGAAAAGTATATACGGTACTTGGGACTGAAGGTCCTATAAGTAGCTTCATTTCTGCTTCTTCTTTATTAAATTTCTTCTGCTTGCTTGTGATGCCAAATTCTATACTATTTTAACTATGCAGCTAACACTTTGATTCCTCTTTTTCACTTCGTCATAAGATTTCTTATATAGCTTTCTGATGTCTCAGTATGTATGCAATGAAGGTGCAAATGACCTGCTATCTTTGAAACATTTAAAAATACTATATGCAGACATCTCTATTATTAGATTGACTCTCTCCATCCTCCAGAACCCTCCTTCTAAAGAATTTTTTACAACATCTTGTATTTTAATCTATTTTAGTAATGGTCTAGCTGTGTTCTCGGCTGATTTCTGGCTTTGCTTATGTTAAAGATTGAAGTTGTATTTAGTATATCTGGGTCTTTTAGTTTCAGATTTGGGCTTTGCATCACAAATTTTCTTTCTGTTCTTCACCTGCTTTTGCATGCCCTTGATTCTCCCTATCACTCTTGTTTGGTGCTCTGACCTAAATTCTGCTTAAGTCCTTCGCTGTTTGGGAAAATGGAGTTGTTTGCAGAGTCTGTTATCTCATCACGTGGCGGACATAGATTTATCTAGAAGCATGTGTATATCAGTGCTTGTGAAATAATTTAATTTGCTCATGGAATCTGAATTTAAATTTATTGTCCTGCCTTTTTAGCTGAAATCATGACATTCTTTTCTCCTTCATCCATTTCCTTTTCGCCCTTGCTCCTCACACTGCTTTAGATTGTCCATTCTGAGGCTCCTGTTTATTAGTGCCAGCTATGTTATCTTGATTTTAATCACACTGCGCTTTAAAGGAACTAGTAGTTCCTGATTTCTGACTGAACCAGTGGCTCCTGTCAGTGGTTTCGTTCCTCTCTTTGAATGCATACTTCCTTCTGCTTACGGGTATTGACAAAATGCTGGGCAATCAGACCTTTCACCAGACAGACTTCAAACTCCACATACCTAATCTAACTTTCATGGTCGAAGAGTGTGTGTAGAGGGTGACTGAAATGATTTTGGTTTTCCCATCTATCACTACATTAGTTAATCAGCAAGGCTCTTAAAGCACTACCATATTGTCACCTGAGAGAAAGACAGGTTAAAACTCACATTTACAAGGTATGAGACCTGAGAATATTAAGTACATTTTGCATTTTGTGATTTTCCAGAGGAAAAATAGTGTTGAAAAGAAATGGCAGATTATCCTGCAACTACAGATGAACACCAGTAATACTTATGGCTTCAGAGAGAACCAACATCAACAATAAAATCTAATTCTTTTATTCTTGATCACACCTCAGAAATATGAGCAAAAAACCTGAAAAAAGGCAGGGAAAGTC
This sequence comes from Cuculus canorus, assembly GCF_017976375.1. NCBI lineage: Eukaryota > Metazoa > Chordata > Aves > Cuculiformes > Cuculidae > Cuculus > Cuculus canorus. The sequence continues at coordinate 7,922,706 of NC_071403.1, read as the reverse complement.
TTTGTTTATCAACATGAATGTAGCAGCATCTAGTTACAATAAGTAAAGAACAAATGGATGTTCAAATTGCCTTCCATTTCAGATACAGCCAAATACTCAGACTGAACATGTGCTTAAATAATAGAAAGGATTTGTTGCTTTTGTGCATGATACTACTATTCTAGTGTCATTTGAAGTGGCATAGACTAGAACCAGCTGGACAGACACAAAAAAGTGGGTAAAATCCTGTCCTTATTCTGGAAAAAAAAAAAGGCAAGGATCTTCTTATCTGATATGTTTCTCCATTTCTTTGAATAAACTGTTCTGCTTCACAGTAGTCAGTTTCTCAAATGACAATCATAAACAGTAAATACAAATAGATACCACCGTTATATGCTATCATAACTATAGGAAATAACATAGGAAATTTGAGGAATCACAACTGCTACTGTACAGCTTTTTACATGACATATTACATGGTAGCAATGATTATTTTCTTTTTCAACTTTACCATGCATTTCTGGCTATTATGTATCTGTCAATCAATGTAATGATTCCGGATTAGGAACTGAATGTACTAGGAAGAAAAAAACAAAATTCCATGTCCTTAAAAGGAAAAAATCTTTCGCATATCACAGAATCACGGAATGGTTTGGGTTGGAAGGGACCTTAAGGATCACCCAGTTCCACCCCCCCGGCCACGGGCAGGGACCCCTCCCATCAGATCAGGCAGCCCAAGGCCCATCAAACCTGGCCTTGAACACCTCCAGGGATGGGGCAGCCACAACCTCCCTGGGCAACCTGGGCCAGTGCCTCACCACTCTCATGGTGAAGACTTCCTTCCTAAAGTCTAATATAAATCACCCTCCTTCCAATTCAAATCCATTTCCCCTCGTCCCGTCACCACAAGCCCTTGCAAAATGCCCCTCCCCAGCCTTCTTGTAGCCCCTTCAGGTACTGGAAAGTCACTATAAGGTCTCCCTGGAGCCTTCTCTTCTCCAGGCTGAACAACCCCAACTCTCTCAGCCAGTCCTCATAGTAGAGGTTCTCCAGCCCCATGGTCATCTTCGTAGCCCTCCTGTGGACTGGTTCCAACAGTTCCATATCCATCTTATGTTGGGGATTCTGGGACTAGACACAGGATTCCAGGTGGGGTCTCATGGAAGCAGAACAGAGGGGCAGAATCCCCTCCCTCGCCCTGCTGGCCGCTTTTCTTTTGATGCAACCCGGGACACGGTTGGCCTTCTGATCTGCAAGTGCACACTGCTGCCTCATGTCGAGCTTCTCATCAATCAGCACCCCCAAGTCTTTCTTCATAGGGTTGCTCTCAACCACTTTGTCTGTCTGTATTGAAACTACGGACTGCCATAACCCAGGTGTAGGACCTTGTGCTTGGCCTTGTTGAACCTCATGAGGTTCTTACAAGCTCACTTCTCCAGCTTGTCCAGGTCTCTCTGGATGACATCTCGTCCTTCCTGTTTCTGAGGGAAGGGAAAAAGGTATCAGATTAATCTCTAAGGTTAATAATAATTTAATGGCAGAAAAAGAAACTGTAATTTCTGCAGTGAAATATACGCTATACAGAAATAATTCAGCATCAGAGGCAGAGCAATCTGGTGGTGATCTGCAGATGTGGTGAGAGTTCTTGGCCCTCTGAGCATACTGCCAGCTGCTTATGCAAATTATCAGGCATTTTTCACATACCTATGGGTATCCACCCTTCTGATCTGTCTGTACCAACTAAAACCATATTCTCCAGATACGCTGACACACAGCACTCTGTGAAACACACATATGCTTCTATCATCAGAGTTAACAGGGAAATTTTAATGCATATGTATCAACCATCCACTGGTATCTCAGATGCAAGTGAGAATGAAAACAAAATTAATTAGACTTGTTTTGATCTCAGTCCAATATAAATCAGAAATAATTCAGCTGAAGCCAGCCCGGTCAATCTTGCACTGACTTAGTGTAAGATCAGGCCCAGATCTGTAGTGTCCATGAGAAAAGTCTTCACTTTTGCCTAGCTACCAAAGCACTCAATGTTCTTGATTTCCCCGCCCAGAGACAGGGATTTCATTCCTTGAAAATGGCAACTGTAAATATTTTAATAGCTATCACTGGTTATTTGTAGAAGCATATATTTATCTCCTTTACCTTAGCTACTCATTAATGCACGTGGTGTTATATAGTACAGTCACCAAAGAGAGCTCCAAATGGAGTTTTCCTGTGGCAGTAGCTCTGCTGAAGTCAGTGCAATTACACTTGCAAAAAAAAAGACAGCCTTTTTAATTATTACTTGTGTAATTGCATCTTTTTTCCTGTTCTGGAAGAAATTGCCTATTCATTCAATACCAAGTAGCAAACCATCTCCATAACTGTCTTGCTTAGGAGACTTTAATTTTGGCTGTCTATCCACAGGTACATTACGTGACCCGAAGCACACAACGGTGCAAAGTACGTGTCACTAGATCACATGAGATTTGATGTCTCATATTTTCTGTCTTGAGCATCCTAAGACGACATTGTAGGTGTAATGTAGCACCATGTCATTAACTCCCATTGGCCAGTTTGCAACCCCTGTAAGGTTTGAACTTGTATTTAGTCAGAAGCAGAATTTGGTCATGTTTTAGCATGTGTCAAGGTTTTACTGCTCGGTTACCACCAGGTGGTAGCATTTTAAAACGTTGCTGTTATTTTAAAACAGCAACCCAGTCTTATTTGGCAATTTTTCTGTGATTTCTTGCAAAGGTTAGTGTTGAGGAGGTTGGCATGGTAACCTACTTAGAGTGGATCAAATTGTCATGTGGGGAGTTCAAGCATGAATTAAGACAGAGACATGGAAAGGCTTCCATCTGAGGAGAGACTGTAGACACTGGGATTGTAGGGTGTCCTACTTTACATTCTCATAACACAAGAAAAGACATTTTGGTACCAGGAAATTGCAATGGAACAAACTTTGGTAAAAAGAAAAGTTTCCCTTGCTTTTAACATGATATTAATTGATGGAAGTGATTTTATTAAATTTAGTACAAATAAAAAAACAATTTTTAATGTTACTGAGGTTATCTACCCAGTAGATAAAATACCTTGTAATAGAGACATACTGTGATTTTTCAAGTCCAAAGTCTAACCATTAAATGCATTCATAACCGTCTTTGCAAAATTACTTGCAGTGCCATTGAAATGTTTTTGTACTTTGATCAAGAGAAGATAGTGGATTTGATGGGTCTTTTACAGAATTTCATTATGTCCACTGCAAGGCTTTTACATTGGTGGCTGATGAGGAAAGATAGAAAGTTATTTTCAACCACTACACTACTGACTGTTCTATTTATGTTTTATGGTTTATTTGCTGTTTTTCCCTCCTGCCTACACTATTAGCCCAGAGAATAACAACACTTTAGTAATGAAAGAATAATGAACCAGAACTGTAACTAGAAATTTTAGTTCTTGAAACATCTTTCCCATTTTCCAGTCATCTCTTTCTTACATTTGTCTGAAAGCTTTTTAGCAGTTCTGGCACTCTAACCCCTTTTTTTACTGCTGCTTAGATACACTTTCCTTCTGCCTTGTCATCTTAACATATTCCCTTCTCAAATTACAGTTCTGAGTCCAGTAGAAGTAATCCTCCACATGCTTCTCTAGATGCTACTTCTGCAATAGTCTGGCTTGTTAAACCAGTGTGGAACCTCTGCTTTGTGACACTAGAAATAATTTATAATGGATAAATACAGGAAATTTGAGCTGCTAAAATTTATAGGAGACACCAGATAATAATTGACAAATTATGTGTGTTCAATAACAGTTACAATTCCCAGCCTTCCTCAATAGGAGGCCTGTTCAATAGGCAGGATCAGAGCTCAGTTTCTGGGACTGCCAGAAACTCAGACCAAAAAAGAAACATCACCACATTGTGCTGATATGTGTTCATAGAATCACCAGCTTGGAAAGGACCCCCTGGATCATCGAGTCCAACCATAAAGGTGTTGTACCTTTCCACTTTGTATTTCTCTACTTGTTTTCAATTTGGGAAGAATAAAATCTGCATCAGTCTACTTTGCTTAGCACTTAGTTTGTGTATAAGTTTTCGGTGCCTACTGAAGCAATCTGACTTATGTAAGGGCATCACTTCAACAATAATTCCAAGACTGGCATCTTTCAAAGTCTTCTGAAGGGACTGTGGTGCAGCCATGCTTAGACAGAAGCCATTTAGATAAAGGATGAAATGCAGGAGTCGAGTAAGAAAGAAAAATTCTGAGAGTAATAGAAAATCAAAATGCATAATTTACATAGTATGTGCTTAGAATACGCAGTAGGCAGTAGCTGTGCAGGGATAACTACAGACTCTACAGTCTTGGAGAGTAGAAGACTGTTGTAAGTTGCTGGAGCATTCTAGATGAGTGCCTTGCAACTTAAGCAGTGATTATTTTTAGTGGTACACACAGCGGTATTATCTGGGAGGATTTATTCAAACACAAATAAATAAATCAACCTACATTTACCTAAACCTAGGTTAAATCTATTGAACATTGTTTCTTTTCGCAAAGAAAATATATAGGAGGGAAACTGCCTAAATCTTTTGATTATCCTTTTGCATACTTTTCTTTCTTTTAGGGTGAATTCCTCCAGTTTTGAAGACCAATACCTACCTTTTCTATGAATTAACTGGGGAAGACACGGAGCTGTTGAAAGAGAAGTAATTTTATTTTCCGAGAACACAGTTCTATCAGAGCTGCAGAGCACTACCTCTAGAGAAGATAAAAGGTAGAAGTTTGTCCTTCTGCATAAGCCAGCAAATATTTTGTTCCTTTAGCAGAACTTTTCTTTCTTAAAAATAAAATAAGGATTTGACATATAGATATGTACTGCAAAGTGTTCCATTTTCCTTTTTTTACCCATCAAGAAAATTAATTTTGATGTTAGCAAATTTAAAATCTATTTTATGCATTAATTAGGAAATACCGCAACTCTGCATGAGGATAAAATGGGGTTTGCCCTCTTTTACTTTTTTTTTTTTCAGTTGACGCTGAATCTTTTAGTTAGTGCTGTTGAAGGTCCTGCCTCTTAGGTTGCTGCTCCTGGCTCAATGGGAATGCAAAAATGTTATCTCTGAATTATATTCTCTTTGCAAACCCATGGAATCCTTAGCCTTCCCTATACAGAATCAAAAACTGGACACTGAAGTTCATTCAAGAAGTGCATATAGACTAAGCTTAATTAAAACCAACTTTCTAACAGCAGTAAAATCACCGTAGATTCAAACTTGTTTTTAATTTGTATATATTTGCTTGAAATTTCTATTATAAGCAAGAGAAAAAGGTCCCTAACACCTTTACTGTAGTGATTTGGGCTCTAACATCATCTCTTAAAAGACTTCCATGTGAATTGTTCATTGGATATTGAATGATCCTGATCGATGTGAGAAAACACTAAACTCTAACTGATATTTAGCATACATATTGAATGGGCTTAGGAGATTTCACATGTGAATTTAAGACAGAATAAAGGTCCTAATATATAGCAGATTGTATTTTAAAAGTAATTTAGAGTGAAATTGAGATTCAGGCTGAAAAGAAATGATCATTCATGTTTCTGTTCTGATAGAGATGGGTTTGGGTTTTATTTTTTCTCTTGGGGTAAATACAGACTTTTTATTCTGTAAAATAGCCAGCAAACTAACAGTGAAATTTTATTTTCTTTTTTTTTTTAAAATACGTGTTTGAGGTAGCTGGCTCTGGCAATTTGTAGTAGTGATGCTGTAACAGGGATTTCTGCTTACTGATATTCACTTTGAGAAATTATTCAGAGAGGTTTAGTTGACGGTTTCATGGTTTTTAGCTTGCTTCTTGAAAACTAATTAATCAAGCATAATCACCTGGTTGTGCAAAATATTTATAAGCTTCAATTTCCATTGCTGGAAATGTTCCACAGCATCTCAGTATTGTCTCTTAATGACAAGAATAAGGAGAGAGAGAGGGAGAGAGACATATGTATAGGGATCATTTATCCCTCTCCTTAAACCACTGATTTTTTGCTATGAATATTATATTTCTACAGAGAATAGTTTTGATATTTGGAGTTCATACCACATTTGGCCTCGTTCTGTTGCTTATGCTTTTTCTTCTTTTATTCCTCTGAAAGGCTGGCAAGTATAATACACAAGACTGCAAACTCCGCAGGAAACATTGACTCCAGGAAGATTTTAATTGAACTTAACAATAAAAGAAAGCTCTAATTCCTGCTGGCTAGTATTGTTTCTCAATATTCTGTTGATGGTGTTCAAAATCATTATAAAGCTACACTTTAGAGGTTCCCACTTAGTTTCTTACGGTGTTTGCCTGGTTATGGAGAATAACTGGAATAAATCTGGGATTAAGAGAGGCCACTTTTACCCTGGGAAGCTATTTAAAAAAACAGCTTAACTTTTGTGGAAGTGACAAAATGTTTCTCAGAAGTAAAAGGCATTGTTTTGACACCACTCTGTCAGTGTGAATGTATTTTAGATAAGCAGAAACAACGCTGCTGCGAACAGGAAACAATCTTGCTTTTATTGATGCAGGCTGATAGAGGTGGATCTGTAATGAGCAAATCAGAAAAAACAAACATGAAAAATGGCAAACCAGAGTGGATCATTGTTCAAACCTGCATTGTTTTCCAAGGCATGACATCACAGGCAAAATGGTGACACCTGAGTCACAACATAGAGCATGGCCATCCAGGAGTGATCAACAGGAGTGGGGGGACAAGGCTTCTCACTGACGATCGCTCATTTGCATTTATTTCATGGTCTCATTTACCAGCTAGCAAATGTCAAAATGTGTGTAAGAAGTCTACTGAAGCAAATTATGTTGCCTAAGAAGCCTAAGTGAAGGAGAACTTGGGGAGTTAAGAGAACAATTTTGCTAAGGTTAAATAAAACCAAAATTGAAATGTCTTGGTTATTCCGAGTCAAAAAACAAGGGGTAGTTGATAGAGATGTAAGTAACTGTAATTTTAGGATTATTTTTTACTTGCCTATAAGGAAGCAGAGGTTTTGTTATTAACAAAAGAAAAGCCCTACATATTAATAAACACTAAAAGAAACAAACCAGTGTTTCAATTAACTTCCTTTAATTTCCCAGGGTCAGCTCTGCACATCACTTACACCAACTTATTAAGTGACTTTTTGGTCCTTATTAGATAATTCAATAAATCAGACAAAGCAAAAATCCAAAATTTCAGAGACAATTAACTGAATTTTTAAGTATCACTGGATTTGCTCTTTCTAGGCAGCAGATTTCATTTATTGCCAATATCTGACACTTTTATATTAACTTTCAATCATCATCTATACATGCTCTGCTAATCACGTGACCTATGCAAGACAACCATGAATTCCTTAACTATGGATTGCTTGTGATAACAGCTGAATTTCCAAACACAAGTAAGGCTAAAAAATGTATTTTCTATTGAAAATTAAAGAAGCAGTTATTGAAGTAGTTGTTATCATGCCTTCCTCAGAGGCAAGGACTTCGGTGTCACGCTAACAGTTGCAGTGGTGAGGGTACAAATGATTCTACTGGCATAATTAGAACCTTTTCTGAAAATTCTGCAGTGCCAGTCAACAGACGAGCAGTCACTATCAGAGTCAGCCTACTGCATAAAACTTCTGCCTGATACAAATATAAATATAAATAAAAAATATTCTGGTGTCAGCATTTATTCTGTATGAATGCCTTGATGTTTTGTTATGAGAGTAGAAATAAAGCTCCCTGAATTCACTGGAAAGATTCCTGTTGGCTTCAGTGGGCTTTTGATCATTTTTTTTTATGAACTATTTGGTTTCATGCTTTTTTGACCAACCTTCTTTACAAGTATAGCCGGATAAACCTCTCATATTAGTTAATTAGCTTAATTTATAAGACGGATATCTCCATTAATAGCAATCAGTAGATGACATGAATATTCCCAAGTAATGTTGCTGTAGTTTCATGTGTCTTGTCTCTGGAAAGTCTTTACCTTTCAAAATCAAACTGTCTTAATATCATATTTGGTTTACTCTCATATTTTTAATTTTGAGACTAACTGTTCCTGTTTTCTAGTCATTTTGTTAATATTGCTTTGAAGAAGCATAGTAATTTTTCATACAATTTAAAGTAAAAGTCAAACAATTTCTTTCATTCTACTCTGCATTAAAACCTCAATTCAAGACGACATATTAGAATATATTCTTGGTTTATAAAAATTCTACACATGTTATTTAAAAACAATCTCATGAAGCAGCATTGTTTTTCATAAGGTAGAATTGAACAAAGTTGCTTTAAAGTAAATAAAGGTACACTGATATATACTGTATATATATCAGTATATCTTGATATGTTTGTGGTTGGAGCTTTACATTCTCAGGAAAAAAATCCACAAAGCATGGGGGAAAATTTTTTCTTCTATTTGTATACGTCTGAGGTAGATAAAATTTTTCTTTTTCTTTCTTAGAGTTTTAAAAATTGATTACTTTCTACATCTTTCACTTCAAAGCCATTTCACCTGAAAAAAAAAATCAAACATCCATTATTATCTCGCATAAAATATGCTTTAAACATGATTTTCTAAACACAATCTTTTTTCCATGACAACATAGATAATTCAAGGTGGTTTTAAAATTTTTAAAAGTATCCTTTAATCCTACCACAAAATGCATACGAAGTTTTTCACTTGCTGTATATGAATTAAATTGCAAATGGTAGGAAAATGTATCTTGTGAATTCACTGTAAAAAGCATTATAACAAACCTGAATGGCTGCAGAGTCAAAAGCTCAAAACTAAATTAATTTCTTTGTTAAAACTGCCTTTTCAATCATTAGCCTTGCGTGTACTGATTTACTGTTCCTTTGCTCCTCTCCCTAACTTTATTTCTGTCTATGGCACTTTTCCAGTGGATCTCAGTGCAAGTAATGAAAGAGACAGTGATGAATTGTTTACTAATCTTTTATTAAATAAACCCCTGCTGCATTTACCTGTCGCTGCCGTTATCCTCGATATGTACATACACTGAACAAGTTGTAAACATGACAGAAGTGTCCCACATGGCCCCATTTGTTATTTACTCCTTCAGATATCTTTTTGCTTACTGTTTAATTTCTTCATGGAATGGGGTGAGCCAGAGTAGGAAAAAATCTAGACCGTGATCATGTAGTTAAGTTCTACATGGGTAGAACTTAACATGGGTGGAGTAGTACATGGGTGGAGTAGGACAGTTGTGTTTTGAGAAATCTCCTTACCTTTGGAATACCTTAAGCACAAGCTTGAAAGCTTTCGGAATTTGCAGAAATGTATAGAAATTATATCAAAAGGAGAAATTCAACTGTGCAGATTATTCTAGTCCTAGGTCTGCTGGAGATGTACCCTAACTATGGCAACTAGAGCAATGATGTGGCTGGTGTGATATAATTTGTAGTTGTATTTAGGTTATATCAGCAGTGTGATATACAGTAGGACAACAACTGTTTTGTTGTGTGTGTTGGGATCATTGTCTCCCCTTCCTTCCTGCTATGTGGGAGGAAGGGCTGGGATAGATTGCTTCTCCCTAGGAACAGCTCAGCATATTCAGCAGAGAGAAGCTCCAGCAGGGCATCAGGAGAGGAAGCGAGCAGGAAGTGTGGAACTGAATTTGAGCTGAATATTTTCTCTGACTTGCTTTACAACATGACCACCAAATTTTAACATGATTCAAACATCAGCTTCATAACTTTTCTCCACACTGTGGTGTTTATTCTATAAAGATATGAACCTGTCTAAAATGTTGAGATGATGGAAAATCTTTCATGGGTACCATTGGAAGAAATTAGAGAAAAGGTTTTGTGAGCTCTCTTTGAAGCAATGTTTTCAAGATATCTGGGGATAAAATAATCAATCACCCAATGTACACAGAATATAGTTTTCTAAGACTAAGTAGGGTATCCTGGCTTCCTTCCATAGTCAATATAAATAAGCAGATGGAGAAGGAGAATCATTTCACTGTAAAAGAGGTTTATGGAATAAATCAAATGAATTACTCTCTGATGGCACCTATTTTTCTCTTTTGATTGAAAAAGGACACAAACTTTATTAGCTTATGCTTAGCCTTCTCAAATTCTAGATGCCGAGGTGAGATAAAATGAATTTCCCATTTGCTTTTTCTTCCCAAAGAACAAGATGCAAAGAGAAGACAAACTGTAAAGATTTTTTTCTACCAGAAGGGGAACTTTTTGTCTAGCCGCAGTTCAATGTCCAAACATCCATACCACAGAAACCACTGTCACTGCTGTTTGCCATCCAGCTGGGGCACTGAAATTGAGCTGGGAAAGAATGAGCTATGGTACCAAGGACAGGCTTGACAAACATTGCGTTATGGGTACAGTGTGAATAAGCCTCTGTGGTGGCTTTTCTATTGGTGTCCATGCTCTGTGAAAGAGACGGCATCAATCTTTAGTGTTGTCAGCTGAACTATTGCATCATATCTTGTAAATCATAGATTGGGTAAATTGCATTTCTACTTGTCCTTCAGCACTTCAAAAACTTAATCAGACCATTAACAAGTGGCTGTGCTTCTTATTTATTATTTTTTATTCGTGTCTTATGGCTGGCATTGAAATACATGTTTAAAGAGAGCAGAGAAAAATTTGCCAACAAACTGGTGAGGATGGAAAATGCATTACTATGTGATCATTATTCCTTTTTAAAATTCATTCAGAAATCATCTTCTCCAAACCCTGATTTCAACTGACATAATAACGTGCCGCATAGGTAAGGCAGAAAAAGAAAACTCATGCAATCAGCAACCATCAATACAATGAGGCAATCTCATGCAGGAAGACTGTATTTTAATATCCCTTTAAATATTCCCCCAAATATATCAATAATTAATTGCTAACACCTGGCAGGATCCATCTGGCGATATCCTTTCATTACTGGTTGACTGAATACTGATTTTGTTCAGCATTCAGATGCAAGATCATGTGCTGATGGTTTCTATTGAATAAGTAAAGCCATAAATGTCTATATATCAACATAAAAAGCCAGGTGTTTCTCAGACATATATAAAGGAAGAACCAACTGCAACCACTATCCCAGATTTGTTTTCAATTAGATTAGAAATATACATTTTCACCATTATGTTCCAAGTTAACCTTAATATATGTGATTTATTTTTGAGAATATTTTCAATAAAGGACCTTTCCTAATTTATACTGAAATATCCATTTTCTACTGTACTACTTACACTGTACTATGCATTTTACTATAAATCACAAACTACATAATCACAAACAAAAAAGTTCATAAATCACAAACAAAAGTTTTTGTAGATCAGATGAAAGACAAACTTTATCTTTAAGTATATGGCAGTACATCCAGGTACCAAGAACTTGCCTTGCATAATGAATTTATGTTAATGATACATTTTTCAATTAAAGGATGATTAATTGCACATATCCAATATTCTAGGGGACCAGCTTCCAAACTCACTATCTGCCACAACTCTGGCAGTATTTTGGTAGTAATGTTCTATTGCATTCCAGCATCTCTGTTCCTAAAAAATACTCTATTTGTATAAATTATAAAATTATTAATTGGAATTGGAGGTAAACAGTAATTTGACTCATTTTAACTGTAATACAAGTTAGTGTTTTGCTAAGTTACAAAACATTCACCTTCAAAGAGAGATGTAATAATTCTTTTTGAGTATGGGACCCCACTGAGAAATTAAATAATTGAAGTTGTACAGGTTAATGACTTGGAAAATTCAAAGCATTTACACAGCCTTTAGTTTCCTGAAGTTTTTAGCTTGACTATCCATTGGTATTAATCCAGAAGTTTATTTTACCATCTTTTTTTAAGGTGTAAACCATTTAGCTTTCCATTTTTCAGAACATCCACTTATTTTAACACCTTGTGTCCTTTTAAATATTGAAAAAATAATATTTCAGGTTTTAATTATAGTTGCAAAAATAGGAACCCACATATTACAGTAACACAGAAAGCAAAATTTACAAAATCATTTTCGCAGTTCAGACACAGATGAATTGGTAAATTTCAGAAGACTGCACAAGTACAAATATGACTATTTAGAAACAATTCCTGTAATTATTATTATAGGTTACTTAGTCTGGCATCAGACTAAAGGCAAATATTGAAAATGTTGACTTGGGAATTAGTCGATAAAGAATTAAATTATAAGAATATCATTAGCGTAAATCAACACAGTTTTAGTGACAGCAGATATTAGAAAAATATACTGTATACAGCATTTTTCAGGCATACTAATGGTTAAGATGGCAGTTACATGGATATAAAGGCATTTTATAAGGTATTTGAGTTGAAACTCCATGACATTACAATATTATATTGACATCTGACAGTTATAAGAGAACATGCAGAAAATGAATTAAAGCAGATTCTCTCAGAATTCCAACCATAATGGTATGTTTCTACTTGACGTTTCTCAGAAGTCAAAACTAGGGAAAATGCTATTGGATGTTTTTATGAATAAGCTGGAAGTAAATATCAAATTGCTGCTGTTGAAAATAAAATGAATTTTAAAATAGCGTTGATGCAATAAAACTTAATAAAGTGACAAATAGTGATAAGTCTATGTGGCCATATTGAACCATCCCAGATTATTTCAATAACTGGGAGCCTTCAAAAGAAATGTGCTTTCAAATAATCAAAGCTCTTCATCTAAGGCCAGTGACTGCAGATTTTGTGGGTTATGGGTTATGTACCCCGAACAACAATGACTTGAAGAGGACATGACAATCAGAGTGGCCACGAAACACACAAAATGTATCTAAGGTGACATAATGGCAAAAAGAAGGATGCAGAGAAGAAGGATGCAGGCAGTTCAGTGATTTAATAACATCTGTAGAACTGGTGATTCAAGTAATGAAGCATTATTGTTCTGGTGACCAGAATCTTTTAAAGAGTTCTTGAGAAATCAGAGAAAGTGCAAAAAGTAATCTGAAACACAATTTCAGATCCAGAGAGAAAGTTTTCAAAGGAGCGAGTCGCAAAATTTCCTCACTTGCAGCAAAATAAATTCCACAGCAGGTATAAAAAAGATTTTCACTATAAGAGTGAGGAAACACACAAAACTGTTGGACTTGCTGATCTCAAATGTCTTTTCCAAGATAAATGACTCTATGATTCTGTGAACATCGAAATAGGCTGATGGAAGAGGTTGAAGAATCGTTGTCCTTCAAGACATTCAAAACTTAGCTGGGCAAGCTCTGACCAATCTGATCATTATTGTTGAAAATATTCCTGTTTTGAGCAGGTATTTGGACTAAATGAGCTGCAGGAGTTTGTTTCAAACTAAATTCTTGTATAATTGAGGGGTTATATAGACTCATTCTTTATATGTTGTGAATAAAAGATTGAGAAGTGATCTGATTAGCATTCAAGTGTGTTGATAGGCAGAAATTTCTGTATATGAAGCATACCTTTAACATGCAAAGAAAAAAGACACTCATGGTATAGAATTAAAATTAAAAATGTCAGACTTTTTAATTTGTAAAGCAAATCAGCAGTTACAGAGAACACCATGGGAAAGGTTGAATCCTAAGTGTCTTTACAAATTCACAGCAGAAATGGATTTTCTTGAATTCACAGCACACTCATGCCTCGAACACCAGTCATTAGGTTTCAAAGGGAAATACCTGAATGCCATTCTTTAAATTCTATTATCCTAAATCTGCAGGATTTGCGAGGTGACCTAAGGGCCTCTTCTATCTTTAAAGTTTACAGAACTAGAATTTTTTTGTGAAACAGTGTGAATCAGTACACAAAGAGTACAATAGTTTGGAACCTAACAACATTTGGAGTACTGTTTAGGTGTTTGGTGATCCTTGGGATTTCAGAGGATCTGCATTCGCGTTAGTATGACACCAGAGGGAAAAAAACCCAAAACTTAGAAGATCCACTCCCACACAGAGAAAACTAAAACTTTATTTGCAAACCAGACTGGGGTAAAGTCAGTTTCACCATCCTTCAGTCTCCAGAGGGTGTTTCAAAGCCTGCAACTTTGAGACGTGCTACAGAATCCTCTGCTGTTGGGCCAAATAGGAGCATGTTAGAGACTATCATGAAGAACGAACATATCTCGAGAGCAGCATTTTCTTAACCTCACCCTTTATTTCCCTAGTGCTATTCTTCTAAATATTGTCTCTTTTCCCTTTCAGGCTCTGAGCACCTTTCTCGTGAATCAACATGAAGTTTGTTTCTCTGAACACCTGCAAACAAGATTTCATTTGGACTTGTATTTGTGGATCTCAAATAAGGGGGATTAAGTGATATAAGGTATTCAGTATCTCTGGGAAATGTTTGAAGTTTTACTTGTTTGGAACATCTAGAACTTTTTCTGTAGGAAACAGCATTTTTGTTTGTAAACAGGTAGTACTAATATTTTCTGAAGAAGCATAACAAGAGTTTATCATTCTATTATGCTACAGCAGCAAAAATTACAACTTATGAGAATATGGTCTTTGTATGTATTTAGAGTTATCTCTGTGAAATGCCAGTATAAATAATGAAGTTACTATTTTTGCCCTTCTTAGGGTCTGGCACCAATTAATTTGACTAATAATCTCATCCAAAAAGGGGAACTAAACTTATGTCAATGTTTTCCAGAGTACAATTATTAACCTCTGTATTAATTCAGCTGGCAAACCAATAGAGTATATGCTGTACTTCAAATATTAATTTTCTTTGAACTTTTTTTAACCAAGTGCTGCCCTTGGGGCTGTGTTTAAAGTTACAAGGATTGGGTTCAGCTGTCTTAATTAAAAGCATTCAATTAACACAAACAAATTCGACTCTGAAGCCTACAAAACATTTCCAAACCTGATAAATGATTACTAAGTAAATAATTAAGAATAATTGATTTTTTTTCACCTAGAAATCTTAAGTAAAATAAAATGTATTTATTTTCTTATTAAATAATTAGGTAATGAAGGAACTATTTAACTGCTGGAGTGATGCTTCGTAGTTAAACAGAATAAGACTGTAACATCATTGATGTGGAAAGCATAAGTATCCTATGAAATCTTCTTGAAAATTCATTTTAGGACGAGGTATTATACTGCAGCTTTGGTCTTAAATCTCTTCAAGCTTTTGTAATACTACAAGGTCAGGCAGTTTATTTATTACTGGGTATTGCCTTACCAGACCACATTTCCTAGACCACTGCGTCCTGCGATAAGTACTGTGCTTTTCAGTGCAGTCAGTCCAGCTGTGCGCCCTTCAACATGCACCACTCATCCAGCTCCCAGGGATGCACTGAAACCCCCTTCTCACCTTGGAGGCTGAGTTGCAAGGATCCTCAAGTCTCCTCTTCTACTTCTCACTCTCTTTTCACCAGTTTCCTAATCCTGTGTGTCTGTCAGGCTTTAGTGTACATGCACGCGTGTGCATAATTCCATAAAATGCTTGAGATATTTGAACTGCTTCAGTAGGAAAGTCAAACATGATGATGAGCAAAATTATTTGGAATGGTTCATCTGAGGGAAGAACAGCTTTGGTAGGCCACAGAAATGACAGATGGCAATAGGAGACAATGAATATTCTTCCTCAAATTCTTCCTCAACTCTCTGTTACAGCTAGAAAACTTTGGGAAATGCATTGATGGTGAGTTGCTCATCTCCCAAATGCAAAAACCCAGTAGGCAGATAACAGGAAAAGAGGCAAAGAGCAGAAGTGGACTTTTCCACATTTCTAAAGTGATATTTTCTTGGTCATTGTTTCGAAGAGTCCCATATTTCTGACTTGAGTTTTAATTGTCCAATGGTCCACACAGAGTACAGCTGGTGACCAATGGCTGAACCAGAGAGAGAAATTAACTGATGAGTTGAGGCACTGTTGTGGGCTAATCCTTGCCTGGAGAGAACTGAATACTGAACTGATTAAGAGGATTAACTGTGTGAGAACACTTAGAAGACAGAGCCATGAATCTAAGAATATTTTGGGATGCGTATTCATGTTTGAAGCTCGAGAGTATATGAGATGGTAGTAAATGAACAAAAGGAACTCTGAAAAAATAAGAAGGAAAAGAAAAAATGTTGAAAAATTACTTTTAATTTTTGCCTCACCAAAAGGATGGATTTCACGTGCAAAATATGCATTTAAAATTCCACTGTTCCCAAGGGTCTTTTCCAGTTAAATTTGTTCCATTTTTTCCCCTCTTAATGGGTTAGATTGGGAGATTTAATCCCGCTCAAAGTTCAGATCTCACTGTTGCACTAATATGAGTCCTCACTGCCACAGCTAAATCGCTACTTTAGAAAAATGAAGTATACATTTGATTTTCTCCAAGGCCTTTCTTAAAAGCACTACTCTAGCTTTTCAGGAGTGAGACACACTCCCAAAGTGTAATTGATGTCTATAGGAACGCTGGTGTTTAGGATGTGAAAAGACATCAGCTACAGAAATGAAAAACTAAAGAGTATGACAGTACTGGGCCATTAGCCGACTAACTCATGCCAGTGTGAGCCAGTAAGGACCCTAATTGCCTTGATATAAATCCTTTCCCGAGGCAGTAAAAGTTGTAATGAGAATATACTGTGTAGAACTCAGATCTTTTTTTCTTGATTTTTTTTAAATTTACTTTCCAATTGTAACTTTTTTTTTTTTTTTACAGACAGCTGTCTGCAAAATAAATCCTATTTACTGTAACAGATTTTCTTCAAAATGCTTATTCTCCTTCAAAGTACTGATTTATTGACTCTGTTTGGACTGATATGCATTTTCTTACACTCTACATGGTGCCTCAAAAATTGTCATGGGGGCTATCTTTTCAATAGACCCCATCCTACGAAGGGGTTCAAAAGGAACCTTATTAGTTCTGTTGTACTGAAAAGTCTTTAATATTTTTCTGGATGACTAGTCTTAGACCAACTGCATTATTCCTTTAAAACAATGGTTTATTTAAAGGTTACCTAATTTGGGGTAATATTTTGCAAAATTTTGTGCAACTGCCAAAACTGTTAAAAAGAAAGTATTTAGTAAGCCTGTCTCTGTTTTGTACTTTGAAAAATCACGTCCTTCTGTATACTGGGAATTCATCCCTCTTAAATCTGTATGCTGCTGGAAAGAACAGAATATATTTAGCTGCCTTTTTTTCTTGGATTAAAAAAAAGAAATATCTTCAGTAAAAGGAGGTCAAAAAGAGGTCAGAAGTTACAGCTTTGGGAGGTATTTTATGCTAATTCAGACATTAGCCTGGAATTTAATTCTTTCATATCACAAAAATGCTCTTTAATTTCTCAGTAATATAGAGTTATCCAAAGAAGGAACACTCTTCTGTTCTCCGTTAAAGCTGTTGACTTACAGGAGATGAAGGGTTGGTGTTAAAGTCTTGGTATTATTGCACAAAGGCATGGAATAAAGTACAGCATAAACAGTTCACCTCGTACTGTATGTATTTTTAACTCTTCCACAAGAAATTACAGTACACTTTGAAATCTCTGCCTTTGCACATTTCCAGCAATCTGTCAGGTGCTGATAGTGAGATTCAAAGATTTCTGGGAAAGGAAATTGAACACTTTTTCAAGTGTGGTGCCAGAGCCTGAAATCAAGTTTAATATAAAAATCAAGTAGCAGACATGGGTTTAACTAGATTTCATTATGCTTCATTAAGTTTTTCTCTTCAACAATTTTTCATAGACCACTCCTCAATAGAATATAAGTCTCAAATCCATGAGACACTGAGGTACAATTAGCACTGTTAGAAAGAGAAAGTAGAGAAGATAATACTGCTGAGCCCAGAGGATTGTATTGATCCACCTAATGCCTTGCCTACTCTATAAATCTTTCAGTGGTGTCATCGAGCTTGCAATTATAGAGCGTGATTACTTATGTTAAAGCTTCATTTCCCCTATTACATTACAGTCATAAGCAATCATACTAAAAATCTGTATTATTGTGCAATTCATACTCCAAAATCCCAAAGTACATACAAATCTACCTTTATTCTGTTTAGGTGCAAAGAGTGATACCAAAGTATTGGTTGATCTGAGGAATTTCTGAAACACAAAAATAACTTTGTGCTTTTAGAATAGCCTATAGACAATAAAATTATAAATAGAGCACTTGGTGGTGGTGTAGTTTCAAGTTTCTGAAAATTTTTAATATATTATATGACTTTATTGTTCATCATTTTACCTGTAGGGATGTGATAAGCAAAATATCACCCATTCCTTTGGTATATGTAACAAAATAATGCAGAACTCAAGTGCTAATGAATTCTTGAACCATATATACGTAGACTGTCTTAAGCAGATTGGGATAAGTTCCTATCTAAAGGAAGCCAAAGGAAGCTGGGTTTGTGCTGAATATCAGGCTCTTTTCTGAGAAACAAATACTTTTCAGGAGTAAAACTAACTTATATCAAGGGCCATTAAATAAATGAAACTGGTCTTTGGTAATGTTAAGAAACAGAAATTCTTCCTTACATTTCCAGTCTATGTTGAGCTGTATTCAAGCTATAACTTTCAAGTCCTCAGCCTCATATTTATAGAAAAGAAAACATTACTAACGCCTCTCCACTGCCATCAGGAAGGATTGGGGGGAGGGAGAGAGGGAAGGGGCAAATTCGGTAAAAACTAATTCCAGGTAAATTATTTCTTTTTTATTCATTTCCTTCATGTTGAGGTATTGCACAACCCTGAAGGGCTAGATGATCAAGTCAAGTTCCAAACCTGTATTTCTATGTTTATTACAGCTCTTTAGGTAGGCATATTTAGGATGTTCAGTGATGATTTTGTTTTAATTTAATGATTAGTTTACAAAAAAAAGCAATTTCAATAATGTATCAGTCAGGTAGCTGCAGATGTTATTGTTAGACACAGCACATACTAGTATTCCTGCTATCTTAATGATAGCCTAAAGAGTTAATTTAACATTTAATTATTGGGAGGATCACAAAAAGAAAACAGTAATTCTTAAAACTGTATCAAGTCTAGTGCATAAATACATTGTGAAAAAAGGGGAAAAGCTTACTGGTAAGAGAGAATGAACAGCTACGTGATATTAGTGTTAGATTTTACGGAGCAGAAACATTATCTTACAGTAGGCAGAGGAAACACTCGAGGGAAAAAATATTGTTTTAATATGAGAACAAGAAGCAGAGAAGAGAAACTTAAAGGCAATTCAAGCTTGTAAGCTAACTGAATTTAGCAAGAAGTAGGGAAGAAATAATATCTATTTCAGTTGCCTGCAACAGAAGCTGGTTATAAAATGGAAAATGACACTGTCAGAAGCCATCGTTTCAAAAATCAGATATAGCTGAAAGAAACTGATGTCCCAGATTACAGCATGAGAACTCTAGGTATTAACTTAAAAACTTCTGTCATACTCTCTTTTTGTAGAGTTTCTAACACTGTTTAGAAAATTGTTAGGCACAGGAGTTAAGGTAATTAAAATACGTGTGTGAAAAATATAGATGTCATCAAAACCAAAATTTCTGACACTCCTTGCATAATAATTAAGAAAAAAAGTCTTTGTGTCTTTGTATCTTTGCATATTACACATGAGAATTTACTCAACTTGATGTTAACACTAAGAAAAATAGTTTTAAATACCATTAACAAGCTTTTTCAAATCCCTAGCCAAGTGAATTAAGTTTAATGTCTAATACAATGAAAACTCATATCAAATTTGCTTCAGACAACCTCTACTTGTCTTAATATAAATTTATATAGAATCATAGAATCACCAGGTTGGAAAGGACCCACTGGATCATCGAGTCCAACCATTCCTAACACTCCCTTAAACCATGTCCCTAAGCACTTCATCAAACCGTTCCTTATACACCTCCAGGGAAGGTGACTCCACCCCCTCCCTGGGCAGCCTCTGCCAGTGCCCGATGTGCCCACTCTTTCTGTGAAGAACTTTTTTCTGATATCCAGCCTGAACCTCCCCTGGCAGAGTTTCAGGCCATTCCCCCTTGTCCTGTCCTCAGTCATTTGGGAGAAGAGCCCAGCTCCCTCCTCTCCACAACCTCCTTTCAGGTAGTTGTAAGAGTAATAAGGTCTCCCCTCAGCCTCCTCTTCTCCAGGCTAAACAACCCCAGCTCTCTCAGCCGCTCCTCGTAAGACTTGTTCTCCAGCCCCCTCACCAGCTTCGTTGCTCTTCTCTGGACACGCTCCAGAGCCTCAACATCCTTCTTGTGGTGAGGGGCCCAGAACTGAACACAGTACTCAAGGTGCGGTCTCACCAGTGCCGAGTACAGAGGGAGAATAACCTCCCCGGACCTGCTGGTCACACCGTTTCTGATCCAAGCCAAGATGCCGTTGGTCTTCTTGGCCACCTGGGCACACTGCTGGCTCATGTGCAGTCAGCTGTCAACCAACACCCCCAGGTCCTTCTCCTCCGTGTAGCTCTCCAGCCACTCTTCCCCCAGTCTGTAGCACTGCATAGGGTTGTTGTGCCCCAAGGGCAGGACCCGGCATTTGGCCTTGTTGAACCTCATGCCATTGGCCTCAGCCCAACGGTCCAGCCTGTTCAGATCCCTTTGCAGAGCCTCCCTACCCTCCAGCAGATCCACACTTCCACCCAGCTTAGTGTCATCCGCAAACTTGCTGAGGGTGCACTCAATGCCTTCATCCAGGGCATTGATAAAGACATCGAACAGGGCTGGACCCAGTACTGAGCCCTGAGGAATCCCACTTGTGACTGGCCTCCAGCTGGAGTTAACTCCATTGACCACCACTCTCTGGGCCCGGCCATCCAACCAGTTTTCAACCCAGGAGAGTGTGCGCCCATCCAGGCCAGAGGCAGACAGTTTCTGAAGCAGAATGCTCTGAGAAACTGTGTCAAAGGCTTTACCAAAGTCCAAGAAGACTACATCCACAGCCTTTCCCTCATCCAGTAGTCGAGTCATTTTGTCATAGAAGGAGATCAGGTTAGTTTGGCAAGATCTGCCTTTTGTAAACCCATGTTGGCTGGGCCTAATCACCCGGTTCTCTTGCACGTGCTTCATGATAGCACTCAGGATCACCTTTTCCATGTCTTTCCCCGGCACTGAGGTCAGACTGAGAGGCTTGTAGTTCCCCGGATCCTTCCTGCCACCCTTCTTGTAGATGGTCACAACATTAACCACCCTCCAGTCTAGTGGAACTTCCCCAGTCAGCAAGGACTGCTGGAAGATGATGGAAAGGGGTTTGGAAAAGACATCTGCCAGCTCCTTCAATACTCTTGGGTGGATCCCATCCGGTCCCATAGACTTGTGGGTGTCTAGGTGGGCAAGCAAGTCTCTAACCTCCTTCTCTTGGATCATGGGAGCCTCATTCTGCTCCTCTAACTCCTGGGTTTGTACACAGAGGGAACAACTTTCCTTGCTATTAAAGACTGAGGCAAAGAAGGCATTAAGTACCTCAGCCTTGTCCTTATCCCTTGTCACTGTTGTTCCTTCTGCATCCAATACGGACTGAATATTCTCCCTAGTCCTCCTTTTCTTGCTGATGTATTTGTAGAAAGATTTTTTATTATCTTTCACAGACTTAGCCAATTTGATTTCTAGTTGGGCCTTAGCCCTCCTGATTTTTTCCCTGCATGATCTCACTTCCTCCCTGTAGTCAACCCAAGACGCCTGCCCTTCCCTCCAAAGCTCATAGACCTTCTTCTTCTTTTTGATGCATCTCAAGATCTCCCTGCTCAACCAAGCTGGCTTTTTCCCCCGCCGGCTCCTTTTCTGGAACATAGGGATGGCTTGCTCTTGAGCTGCTAGGATTTCATTTTTTAAGAGCGCCCAGCCCTCGTGGGCTCCCTTGTCCTGAAGGACCCTCTCCCATGGGACTTTGTCAACCAACCTTCTGAACAGTCCAAAGTCTGCCCACTGGAAGTTTAATGTAACTGTTTTGCTAATCCCCTTCTTTATCCCACCTAGAACTGAAAACCCTATCATCTCATGATCGCTTAGTCCCAGGCGTCCTCCAACTGTCACATCCGCCACAAGACCTTCTCTATTCACAAGCAGCAGGTCAAAGAGTGCACCCTCCCTTCTTGGTTCACTAACCAGTTGTGTGAGGAAGTTGTCTTCCACGCACTCCAGGAACCTCCTAGACTGCTTCCTTTCTGCTGTATTCTGCTGTATATGATACTCCCAGCAGATATCTGGAAGGTTGAAGTCTCCCTCGAGGACAAGAGATAGAGATCTAGAGACGATCCCCAGCTGTTTATAGAAGAGCTCATCAGCTGCTTCTTCTTGTCTGGGTGGTCTGTAGCAGACTCCCATCATAATGTCTGCGTTCTTGTGGGCTCCTCTGATTTTAACTCATAAACAGTCAGTCCCTTCCTTACTGTAATCCAGCTCAAAGGTATCAAAGCACTCTTTAACATAGAGGGCTACCCTGCCTCCTTTTCTACCCTTCCTGTCCCGCCTGAAGAGTTTATACCCCCCCATAGCTGTACTCCAGTTATGTGAGTCATCCCACCACGTTTCTGTGATGGCAATGACATCATAGTCACCTTGCCCTACAACAGCTTCCAGCTCCTCCTTCTTATTGCCCATGTTGTGTGCATTGATGTAAATGCACTTCAGCTGGGCTGACGAACCTTCAGCCCTCATAAAGGGAATAGAGTTCATTCCCAATTGACTGGTCCTTGGAATAACTAACTCCACAGTTCCAGTTTCATTCTTGCAGTCCCCAGCTGTATTGCATGCAGCCCCTT
Organism: Cuculus canorus; assembly: GCF_017976375.1. Taxonomy (NCBI): domain Eukaryota; kingdom Metazoa; phylum Chordata; class Aves; order Cuculiformes; family Cuculidae; genus Cuculus; species Cuculus canorus. The sequence continues at coordinate 7,900,044 of NC_071403.1, read as the reverse complement.
TTGCTCTATGGTGGTGTGCTGGTGGTCCACCCCGGCACACCATATCTCAGTCACCGGACTCCCACTTCCAGGCTCATTCCCAACTAGCCTGGTCTCCTTCCCTCCCCCTTCACATCTAGTTTAAAGCTTTATTTAAGAGCTTAACTAGATTTTTAGAAAGTACTTTAGTCCCCCTTGGAAACAAGCGTGTCCCATCCCTTGTAAGAAAGCCTGAGGGTGCGTGGGTCACTCCATGATCAAAGAATCCAAAGCCTCTCTCCTCACACCAGGCTCGAAGCCAGGCATTAATCAGCTTTTTGTCTTTGACCTCCTGTTCCTTACTCCTTAGTGTTGGGATGGAACTAAACACCACTTGTGCTCCTGAGGCCTCCATCATTCTCCCTAGAGCCCTGAAGTCTCTTTTGATGGCTATCAGCTTTCTGTGCTGTAAGTCATCATGGGCTATTTGGAATACTAGCAGGGGGTAATAAACCGTTTCCTTCCCCAAGGAAGGAAGTTTTCTAGTGACATCCTTCACTGATGCCCCCGGTAAGCAGTAGACCTCCCTGTGGAGTGGGTCCGGTCTGCAGATGGGTCCCTCCTCTCCTTTTAGAAGGGAATCCCCCAGGACAATCACCCTCCTCTTTCTATTAACAGAGGATGTTTTTAAGGCCCTCTGAGGATGCCAGAGCCTCGGGAATGTTTCTAGGCTGTGGGAGCCATCTTCTTCTTCCTTGGGTATAAGTTCCACGTGCGGTGCTTCATACTTATTTTTGAGGGTGATTTGGGGGTTTGTTGCCTGGGTGGGGGGAGCAGGTTTCCTGCGCCGGACAGGAACTCGCTGCCATTCCCCATCTCTTGTTCCCCCAGCCTTGCAGTCTGTAGGATGGAGCTGCTTAGCCACACTGGCTCCAGCAGCCTGCTGAGTTTAGGAGAGGGCACTGCTCCAAAGATCTATTTCCCTCTCACATTCCCTGATTGTCCTTAACCTATTTACTTCCTCCCTCAGCTCCGCCTCCATGTGAAGGAGTTCCCCGATGTGAGCACAGCTCCCACAAGTGTAGCGATACCAGAGGCACAGGCTGGTGTGGGAGAGGGGCACTGCCTCCAGCCCAGGTTCTGCGTGGCTGCACGGACCCACTGAGGCTCTACCTGGGTGACAACACCCATCCTGTTTGCTGCGGCACCCGGAGCAGTTTTAATCTTCTGCCTGGTAGCCACCATGGCCCACGGCCCCGTCTGACCAGCCTCCAGCCTCTCCCTGAGCCCTTCCTGCTCGAACTGCCGCTCGAACTGCCCCTTTACACTAACGTGCCACACTCCTCTTCACCCCGCCCTCAAGGAACGGTTTAAATCCCCCCGCAGTACCCACCGGGACCGCCCCGTCCCGTCAGGCCCCGCGCGGGACCGTCCGCTGCCGCGTGTCAGGAGCCGAGCACCGCCCGCTCCGCTCCCGATTGGGTTTTCCTCGGCTTTTCCCGTCTCAGGGAAGTGCCGCTCCGCCTCAGATGGCCACCCCACCGCAGTACTCACCGTCCTGCCTTTTTCGGATGCGGCCGAAAAAGCCATATGTATGGCTATAAATATTTTCCAGTGATGGAAAGGGGGAAACATAACTCCCATTTTTTAAAAAGTTAAAAAAGGAAGAGCCGGGGAAGCGCAGGCTGGTCAGTCTCTGTGCCTGGCAAGACCATGGAAAAGATCCTCCTGGAAACTCTGCTGAGGCACATGGAAAAAAATAAGGAGAAGATTTGTGAGACACACCATGGCTTTGCTAAGGGAAAATCGTGTCTGACAAATTTGGTGGCTTTCTAGAATAGGGCTACAGCATTGGTGGGTAAGGGAAGAGTAGCTGACATCATCTACCTGAATTTATGCAAAGAATTTAGAAGAAATCATGAATCCTGCATGATTTTCTTGTCTCTAAATTGGAAAGAATTGGATTTGACACATGGATTACTCAGTGGATAAGGAATTGACTGGATGGTCACACTCAAAGGGTTGCAGTCAATGTCTCAATGTCCAAGTGGAGATTGGTGACAAATGGTGTTCAACAAGGGGTGGTATTGGGACCAGTGTTGTTTAACATGTTTGTCAAAGACATGGACAGTGGGATCGATTGCACTCTCAGCAAGTTTGCCAGTGACACCAAGCTGTGAGGTGCAGTCCACATGCTGGAGGGAAAGGATGCCAATCAGAGGGACCTTGATAAGCCAGAGTGGTGGAGCAGTGTGAACCTCATGAAGTTCAACAAGGCCAAGTGCAAGGTCCTACGCCCGAGTCAGGGCAATCCTAAATACAAATACAGGCTGGACAGAGAATGGACTGAGAGTATCCCTGCAGAGAAAGACTCAGGGGTGTCGGTGAATGAGAAGCTCAATGTGAGACAGCAATGTTCACTTGCAGTCCAGAAAGCCAAGCATATACTGGGCTGCATCAAAAGAAGTGTGACCAGCAGGTCGAGGAAGGTGAGTTGCCCCCTCTGCTCCACTCTTGTGAGATCTCACTTAGAGTATTGTATCCAGTTCTGGCGTCTCCAGCACAGGAAGGTCATGCATCTAGAGAAGGCCACAAAGATGATCAGAGGGATGGAGCTGCTCCCATTTGGGGACATAATGAAAGAGTTGGGGTTGTTCATACTAGAGAAGCGAAGGCTCTGTGGAAACTTTATAGCAGCCTTCCAGAGGGCCTACAGGAAAGCTGGGGACGGGCTCTTTATCAGGGAGAGCCGTGATCGGATGAGTGGTAACAGTTTTAAACTGGAAGAGTATTAATTTGGATTAGATATTAGGAAGACTTTTTTTTACTGAGAGTGTGGTGAGGAACTGGAACATGTTACCCAGAGAAGCTGTGGATGCCTCATCCCTGGAGGTGTTCAAGGCTGGGCTGGATGAGTCTTTGAACAGCCTGATCCAGCGGAAAGTGTCCCTGGCTCTGGCACGGGTTGGAACTAGATATGTTTAAGGTCTCTTCCAACTCAAACCATGCCATGATTCTATGATTTTTGGGTTGATTTAATCCTGCCAAATTCAAAGTTCAACTGACATTTATTATTAGAGAAGAAATATCCATGCATTATTACATTTTTTTATTGCTGTATAGAGCAACTACTGTATGTTCACGTAGTTGTGAACAGAAAACCATGTAGTCAGTCTTAAAAAATGTTTTGAAAGGAAGGCTTATTGCATTTTACTAGCGGTTCTTTTAAAACCCTTAAAACTCTGAAAGCACTGTTGTTATTTTAAAAAAATTACAGTGCTTTACTTATATGACGACAGTTTGAAAACGTTGTGAAAAGGACTTGAGAGATGAACTCGGAATGCTGCAGGTCTGTGAATGGGACTGGCTATACTAAATTTCTTATGTTGCATGGATTGTTTCTACTTGACACAATATTTTCTCCTTAACTATCTGTTCATAATTGATGGCTCATATGTCTCTTGCCCTTGACTGAACCTGTTAGCAGATGGTTCAAACAGCTCAGAAAATGCCAGATCATTGGAAAAACAAATGGCCAAACTGATGAGTTTCTTGGCACAGTGTCATGTGACATCAGTGTGTTCGTTGACAGCTGACTGAACATGAGCCAGCAGTGTGCCCAGGTGGCCAAGGAGGCCAGTAGCATCTTGGCTTGGATCAGAAACGTTGCAGCCAGCAGGACCAGGGAAGTGATTCTGCTCCTGGACTTGGCACTGGTGAGGCCACACCTTGAATATTGCGTTCAGTCTGGGGCCTCTGACTATAAAAAAGACATTGCGAGAACTGGGGTTGTTTAGCCTAGAGAAAAGAAGGCTGAGGGGAGACCTTGTCACTGTCCCCAAATACCTGAAAAGAGGGTGTAGCGAGGTGGGTGTTGGTCTCTTCTCCTAAGTGATAGGTGATAAGAGGGAATGGCCTCAGGCTGTGCCAGGGAAGGGTCAGATTGGACATTGGGAAAAATTTCTTCAGAAAAGGGTTCTCGGGTACTGGCAGAGGCTGCCCAGGGAGGTGGTGGAGTCCCCATCCCTGGAGATATTTAAAAGATGGGTAGGTGAAGTGCTTAGGGGTGTGATTGAGTAGTGGACAGGTGCAGTTGGACTTGATGATCTCAAAGGTCTTCTCCAACCTAGTGATTCTATGCTTCTGTGATTCTATGATTCTATGATTGACTGCTTAGAAAGGGAGCTGATTTGGTGGTTTTCCATAGCTTTCAAAGGTAGATATGCAACCTGGCTTACTTTCTGCTTTACTATTTTTGCAGAATTGTGTGCACTTCAAGATCATCTTCTTTACTGAATATGTGTATCACTTTTCTTCCTCTAGTAATGTTGAAGTGAAGACAGATCTTGAACAGCACAAATCAGGACAGAATATATCTTGGACAGGCAGCTCTGAAGAGATTTTACTTTACTAGACTTGTACTATTTAGAAGAGTGTAAATCTGCTAAGTACCAAACACGGAATTGCTTGCACTGGCGTAGTGGTTTCTGTAGTCCAGTCACTAGCACAGGCCTCAGAGAGATGACTGTATTTATGTTTTGGCTCTGAACTTTTCTGCAATCTTGGAGTAAGTTGCTTCATCCCTTTCACAGTTTCTCTACCTGTAATAATGAAGGACATAAGGGATGGTGGAGCTTCGTGCTCTGGTGACCTGCAGCTCTGGGGCAGTAAGCTCCACAAACCCATCAGATTCAGCACCTCCAGTGTCTTGTCTTGGATCCAAGCCTGACTCCCTGCTCTGCCACAAGGAGCCTGAAGTTGTCATACAAGGCTCACTGCCCTGGCACCTAAAATCTGAGCTGGTGCTACCCTACTGGGTGCAGTTCAGAGGGAAACTGGTCTAAAGCAGCAGGCGCTCAGCAGTTGCAGGAACAAAGCTATTACTGATCAAAATTTTCACTTTTCTCAGTCTTACGAGAGGAGAGGACTGCTGTGATATAAGGAAGATGCAAGCTTGATTTTATACGTGATAAGCTGTAGAGACTTACTTAATTTGAGAAGTATTATGTAATATTTTAGTGTTGTCAGGCAAAAGATTCGGGGTTTTAGTAACAGTCTTGGAAAAGACTGGAAAAGCTTGATTTAAATCTGGTTTTGATAGAAATCAAATTGAAAAATTACTCCAAGTTACGTATTTGGGCAACTCCTATCTAATCAGTTGTTTACTTGTGCTTAACGATTTGAAGTTTTCAAGGTGATGGTAAAAAAATCTGGGCAAAGTCAACATTCACCCTTCTTTTTCTTACACTAAGCTTCCACAAGCTGGAGGAAGACAGATCTTTTGTTTTAAGTAGAATTATAAGTAGAAAAAGTAGACAGACACAGACATTGAAATTGTTCTCTAAGGATAATCAGTTGACTTTTCACTTCCTCAACCTTTATAAAAGCTCTTGGGGTTTTTTGGGGTTTTTTGTTTGTTTTTTTTTTAGTGGCATTCTTTTTCCTTAGTGGTGGCAAAGATAAAGAGAAAGAATACGAAGCTTTGGTGTTATTCAGTACTATAACTGTGTTCCGTACTTGGCAGTCGGCAACTGACACTCATCTGTTATTTAAAAGAAATGCTCTTTTGATAAATGATGCTAGTGTAACACTGGAGAGAGCTCTTGTTGCTGAAGTGGTAGCATGAATTCTACCTCAGATGAAGCTGATGAACAAGGGAATCTGGAAAGCCTACACTTTTGTAATTTTAAGTGTTAGCTGTGTCCAGCTTTTCCTTTGGCAGTTTTCCATTTTTTATACATTTTAATGCTGAAGCTGATCTGCAACATATGGCTGTGGGTCAGGTAGATGAGTCTTCAGAAATATTTAGAAAGCCTCAACACAAAGCAAAACTAAAATGATTGGGTTTGGAAGGTGATTTATTTTTGGTTAGCTTTTAATATATCTTGCTGCAGTATCAGCAATATTCTTAGTACAAATAAGCACAAAAACTTAACAACATTTTGTTTATCCTAGATCATTTATTCTTAAAGAGAAATGATGGGTGCATTGAATTCAGTGCATTTTAAAAGTAATAATTTATATGTATTTTCCTAATTAATTTGCTTGTACTGACAATCGAACTTGTAGAACTGAAACCCCCAGACATTTATAGAATTGAAGAATTGTAGAATGCTTTGGTTTTGATGGGACCTTTAAGATCATCTAGTTTCAGCTCATTTTCATTTAATAGCAAAGGAACACTTAGATTCTCATCTCAAATATCTAGACTTTTTAGTGCTGAATGTCAAGTCTATGTTCATGAATTTATGTAAATATTGCTCAGATAACTAAATTTCCTACTGACCAGTTAATAATTTCGTAGGAAAAATCTCCTAAAAAATATCAATCTTTTTATTAATTGGACCCTTTCATTCCCTAACAGTGAAAATGTCTTGTTCTGCTTCCTATGTGTCAATTGTTAAGTGCAGGTGAGAAAAAAGAGGTGTATGAAGAGGGTCTCATTAGCACGTGTCATGCTTCCATGAAAACTTCCGTAAAGTCTGAACTAGCCAGTCTAGAACCAGATAGGCCACCAGAAGACTCCAAACTTTCCCTGAAAAAGATTTTACCATGTTCTGCAGAAAATGAATCTGATCCAAATGAGCAGGAATTATAAGTTTATTGGTTGAACCTCCAAGCAGATCTCCTGAGCTGGTTTTGTTTTGTTGTGGGTAAATACATCCCATAAAACAAGAAATCACTACAAATATTTTATTTCATGCTCCATTTGCTTGTAGCTGATTACTGCAAATCATATTTAATGCTAACCTACGCAGGCAGTTAGTTCACTGTTAGGATCTTGGTGACAAAAAGAGATTACTGACTATGAAATGTATCATTTTTCTATTACTTTTACTAGTTTTAAATCACTCATTTTTCTTAGTCTCTAATATAGTGTAATTTTTCAAAGAACTGTAGAGCTTTTGATATAACAAAATCGAATCCATGTCTATGTGCCACAGCAGACGGAAGAACTTTCATAAAACAACAAAAGACACAATTCTTCTGTTCTTATTAACTTTTTATTCCATAGATATCATGGATTTATTCAGACAGGTTGTGATGCTCTGTTACAGTGATAAAGAAACACATGGCAATGTGTCTGATATTTTGAGCAGGAGGAATGTGGGGTGATTTGGATTATTTTGGGGTGTGTTAAGTCTTCATATTAAAGATACGAGCTGAAATTGTGAAATCCTTTTATAAACTGAAATTATAAATTAAAAAAGAGAGAATTTTAGTCAGAAAGTCTTTACTAAAGTTTACTTCTCCTATATACAATAATTCATAGACTATCTACTTACCAAGAAAAACTTGCTCATGTAGTTACCTACATGTTCCATATCTCCCAGAACGTCCAAACAGCATTGTCTTGAAATGCAGCATAATAAAATACATGTGATACTACAGAACCAACTAAAAAGAACACTGAGTGTGTGTTTAAAATAAAACACACTTTCAGTAAATTTGTTCATGCCAGAGGTGATTTCTTTTACTGAGTTCACTGATATCTGTTTTTTAAGCACCTTATTTTTCATTAAAGAATACCGGAAAGTGGTACAAACATTATCTAAGTTCTCGTACAAAACAATCCTGTGAAGAATGTCATGTTAGAAATAGGAAAAATGGTATAATTTAAAGTGAAGGACTTGCCTGAGTTCACATTGCCTTTTTGACACAACTGAAGGAACATTTCCTGGCAACTGCTATTCTTGTTCTATATTGTTGATATGTAATAACTGAATATGTGTCAAAACGTGATATGGTGCCTTTTTTTAATGCTTTATACTTACATTGATGATCTGTATTAGTTTGCATACACTTGGGAGCGTTAATGTTTTGCTACAAAGTCTTAGGCATAAATAGATGATTCATCCTCACATGTCTTCTTGAAACAAACCTCTGTAAGTTTCTCTGCATTCTCCTTTGAAATAACACATTTTCTGTTGTCCCATCTCTTAGTGAATCCTGCTTCTGCAAGCCTTCTTTGTCTGTGTGCACATGTGTTGTGTTTGGGTTTTTTGATTTCTGCTTTCTGTGCATTATTTACTTCATGATAAATCAAACCAGACTTTTTAAAAGCCAACATTAAGAGTCCTTGTAATTTTTACTGTGTGCATCTGCATAATAGTATCATGGAACAATGTATTCAGCTTCCTCCTCAGTGAACCTGAGTCAAATGTATTCTTACAATACTGACTAGAGTACTTGGAGTGTGGGAAGAACATCCATAAAACCAGTGTAGTCAGTAACTGACAAGAATGAAATATTTAAAACGTGAAGAAGGTCACAAAGCTTTGCTTCTGATTATTACCTTACCAATTACTTATTGATTCTGTCTCTCTTGGATTTTTTGTATACTAATTGCTGATGACAAAAAGGAAATATTTGCTTTATTGAGATACAGATTTACTGAAAGGACTCCACAGGTTTAAAATTTTTCTCTTTTTTTTCCTTGCATTAATTCCTCTCAGTTTGGTGTGGCACTACGAAGTGTATAAAGCTGTTAACGATTAAATGTCTGCTCACCCCTCAAGTTCTGTTGGAACTAGTCCAGGTGAGAATTTGTCCTGAAGTTAATCTGTTAGTTAAGATTTCATGTAAATATATCTATATTTCTAATCAAGTTCCACAACAGAACTACTTCCACAACAGTGATACTCGTAGATTCAACTGATGGTGTAAGAAGATGCTTCTGTCTCATAAATTCCATTGGTCAGGACACATCCCCTCTCCTCTGACACTTGGATTACAAACTCTCTGGACAGAAGACATATTTGTTCCCAAGATTTCTACCTCGCTTATTGCAGTGGAATACTACTTCACTTCTGTCTTCTTTAACTGAAAAAAATAAGTGCTTTTATTACCATGGTATTGAGGATAGAAAGCCAAGAGATGTTGTTTGTGTATGTTTTAATTTCATGATCCGCTTTCTGCAAACCAAGCACTGGGTGTTAGCTTGACAAAATGGAAAGCAGTTCTAACTCTTCGAATTTTAAAATTCTGCTCAAAATTCTCAGCACAGGAGAAATTATCTCATTACAGTTGTCAGCAACAAAAGTGTGAAAAAGAAGTAGAGCATACCTCAGATACGCATGATTAAAAAGTGGATTCTGTGATGGTCTATGAGCCTATACCTACAGTGAAGAGAGTGAGATTCAGTGCCCGTACTCGGTGTGGAAAGCTGATTGCTTTTTTTACAATAACCATGTAATTTAAAATGCAGAAATCTGTTTTGACCACTTCTTTTAGGTGCTAGAGGTTGATGTGATTATTAGGAGGTTGTAGAGTCAGTCACAAAGGACCTGAACCCAGGTATTTCACCTTGTAGGAAATGACACCAACTTTAATAGGAATAAGTTAGAGATCAATGTGGCCACTAAAGGAATGAGCATTTTCTGAATGAAAATTGCAATAAATTCTGTGCTTTGTATTTTGAGCAGCTCAGGTCCCTTGCTGTTTGTTACACATGTTTCTGAGGGTAGGTTGACCTAATATAGTGACATCTTGGGGGGAGGCTTCTTCATCTTAGGAACAGGCCATTTGGATTCTGCACCATGGAAGACCTTGATGACAAAGTTTGGAATAAAAAGTTCTTGATCTTGAAAGCATCATTGCATCTTTGCCAGACCAATGAATTGAATGACTGTTGCATGGGATACGTATTTCATATAAAGTTCCACAGTTCTTTTCTGTGGGTACATATCTGGTCAGCGACTGACTTTGGAAGGAAACCAGAATGTGAATAGGCAGCTGCAGCATATTTCACTATTACATGAGTTGCACCTCTATGAAACATCAACACAGACATATTCTTTTGGAGAAGCATCATGGATTTTGAAGCTTGCAACTCCATATAATTAATTTCAGGAACTCAGATACTATTTATGGTGAGTGCCATGGAGCTATAGTATTCTCTAGAGTCTGAAATAGAAACGTTAAAGTTTCATAGAAACTTTAAACACAAAGATTACTGTAATATGTGTTGCCACACCACACAGAAAATATGCCAACATACAAGATGTAGGAGTACAATATATTTCTGATATAAATTCTTAGTTTCAAGAACATCTAAAGAATATTTCACCCTGAAATAGGCAAAATCTTTAATTTTGGGAGTTGGATCTAGATGATCTTTAAAATCCCTTCCAACCCAAACCCTTCTGTAAACTCTCTAATTTTAAAAACAGCCAAAATATGGTTTTCGTGCTCTCAGTAGTTCAGTCAAACAAAACTGACATTTTTGTAATTGTGTAAATGGTCAGTCTATTATAATGATTGTTTCATTATTACCTCATTAATCTCACGTTAGAAATTTATGCAAGGAATTTCATTAGCTACTAATGCAAGAGAGAGTAATTCTTGGCACTGGGGGTGTTAATCTTCTCCAACTGTTTTTATTCCTATTTATGTTTATTGGAAAATAGTGAACCCACATGAAAAAGAAAAATCTAACAGAAATTATGATAGAACCAAGAAATATTACCTTATATTTAGAGAAATATGTGACACTTGCACAATGAATCTGATTATAGTGGATGCTTTTGGCAGCCCATCTTCTCTTTTTTAAGACTTATTGATGCATCTGCAAAAAGAAGCATCAAAGGAGAAGCATCAACATAAACATGAAAATTAGTTAAGGCAGACTTTTAATATTAAAAGATAATCTGTACAGAAGCTTAATCAGCTGGCTTATGTAGTATCTGTACCAATGCTTAAGGCAGACCATGCTTGTTTTATACACGTTTAAATTAAGGTACAGGAAAAGGTAAAAAGACAATTTTCATTTTTGAAGTTATGAGGAGATCCCCGTGTGGTGATTTGTAGTGACCAGTGCTAACAGTTGCAAATCATCAAATTTTTAATCTTCCATTTGTGATTAGTAAGATTGCCCAGACGAATATCTAACATAATGCCTGTGTGGTAAGCGTGGCCTGTCCTTACACTTAGAAGACACCACAGTCCAATCCTACTTAGGATTTATATTTCTCTTAGTGAACCATATAAAACACCATGAGCTTAGTGAGGCAGTCTGATCCTGTATGTGTAGACTTGATCCTGTAGAGATGTCACAAAAAAAAATCTTAGGCAACTTTAAATCCTGATTTAGCTATATTTTAACACCGAAGGGTTAAATTCATAAACTCATTGTGCCTCTTAGCTCCACGCAGGCCTGAAGAGTTCTGCAGTCAGCATTCAGATCAAGAGCTGCCTCAGCACAAGCATCTAATCACCTGAGATTAGTCCCAGTTCAGTTTGGTTTCACGTTCTGCCTCATTCTCCTGAAGATCCCAAAATGCGTGTGCTCTTGAGTAGAGTTGGCAAACAGTGACAGGGCTGAGCACTTAAAGCACTTATCTTTGCTTGTGGCCTTTCTTTTTGAAATAGATCTGCTAGAGAAGTATCCTGATGACTAGAGCATAAGCCCGAGAAACTAGATGTTTCAATTGGATGCTGAAGGATTAAGCTATATTCCTGCTGTGAGCCTCCTGTTGATATGAGTACAGGTTAAAAAGTAGGTCTCGAGTAAAGGAGGGAGGGTATCCTAATTCCTTTCCCTCCCACCAATACCCATTTAATGAGAAATGCATGTATAATCCTAGAACTAGGAACAAAAACTGAAGAACTCCTCCCTTCTCTATGGTGTGTTGTCAGCCTGTCCTTTATTGCCACATTTTTCTCTTTCACACTTTTCTCCTTATAAACCTTGTTGCTCATTTCTATACAGCCTTACAGAAGAGGGAAGGAAGGAGAGTTCATCTTTTCATCTTGATCTACACTCTGGCAATTAAGATGCTTTCCAGATCAGAGAAGTTTTCTAGTTGCTCTTGGGATAAATTATATTTAAGCCAAAGAACACAGTAAGCAAAAGTATCTTTTTTTTCTTCTTTGCCCTTCAAAATAAGCAGTAGCTTTTTGTCTCAGCTGTGATCTTCAGAAAACAGAGACAAAAGAGTGATTCCATTCTTTCAAAGGTTAAGCTGTTACAAATGAAAACTATGGAGTTTGCCAGGTGGACCTACCTGATTTCTGGACTTACCAGCAGGAGAGAGATGGTATTTCACACACATCCCAGTGCTCTCAGTTTCTTAATTAGGAACATGAGAGCACTTTCTTTGATCAAACTCTACTGGAAATTATGGACTTTCTGACAACCGTTGGCATGGAATTACATGGTTTCTACGAATTTTAAAGCTGATGAAGAGAAAAAAAAAAAACAAATCCCTTGTCTCTTGAGAAATGGACCCTTTTTAGGCAGTATATTAAAAATCAGTTATATAATTTCTGATTTCAACATATAAAAGATTTATTTAAAAGGAGGAAAAAGATCTACTAGAAAATTTTAGTCATTCATAAAAAAGGGTGAAATCTTGCATATCGTAGAATCATAGAATCACTAGGTTGGAAGGGGCCCACTGGGTCATTGAGTCCAACCATTCCTAACACTGTCTAAACCGTGTCCCTCAGCTCCTTGCCATCTTAATAGTTTATTAACATGGGGTTCATACACTATTATGAATATAAAGAATTCTTCACTCGACCCATACAACAAGTTACTCAGCTGTAAGGAAACTGATCTGACATCTACTAAGCGAGTTAGCTCTGCGTGCTGTGAGCCCAGGCTAAGCCTTCCCCAAGAGTAGATATATTAGCTTGTGCTTTGCGTTTAGCTCAGCACCAGCCATAATGTAACTGTTCTGGAGCACAGCTGGCTCATCATGAAGGTAGAGCAAAGTGTGCCAGTGTGGGAACCTTGCCTAAGACAGGTTTATCATGAAACTACACCTTTAGTAATTATATTAGTATGCAAATTGTCTTCTCATATTCTGAACATTTTACTGTGTAGTAACCTGTGAAATGACAAACATAAATGATTCCCACAAGTTAGATCAGTTTGAATTACATTTTAGTGAGTCTTGATTGACAGAAAACAGTAATTAGTCATAGTGGGACAATAATAGCTTTGGAGATACTGACCTACAAAATCTGTCTTCAAGAGATAATGTTACAGTTATTATCTGAAGTCAGTACCTCTTTTCCGAGGACAAAGCTCATTATTGTGCAATTTCTTTTGATTTCCATTCCACAGAAAATACAATAAAGCAATGACAAATCAGCTTTGATCTCACAGAATCCAAATCAAGGGAAACAATTCTGCAATGTCTCCCATGATTGTTTTTCTCCATTGCAGATTTGGTTTCACACTTTACCCCAATTATTTGCCTAAATGCATACATTTATTCCAAAATGAAATGATGTTCTGGATGAGTTTTAATACTACTACCACATGAAAGAAACACACTGTAGTCCATCCCAACAAAAACAGATGGCTTTGAGTTATTAACAATATATATATTGCTTACATTTCTTCCTGCTCTGAACATTAAAATTTTGCTATATTCTAGTCTTTTTTGCCATTTGGTTGAAAAATCAATGATGAGGGAAAAAGCAAGTCCTGTTTATAGAAAACTCCAACAGCTTTTATGAGAACCATACTTAGCTCACTCCTTGTGATGTCCTGTAAAGGGCAAGACAATATCTAGATTTGAAGAACTGAATGTTCCTACTTCCACAGGTTCATGTCTGCCTAGTCTTGAAATGCAAGGTAGTGAGATTGTGTCTTTGTAAATTAAAACTGTATATTATCAATGTGTATGTCATACATTGGATGATGATCTCTCATCTGCAACAGCTATGGGTAAGTTCTCAAAATTTCATGAATGAGTAATCTCCAAATTAAAGAAAACAAACCCAGTTATAAGCTCTTACCACGACAGCATTTTTCAGCTTAACATTTTGCAGCAAGAAGATGCCTCTGTCCAAAGACAAAAATGCAAGTCTTTTTAAGGTCCCCAGAGAGGCCAGTTACAAGGACTGTCAGTTACATTAACTTCACAATTTACATTCCAGAAAACACAATATTTCAGCCTGCATATTCAACTAAATATATGCTGAAATGCCAGTCTAAAAAAAATAGTACTTAAAAAGAAAAAAATCATAGAATCACTGGGTTAGAAGGGACCCATTGGGTCATCGAGTCCAACCATTCCTCACACTCCCTAAACCATGTCCCTCAGCACCTCATCCACCCATCCCTTAAACACCTCCAAGGAAGGTGACTCCACTTTCTTCCTGGGCAGCCTCTGCCAGTGCCCAGTGACCCTTTCCGTGACAAATTTTTTCCTCATGTCCAGCCTGAACCTCCCATGGCGGAGCTTGAGGCTGTTCCCTGTCACTTGGGAGAAGAGTCCAGCTCCCTCCTCTCCACAACCTCCTTTCAGGTAGTTGTAGAGAGTAATAAGGTCTCCCCTCAGCCTCCTCTTCTCCAGGCTAAACAACCCCAGCTCTCTCAGCCGCTCCTCGTAAGACTTGTTCTTCGGCCCCCCCACCAGCTTTGTTGCTCTTCTCTGGATACGCTCCAGAGCCTCAACATCCTTCTTGTGGTGAGGGGCCCAGAACTGAACACAGTACTCAAGGTGAGGTCTCACCAGTAAAGTGGTCTATGTTTCAATAAAAACTAGTCTTGAATGCTCTGACAAGAAAAACTAGTAACGCCTCTTAGGCATATTCATAGTTGTAAGAACCCTACAAAGGCTGTGACCATCTTTCCTTCAGCAGCACTACTCACTGGAACAAGAAATAGGTGCTTTTCTGCTCTGTGAGCTAAAGTGAGCTTAAGTTTCCTCCACCTGTGGCGAGGAAGCCAGTCAGCAAGTGATTCACCAGCCATAGCACATAGCACATAGTGTCTGGTATCTCCTGCTGGTTGATTAGAGCAGGAAAGGACAGGAGCAAGGTCAAAATTGGTACGTGTGCTCTGATTGATGCAGCTCAGGAGACTGTTGTGCCCAGGGAGCAAACTCTGAAGCCAGATGGAATGCAAGCATCTCATGAAGGGAAAGTTAGTGTGAACCACTGAGCAGAGTTTGGTTATGATCAGGGGTGGCAACTTCAATAAATTCTCTGGAGTGGAAGAAGAGGCTAATCAGCAGAGACAGAGTGTGAGGAAGGGTGAGAGAAGGGTTTGTTCTGACCAGTAACGGAAAGCTGCTGCTCTTCCAATGCTTGCTCAAAGTAGGACACAGACAATGACGAGCTAGCTCCTGTATATTTTCTAGGTGATCCCTGCACACTACTGCAAACGTACGATTAATTGATTTTGAAATAAAAAACAGAAAACCTGAGTATTTCAGACTTTGAAGTGTGTGATTCTGAGAAACACCGCAGGTCACACATCAGCTCCCTATCAGCTGTAAAACCAGACATTTACTAAATACCCCAGAATATTGAACCTAGTCCTTCTTCCATAGCTTCACATTAAAAAAAAAAAAAAAAAAGAATAAAACACATCTTAGACTTCAGAAGATAAGCCTGCCTGCACGGTGAAACTTGTAGGGTAACTGGAGTTAATTTTCACTGCAGCTCCTTATGCAATTATTTCTGTCAAAAGTGCTGATCTATCTTGAGGGAGCATGCATATTTTTCAAAGACTCTGTCCTTCTTAGCATAGTGATGAAAAGTAGTGGTCTTTAACTTGACAACATAATTTGAAGGTGAAAAAATTCGCTGTTAGATGTTGTTGACTCCTCAAAGCTGGATTTCAAGCATCTATCTGAGATAATAACTGTCCTGAGTCAGCAGAACGGAGCATGGTCTGGGTATCAGGTACTCCAGTTCACAGGTGAGCACACAAGCTGGAATCATTCGTGATGGTGGATTACAACCTTGGTAATCTTAAAATAGTATAGACTCACATCCCCTCTGCCAGCTTTGCTACAGAAGGAGCAATCTGTGTCAGTCGGGTGATAAGGAAATCACCTGAAAAGGAGATTCAAAGCCTGTGTAAAAGTCTGTTTATACTAAACCCTCAAGGTAATCTGTGTGTTTGTGATTTATAGAATCATAGAATTGTAGAATCACTGAGGTTGGAAAGACCTCTAAGATCATCAAGTCCAACCGTCAGCCTGACACGCAATGCCTACAAAAAAATATTTATGTTATGAATTTGAATGAGATCTTCAATGAGCAGCATTTTATATCACATTTAACTACTGTGAAGTCTGGACATTGTTAAGGAAGGAAACACTGACTAGATGAGATACAGTCCTGATCCTTTAAATTATTATATTATTGATCCAATTATTTATCATGCTGGAAGTCATTTGATTCCAGAGTACTTTGTGAGCATACTAGGCTTCCACAGTGATTTTTCTTTCTTTTTTTTTCTTTTATGTTAATAACATCTGAAACAATAAATTTGTAGTTTGTAAATTATACTTGAGGCACAGCTTTAATGGGTACTAAAGCTCTTGTAGTGGAAGCACAGCAGTATTCTTATATTTGCAGAATACTGCAAAGTCTGCATTCAAAAGGAAAAAGCCCACTTTTCCATCTTTGCTCATTTTCTTGTTAAAGAAAGCAGGTCTATATTGGACTGACTCTGTACGCATCTAATGGCCCAAGGAAAGGTCATATGCTTTTACAAAACCTCATATAAATCACAGAGACAACTTCTGTCTGATTATAATCCTTTTGCAAGGAAGACCACCTTAAGTTTGATTTAGGATTCCACGTGAAAAAATATACACCTGCGTACAATAATGCCTACAAGTTTTTTCTAATGACATCTTCTTTTCTTGGTGGGACAGATATAGCTTTGGGTCAGGACCACAGTTGTGTGTCACATGTGTGTAACAGGTTTTTACCATCTGTGTGGCTGTAAATTTCTTTGGATCTAAACCTGACATATCTTAGGTAAGATCAAAATATCAATCACTTTCCATGCAGCAGCTATGAATCATTTTTGGTTTCCTGACAAAGAACATTAATATTACAGTTTGGACGTAAAAGGATTATAAGAATGGACTTACTGAATCCTTTCTGTGTGATGACACAAGTGATGATTTTTATTACCATTTAAAATATTAATCCCCAAAATTTTTATTTTATGTTATTTTTAATGGAACAGACATATTACAATCATAGAATCATAGAATTGTAGAATCAATGATAGAATAGTTGGAATTGGAAGACACCTTTAAAGGTCATCTAGTCCAAACATCCGGCAATAAGCAGGTACATCCTCAATTAGACCAGGTTGCTCGGACCCCCATCCAAGCTGACTTGAACGTTTCCCTGTCATCCATGGGCCTTAGCATAGCTTCTAGGAGGATTGTTTATTTCCTGTTACAGTCTGAGAGACTTTGCTCCCTCAGTTCCTGCCTTGTGATCCATCCACTTGGGAGGTGTGGGAAAATAGATTATGAGAGGACACTGAGGCAAAAATGTTGTTGAGTACCTCAGCCTTCTCCTCGTCTGTTGTTACCACTTTGCCAGTCTTGCTCATCAAGATGGGCATGGTTTCTTTGACCTTCCTTTTCTGGCTGACATACCAGTAGAATATTATTATTATTATTATTATTATTATTATTATTATTATTATTATTACTACTATTCCTACTATTACTATCATTATTACTATTATTTGCACACGTTGCCTTCCCTTTGTCTCTCCCCTCCTACTCTTTGTTCCTGAGCTATATGGTTAATCTCTTTCTTTTTTTTTCTCTGTCAGATCTCATTTACTGCAGGTTAAGATTAAGATTAAGATTACTTTCATATTATGTAAGCAGGAAAAGAGTGAAGTAGAACAGTGATTTAGCAAAGAAACCAAGGAAAAACATTCCATAAACAAGATCAGGGGTTGCCTTCTGTAATAACTGAGGATAACGATCAGTATGAAAGAAAGTTGTTGTGAACAAAAGTCATTTAACGTGTAACAGGACACAGAACTAAGATCATCTCAATGGAAAACAAAATTGGACATTATCTAAATGTCCAGGCTTTGAATTTGCAGGCAAACATAAGCAATATAAAAATGATACTACTATGCAGCTATTAAATTGTTCTTGACATATTTTATTTTCTATTAGTTTAAATTCTGCTCTTCTTGGCATTGATAACAGCAAAGTTCCTAAAATAATGAGTCAGAATCCATGGACTGGCCTAAAACCATTACAGTTTCCTTAAAATACTGAGTATTCTGTGGTTTTGGGCTTGGGATATTTGCATTAGGGGTTTTCTTTACAATGCTTTCAGGTTTTTCTCTAAAATACTAGAAACATATCTTTCCAGTTCAAAATATGTTTCTTTCTAATATTTCCGTGCCTTCCAGACCTGGAGACTCAATAGAAGCATAAGACTTTATGAGACTAAGGAGCAACATCTCTGTAGTACGCAAAACAACATGCAGGTGCTGTGAGTCATTAAAATTCCGTTTCCCATGTCCCCTGCATTCCTCCATCAAAAAGATTCTTCCCTAATATAGCTACAAAATTCCACATGCTACCTTACCAAAGCTCACTTCAAGCAGTAAAACTAATATAAATGGAATTTCTTTGTCTAAAATCTGTTTGTGATGTCCTGGTTTGTGTCTAGTATGTCTGAAATACACAAAAAAAAAACCCTTTATAGATTGTTGGAATATGGGATAATGCATAGGCTGCGGAGATGTTGTCATAGTTGTAAAAGATGGATGCAATGGAAAAATCTCTGACTTCTGAACAGAGGGAATATTTACCCTGTGCTTCATGTTGTACTGCTGTCAGGTATATAGTTAAGCAAAATAAAAATTGGAAAATTTAGCCAAGTGCAGATGTCTTAGAGAAAAAAACAAGCAGAGATCAAAACTGTTGGGCTTTAATTTAGATTTGCTCTCCCTTTTCCTTCAGTTTATTTTAAAGCTTATGTATGTTGACCTTTGAGGGCAGTGAATTCTCTGAAATGATAGAAACAAAAATATTGTAACAGTCAAATGTCCTTACCACAAATGTAGGACGAATTATTTTGGTCTCATTTCTGTATCTGTTTTGACAGCCACCAGCATTCGCTACTCCTGTGGTGGGAATGAAATAATTAACTGTACAGAGGGTCCTTTGTTGGGTCTCATTACAGAGGGAGGCATTTCTGAGGCAAGAAGAGACACAAAGTTGTCATTTCTATGTTTTCTCCAAGGACATTTCAGACAGATGGCGAAATATCCTGAACAGTCTAACCACACGTGCCCATTGTAAAACCAGCAGGAAGTGACCAAAATTCTGCAAGAGAAGACAAGGATTTCTACAGAATATCAGGTCTCCTATTACTCTACTCAATTCCTAGTCTTCTTTCAAGTCTACTAACAAATACCAATTACATACATGTTTCTACCCCTCAGTTTAACCATCAGTCTCTTTATCCCTATTCCATGTTTCGTGGAATAAGACCATTTCCTTCAACACATACAATTTGATGAGGCTGGATCAATTCATATCAGTCTATCTGAATTTTTTTAGACAGGATCTTTTTCCAGAAGTCCTCGAGGAATCACAGTAAACATTCAGTACCCACTTATTTTAGGTACCCACATATACATGGTCTGTCCAGAGTGACAATTACTGAAAATGTCCTTAGAGATGCAGAAAGAAGAACAAGGCACAGGACTACATGGACAATGTAGCTACCCATTTTTAGCAAATCTTCACTAAGCATATGTAGAAAAAAATCTTGCTCAGAGAATTATAGCTAGATCAGACTTTGCTGGATATTATATGAACAGGGAGAAAAAAGTATCATGCTGAAGACTCCTTTCTCGACTATCCTGTTATCAAAGTACAATTTCAAATTAGGGTTTCTCAAAGAAAATTCTCTTTGGAGGTTTTAACCTAAAGGAATGTTTTATTCACTCTGCATTCTTGAATATGGCTACTGTGGCTGAAACTTAAGAAAAAAATGTTCAGGTGAGGCAACCATCCTCCACAGATATCTTTTGTCTTGGTTTGGTGTTCAATACATATTGAAACAATGAACAGCAATGAAGACCGAGAGGGGGAAGTTTGCTGGATGAGATATTGAAAAAACATGAAAACTGCAATGACCTGTGCAGGTCACACTAGTGACAAAACCAGCATTTTGTTTGCTAGAGGTGGCTAGATTGTCAAATAGCCTCTTTATTAAGCTATATAACTCAGTCTTATTTACACCCCGTTCTATATCTCCTCATATAATTCTGGTTTTAGAGACTTACATACACAGAGTTAATAACCATTTTTTTTCCGTTAGGCCATCTCAAGTCTTTTAAAAAATTGTGAAACAAACTGCAAAAAAACCATACCGTTAAAAGCAATGGAGTGGCTATAGATTTATGTAAACAAAACAAAGCAAAACAAAACACAAAGCAAAAAAAAAAGAGGGAGGGAATTACATAGTCAAATTCAATTTATTTATGGACAATAGAAGTAATGCCTTCAAAAGGTGGCTGAATTGAACTTGACCTCTAGGCAGGATTGGCTACATTTATATCATTCTCACCAGATATTTCTCTAATCTGTTCTCAGATATCTCCAGTACTAGAAACATCTAATTTTCTTCACTGTTTCAGTGCTTCAATATTGGTGTTATTAAAAGTTTCTCCTAAAATTCAATCTCAACCTCTCTTACTGCAAATTAAACCAAATGCTTCTTCTGTAATTCATCATCGATGTGTGAAAGAGGACACTTCCTCAGTACCCCAGTCTTTCACATACGTGTGGACCATTATCTCTCCTAAACCTTTTCTTCTTTGGTCTAAGTAATTCCCATTTGTTTACCCTTTCTTCACAGGTTTTACTTTCTAAACCTCTGGTCATAATCATAGCTCTACTCAAGATTCTTTTCAGAAAGTTCATCTCCTTCTTGAAACACTTTTGCTAAGACTAGAAACACTATGCCTGCTGGAACATTTTGATTTCTGGGTAAAGCAGACTTCAAAGGTCTGACAACATGCAGTTCCTTTCATGTAATCCCACATGGTCTATGTCTTTTTTTCAACAGTGGAAAATATTTCACAACAAGACAAAGCTCATAGAATCATTGAATCACCAGGTTGGAAAAGAGCTCTTGGATCACCGAGTCCAACCACTCCTATCTGCCACCAAACCATGACTCTAAGCATCTCGTCTACCCATCTTTTAAATCCTTCCAGGGACGGTGACTCAACCCCCTCCCTGGGCAGCCTCTGCCAGCACCCGATGACCCTTTCTGTGAATTTTTTTTCCTGATATCCAGTCTGAAAACATTGAAACATAAAGTTGAAATATTAATGTTCAGCTTTGTGACATGCAGTACTCTTTAGATCCACCAAACACCCTCTTGCTCACCTTGCTGTGTTTGTCACTGATAATTCTTGCCCTTGTTCCAATATGACTCACTCCCAGTGTTTCTGAGCACAACAGGATATCAGGGTATCAGTACGACAAACTCTTTCTTGAATTCGTATCAGGTCTCCTAAATTTTTTTCCTCCCTGAGCTCCTAGCTTAGCATTTTAAACCCATTTCATGCCTGAGTCCAAAGACCTTGCAAAACTACTTGCTCTTCTGCTCACAAGGCACTGATAATAACATCGAGAATTAGTTTAGGGTGCCTAAAATGAAATTTAAGCACATAAATGCACCTAAGCAATGCTCAAAACTGTTCAATTGCTTGAGAAAAGGATAGTTCACACAGAGTTCTCTAAAAAAAAAGAATGTAATTTAACTAAACTTTCCCTAAGTTGGGACTTAAGTGTCTAATAGCTAACATGGTAATTCAGTTGATCTGTTTTATTACCACCTTACACAAAATTAATTAGATGCCTCCTTAATTAGCTGACAACATTCTATGAGACTAAACTTAGTTACACATGCTGTTCAGAAGTGCTTATTCTGGAAGACATTTCCTGCCTTGAGCTCCCTATTAATCCAGAGTTAGGCGTAGTCCTTGGCTTTTATGAAGGTCTCTGGAGAAGCCTGATTACTGTTAGGAGTAGTCTTACAGTCTGACTGTAAACTAGACTATCTCCTAAACATATTTAGGAATTAGTGACATTTTCTGTTTATGAGCCAATATAAGTCTAATTGGTCTAATTTAAAAAACATGTTTATTGCAAATAAAAGTCTCAAAGGACCAATAAAGCACTAGTGTATGGATGCCTTTAGACCAGATCTGCTGCATTGGAATCCACCTATTCTCACAGTCTCTAATTTTCTAGTTAAGGACCTATGTTTAGGAGAAGATTGAATCTTCAGAGACCTTTTCTTCTCCCTTGAAAAGAGTGTCTAGGCAGTTACATTAGGAAGAATGGATTACAGATCATGCCCCTTGGCAAAGAAGTGCCTAGATTAAGTGGACTGAACTCCATCCTAAAGTTTTGTCACTAAATTAGGTACTAGAATTCTGCTGGAGTGCACATCCAGCAGTGATATTATTTTTGGCTATGAAGACCATCTCGGTGCCTGGTTTGTGTGAATGCCAAAGCTGTAGGCAGATTCTAGTCAAATACAGATATTATTGGTCAAGTAGCATGCCTAAAGCATTATTCAGTTCCACAGCTCTTTACAAACATGAATTGTGAGGCACCTTCCACATTACACTGAAATCCCAAGTAATAGAGAGCTGAAGTTCTTTCAGTGAAAACTAGTTAAAAAGCATGTGGTCATACACACTAAATAAATTATAGCATTTTACTATATACAGAAGCTAAACAGAAAAGAAATGGAGAATTTTTACTCAGTCATGCCTGGACATATGAGGATATATTGTTGTCACCAATGACTGTATCAGCACAACACAAATTAAAAATAGAAATCAGTCTTTCTAGTGCAAAATTTTCCAAAAAAGACTTCAAAATTGCCAAAGGAAGGATGGAATCCCTCATGTTAAACAGTATGAGTTTTAATTCTCTTACCAACTCAAAATGCTTAGGAAACTTCCACTACAGGAACCACATGAAATGGAGAGTTAAATTAATTAACTTGTGATCTGTGTAGGTGGACTTAACTGTCCATAATGCGAATATGAAAAATGTGCGTGCTTGCTGTGATCTGAGATGTAGATTTGGAATCCACTTCAATTATACCCTGAGCCTCCAGCTGGTACTTCTGTAATAATGGTATTTGACATTAAGTAACGGGAAGGGAACTGAAGAGAAGAAGATAGTTCAGACAGTGTCATATCCAGATACAAGTGAAATCTGATGCAGACAGGTGTAAAAGGAATGAGCTATGAACTGGAGCTGCATTTTCTTGAATCAGATGCAGGTAGAGACATTGATATGACTTGCACTCTGCTTCAGGAGACCTATTTCAGACTCTTTCAAAACCTTGATTAATTTTTAGAGACAAAAAATGTGGTATTAAAAAGAAAAAAAATGAAGCCTAGAAATCAGTGTTGAGGATGTCATAAATTCAGTGTACCTAGAGAAATAGTCTATTTTGTGTCCCTGCTAAAAATTAATATTCTTAATCTATTGTTTATTAGACCTGTGTGCAACTTATTTGTTAAAATAAGTATTGATTGAAAATTTATTTGGTTATTGCAAAGATATGATTGGAAAAGTGGGGGAGGGGAACATCAAAATCAAAGGGACTTCAAAAACTATTTGAGTATTGCCCATGAAGCTTCTGAAGCCGATTGCCCACCAGAAGAAAAGTGCCCACCAAAGCTCTATCATTCCCCTGCTCGGCTGGACGAGAGGGGAGGAAATATGAAAGTCTCGTAGGTTAAGATAAGGACAAGGAGACATCACTCACCAGTTGCCATCATAGCCAAAACAGACCTGACCTGGGAAAAAAATTATTACTACCAATCAAATCAAAGTAGGATAATGAGAAATAAAATCAAATCTTAAAAACACCTTCCTCACATCCCTCCCTTCTTCCTAGGCTTAACTTTACTTATGATTTCTCTACCTCCTCCTGTGCAAGTGGTGCATGGTGATGGAGAATGGGGGCACATTATCTCTGCTGCTCTTTCCTCTTCATGGGGAGGACTCCTCACAGTTTTCCCCAACTCCATCATGGGATCCCTCCCATAGAGACCATCCTCCAGGAAAGTCTCCAATGAGGAGACTTTCCCACAGGCTAAAATTCTTCAGAAACTGTTCTAGCAGAGGTCTCTTCCATGGTCTGAAGTCCTTTGGGAACAGACTATGCCAGCGTAAGTTCCTCACTGGGTCAAAAGTCCTGCCAGCAAACCTGCTCTGGCACGGGCTCCACTCTCTCCATGGGTTCACACATCCCACCAGGAGCCTGCTCCAGTGTGGACTCTCCATGTGTTTACAGCTTCCACCTATTGTGGTGTAGGGGTCTTCCACGGGCTGCAGGTGTATATCTGCTCCACCATTAACATCCAAGGGCGGCAGGGGTACAGTCTGCCTTACTGTGGTCTTCAACATCACCTGCAGGGGAATGTGCTCCAGCAACCAGAGCACCTCCTTCACTGACCTTGGTGTATGCAGAGCTGTTTCTCACATATTCTCACTCTTTTCTCTTTTACTGCAGCAGTATTTTTGCCTTTTCTTAAATATGTTATCCCAGATGTTTCTAGTGTTGCTGATTGGCTTAGCCTTGGCAAGCAGCAGGTCCATCCTGCCTGACATTGGCTCTGTTGGACAAAGGGGAAGCTTCTAACATCTCATAGAAGCCACCCTCACAGCTCCCTGGCTACAAAAATCCAATTCAAGAGGGAAAAAGTAGATATGGGATAACTGTATTTTTAAAAGCATCCTACTTTAAAGAGACCAATTTGAAATATTGAAGAGTACGTTATTTGTTTTCAGCTCTATAGAAGCTCTGATAACTCAGAATGAATTGTCAAAATGGTCATTTTAGAAAGTATTTTTGAGTCAAGTTGATGTACCAGTGTTAATTTTTTTTGCCCTACCAAGCTTTTTTCTCTTCTGTTTTTTAATGATTTCATCTTCTCTTTACTTTCATATAATATGTAAGAAAGAGACAGTTCTGATTATCAAACAACATAAAAGAACAACAAAGTAGAAACAACTGTGCTCATAAAAAGAAAGCAGCCAGCACTGGGGGCCTTACAGATATCTGAGAAGGGTATAAGAAAGAACAAAACATGAAAGATTTCTTTGGAATTAAATTTCTAAACTAATGGTTATAACTTTGTATCAAGTATCCTTTTGTGAATTTCACTTTCATGAATTTGTCCAATTACTTTTTGAACTATGTAAATTTTTGGTATTTACAACAACCTCAGGTATTAATTCCAAAGTTTAATAATACATGTCATGGAAAGACACCTCCTTTTTCTTGTTTTAAACTTGTTAGCTCATGAGGTCATTTGATTCCCATTAATTCTCATAACATAAGGATCAGGAAGTAATTGTTTCCTATGTGCTTTCTCCAGGCTATTCTGTGTTCGAAAAGACATCTTTAATGTCTTTTCCAGGCCAAAGAGAAATTGTCTATTTATTTGTTCCTCATATATAAATTCGTTCATTCTTCTCTGCACCTCCTGCAGTTCAAATATATCCTTTTCAAATTGCCTGACCAGAACATTAATCAAGATATGAGCATGCTGTGGATTGCATAGTGGTATAATGATGTTGTTCTATCAAGCATTTATTTCCTAATAATTTGTTACATTTTACTTGCTTCTTTGATAATTACTGAGCACTGACTTGATATGTGCATAAAACATATTGACTTCACATCTGAAACCTTTTTCTTTGTTCAGGTCATATCATTGTATATTTGAAATCAGGATAGCTTTTCCTCTTACAAATAGTTTTATTTTAATAAACATAAAATCTATTTTGCCACTTTCTTCCTCAGCCGCTTGGCATCAGGTGATTAATTTATGACTTCTTTTTGGCTCAATATTCATCTCTACCACCCCAAACAACTTGATATTGTTAGAAACCTTTGTCATCTCACAGACACTCTTTAAACAATCATTGATGACTTTATATAATAGAAGATCCTACCCTTAATTCCTATAGCATTTTAATAATGGTTTCAATCATTTACAGATACAAACCACTTATTCCTACTTCATAATTCTTCTCTTTCTCCTATTTTAAATAGTTACTTATGCTTTTGATGAGCTTCCTTTTTATCTCATGCCAACTCAAGTTTTCTACAGAGTTTATGGTAAAAGCTTAGTTAAAAACTTTTTGGAGATGGCAGTAGACTGCAGCAATTCATGACTCTTACTCTTGTGCACAATACCTCTTTAAAAAATTCCAGTAGATTGTGAGATGTGACTCCTTCCTTTGAAAGCCAGTGGTTGGTTCTTCCCCAGTATACACGCTACTGCGATTGTGCATGTGTATCTATGCACCATCTGTCTATTAAACTTTCCATCAGTTTTTTCCAGTACAGAAAGCAGATTTCTTATTTGCAAGTTTGGGAGATTTATTTTAGAATTTTTTTTTTTTATTTCCTTTATGTTTGTCACCCTCTGTTCCTTCTGTGCTGAAGGAATTTTAACAGATAACACACACATCACAGTTAAACGGGTCAGCTATTTCATACTTTAAAAAACACCATCTGGGTCTGTCAAGTTGTTACTATTCATTTCACTAGTTTATTCAAGAATCTTTTCTAATGACACTTCAGTTTGAAGCAGATCCTCCAGTAAGTTGCTTACAAACAAGGCTTCTGCCCAGGGTACCTCTGTGGGGGTCCTCCATTGTGAATACAGATGAAAAGAAGTGGTTTAGTTTTTCTGCAACAGCCTTATCTTCTTTAACATTCCTTTGCACTTTGATCACCTATTGACTGTACATATTGCCTGGCAAGCTTTCTGATCTGTCTGAAAAGGACTTAATGTTAGTTTCTATGCCATCCACAAGTTTTTCATCAAAATCTATCATGACCTGCCATATTGTATTTTTTACATTCATCTCATCAATGTTTGCATCGTTATGTGTTTGGATTTTTTTTCAATGGGATGTGTCTTCAATATTTTGAAGGCTGTCTTCTTACATGTAACATCTTTTATCTTGCTGCTTACTGCAAGCATAGACCACTTAAAAATAAGATGACTTTGGCACTGTGGAGAAGTGTTCCTTTTAGTCTTCTGTTGTCATTGTGTTAACCACAATATAGTTGGTTTCAGCCTGTATTGAGTTGCCTTTAAAAAATCACCTTGCAGTTTCTTAGCACTTCATCCTTTCAGCTACCCTGAGAACTACTGACCTGTCAGCCTGACCTCTGTGCCTGGGAATATCATGGAACAGATCCTCCTAGAAGCTATGCTAAAGCACATGGAGGACAGGGAGGTGATTAATGGCAGCCAGCACGGCTTCACCAGGGGCAAGTCCTGTCTGACCAACCTGGTGGCTTTCTTTGATGGGGTAACTGCAGCAGTGGTTTACTTCTGTAAAGCCTTTGGCACACTCCCACACAACATCCTTCTCTCTGAATTGGAGAGATATGAACTTGATGGGCGGAGAGTAAGGTGGATAAGAAACTGGTTGGATGGTCGTATTCAGAGAGCAGTGGTCAATGGTCTAATTCCAGATGGAGATGCATGACAAGTGGTGTCCCTCAGGGGTCCGTTCTGGGACCGGTGCTGTTTAATATCTTTATCAATGATATTGGCAGCGAGATTGAGTGCTCCCTCAGCAAGTTTGTGGATGATACCAAGCTGAGTGGTGTAGTTGCCACACTGGAAGGATGGGATGTCATCCAGAGGGACCTGGACAGGCTGGAGAAGTGGGCCTCTGAGTACCTTAAGAGGTTCAAAGAGGCCAAGTGTAAGGTCCTGCACTTGAGTCAGGGGAATCCCTGTTTTCAGTACACGATGGGGGATGACGTGCTTGAAAGAAGGCCCTGCAGAGAAGGACTTTGGGTGTTGGTCAGTGAGAAGCTTGACATGAGCTGGAAATGTGCGCTCACAGCCCAGCCAGCCAACCGTGTCCCGGGCTGCAACAAAAGCAGCAAGGCCAGCAGGGCGAGAAAGGGGATTCTGCCCCTCTATTCCTCTCTTGGGAGACCTCATCTGGAGCATTGTGTCCAGTTCTGGAATCCTCAAAGTAAGAAGGATATGGAGCTGTTGGAATACGTCCAGAGGAGGCTACAAAGATGATCGGAGGGCTGGTGCACCTTTCCTTTGAGGACAGGCTGAGAGAGAAGGCTTGTACAGCCTGCAGAAGAGTAGGCTCAAAGGAGAACTTATACTGATCATCCGGTACCTGAAGGGGCTACAGGAAACCTGGAGAGGGGCTATTCACAAAGGCCTGCAGTGATAGGATGAGGGGAAATGGGTATAAACTGGAGAGGGGCAGATTTAGGCTTGATGTAATTTCTTCACTATGAGAGTAGTGAGACACTGGCACAGGTTGCCCAGGGAAGCTGTGGCTGCCCCATCCTTGGAGGTGTTCAAGGCAAGGTTGGATGGGGCCTTGGGCAGCCTGGTCTAGTGGGATTTCCCTACCCATGGCAGGGGGGGTTGGAACCAGATGATCTTTAAGGTCCCTTCCAACCTAAACTATTCTATGATTCTATGAATCTATGATTATAGCAAAAATTCTTAGCGATGAGGGTGGTGAAGCACTGGCACCGGCTGTCCAGGAAAGCTGTGAACGCCTCCTGCCTAGATGTGTTCAAGGCCAGGTTGGATGGGCCTTGAGCAACCTGATCCAAGCTTTATAAGCTTATAGGAGTATTACTTGCAAAATACTCCCACAGCTCTGAAAGCATTAAGTGATACCGGTGCCGTTTTTCTCATTAACAGAGCTTCCAACTCAAACTATTCTACGATTCTTGCCCGCTGTTCCCTGCAGGGCAGCCGGTGTCCCTGTTGATGACCCTTGCTGCTCCTGGAATCAGCTGGGGGTTGCTGTTCGGGGCTTTGAGCTCTCCCCTAGCTGCGATCCCTGCTCCTTAGGGGAAAATGGCTTTAAATTGAAGAGGGGCAGATTTAGACTAGATATCAAGGAAAAATGCTTAACGATGAGGGTGGTGAAGCACTGGCACCGGCTGCCCAAGAAAGCTGTGAACGCCTCCTGCCTAGATGTGTTCAAGGCCAGGTTGGTTGGGTCCTTGGGCAGCCTGATCTGTTGGGTTGTCCCTGGCCATACCAGGGGTGTTGGAACTAGATGATCCTTAAAGTCCCTTCAAACCATAACTATACTATGATACTATGATACTCCTTTGAATATCCTAAACTTCTATTATGTTCTCACTCAAAACAAATGAACAGCCATGAAGGGATAGATCTAAACTGGTGCTTTGGATCCTAATACACTCTGATGTGGTCTGTTTTAAGAGCTAGATGAAACATCAAAGACCCAGCTGGGCAATGTTAGATGACTATCTCTCCAAACATGCAGTCTTGTATTTTTTTAGCATTCCTGAGAACTATGTCTTTTTTCAGGTTGGATTTTGATTTACCTGACTTTCTACAAGAAAGAGCAAACAGTGTCAAGGTCTGAATGCAGAAAACTACTTTATTATACATTTCAAAATTTAACTTCACAAGTGTTGACAGACACTGAAGTCAGTCTTTCATTGAACTGGTTGATATATCTGTAGAATTGACAACGTTTTTTTGAGTATCTCAGCTACGGCGAATATGCAGATGCAATAGACATCATATCGGTAGGATACACCTCACGCGTCTTCAGCCTATGAAAGCTTAAGCGTCTGTTATGGACTAGGTAGTAATTCCTTCTGTAGACAATTCAGATGGCACCTACGGAGGCATTCAGTGCACATATGTAGAAAGGTATTTTTGGAAGTTTTGCATTGTCCACTGACACATCTTATTTTTCTTCATTAACAGAGGTGATCCATCTACTTATCTTAGATCAAAGACCTAAGACCCATCTGGGCAATGTTAGATGAGTCTCTCTCCAAACATGCAGTCTGCATTTTATAAGCTTCTAGGAGTATTATTTGCAAAATACTCCAACGGCTGTGAATGCAATAAGTGATATCGGTGCCTTAATTACTCTGTTTTCCATTAGCAGAGCTTCCAACTCAAACTGTTCTATGATTCTTGCCCGCTGTTCCCTGCAGGGCAGGCGGTGTCCCTGTTGATGGCCCTTGCTGCTCGTGGAATCAGCTGGGAGTTGCTGTTTGGGGCTTTGAGCTCTCCCCTAGCTGCGATCCCTGCTCCTTGGCTGCTCCCGCTGGGATCGGCTCCCAGGGCTGCGGGACCTGCGTGGGGATCGGCTCCTTGTTGGCTGCCGTTCCCTGGCAGAAAGAGGGTGTCCGCGTTGATGACGGTCCCTCCTCCTCGAAGAGGCTGGGACATCCCGTCCAGACCTGGGAGCTTGTGCTTCCTCAGCCCCAGCGACCAGAGCTGTGTCCTGAGCATTGCTCTGCTGCTGTCTCGGGCTGCTGGAGGGGTTGGAGCGCTGGGTGTCTTGAGCAGTGCTGTGGCCACCATTGTCCCTCCTCCGGGACCTCCTTCTGGCCCTGCTGTTGCCACCGTCGTCCCTCCTCGGGGGCCTCCTTCTGGCCCTGCTGTTGCCACCGTCGTCCCTCCTCTGGGACCTCCTTCTGGCCCTGCTGTGGCCACCGTCGTCCCTCCTCTGGGACCTCCTTCTGGACCTGCTGCGGCCCCCATCGTCCCTCCTCGAGGACATCCTTCTCGCCCTGCTGCGGCCACCGTCGTCCCTCCTTCGGGACCTCCTTCTGGTCCTGCTGTGGGCACTGTCGTCCCTCCTCGGGGACCTGCTGCTGGCCCTGCTGCGGCCACCATCGTTCCTCCTTTGTGACCTCCTTCTGGCCCTGCTGTGGCCACCGTTGTCCCTGCTCAGGGACCTGCTTCGGGCCCTGCTCTGGCCACCATCGTCCCTCCTTGGGGACCTGCTTCTGGCCCTGCTGTGGCCACCATCATCCCTCCTCTGGGACCTCCTTCTGGCCCTGCTGTGGCCACCATCATCCCTCCTCTGGGACCTCCTTCTGGCCCTGCTGTGGGCACTGTCGCCCCTCCTTGGGGACCTGCTTCGGGTTCTCTCTGGGGTCCCAGCGCGGCCTCTGCCCTGGTCTCTCCTGGCAGAGGGACGGTGTTGTTGTCCTGAGGGACGATGCCGTCTCCTTTCCGCACGGTGACGCTGAGGTCTTCCTGCTTGAGTGTCTGTGGTGGGGTTGACCACTATGAAGGTGTACTGGAGATACTGATTGTCTCCCACCTTGTGGTAGATGTGCCCGGAAGGGCACCGGCAGACCGGGCACGCAGGTGTTGTGAGGTACCATTGGAATATGCAGGGAAAACAGAAAGTGTGTCTGCACTCGCCCACAGTCGCTTCGTCAGTAATGGTGTCCAAGCAGATTGGGCACTGTGGTTCTGCAGACGCATCCTGTGGAGGGGCCTGGGGCTCCTGGCTGGTGCTGGGAGCAGGGGAGGAGGGGTTGTTTTCTGCCTGGTTCTCCTCCGATGCCATCTCAGACTGCAAATTAAAGGGATGCAAAGCTGACGACGTGCCCTAGAGACACGACGTGCAGGAAGCAGGAAAGCTGAGGCAGTTGGGTTGTAAAGAGTTGCCCACTGTGCCTTGGGGCTGTGCGTGTGCAGCCACAAGCAACAGGGACGATCTGTTCCCGATCAACGAGGACAGCACTGTGGTCCCTGAGGAGTGCCTCGCTCCTTATATAGCCTGATGTCACTGATGTCACAATGGCCGTCTGGTGACGTCACGGTGTGAGGTCACAATGGAAGCCACTCAGAACACAGGAGCCCCGGCCTTGGGAGCAAATGTTTCCCAGATCGCTCGTCTCACAAGACTGCCCCACTGTCGAGTAGTGACCTACAAGAAAGCTGGGGAGGGACTTTTTACAAAGGCTTGTAGTGATAGTTCCCCCCTGGCTGACTGTGGAAGTTCCACTAGACTGGAGGCTGGCTAATGTTGTGGCCATCTACAAGAAGGGTTGCAGGGAGGATCCGGGCAACTACAAGCCTCTCAGTCTGACCTCAGTGCTGGGGGAAGTCATGGAAGAGGTAACCTTGAGTGCTATCATGAAGCACGTGCAAGAGAACCGGGTGATCAGGCCCAGCCAACATGGGTTTACAAAAGGCAGATCTTGCCAAACTAACCTGATGGCCTTCTATGACAAAATGACTCGACTACTGGATGAGGGAAAGGCTGTGGATGTAGTCTTCTTGGACTTTGGTAAAGCCTTTGACACAGTTTCTCAGAGCATTCTGCTTCAGAAACTGTCTGCCTCTGGCCTGGATGGGTGCACACTCTCCTGGGTTGAAAACTGGTTGGATGGCCGGGCCCAGAGAGTGGTGGTCAATGGAGTTAACTCCAGCTGGAGGCCAGTCACAAGTGGGGTTCCTCAGGGCTCGGTACTGGGTCCAGCCCTGATCGATGTCTTTATCAATGCCCTGGATGAAGGCATTGAGTGCACCCTCAGCAAGTTTGCGGATGACACTAAGCTGGGTGGAAGTGTGGATCTGCTGGAGGGTAGGGAGGCTCTGCAAAGGATTCTGAACAGGCTGGACCGCTGGGCTGAGGCCAGTGGCATGAGGTTCAACAAGGCCAAATGCCGGGTCCTGCACTTGGGGCACAACAACCCTATGCAGTGCTACAGACTGGGGGAAGAGTGGCTGGAGAGCTGCACAGAGGAGAAGGACCTGGGGGTGTTGGTTGACAGCTGACTGCACATGAGCCAGCAGTGTGCCCAGGTGGCCAAGAAGACCAACGGCATCTTGGCTTGTATCAGAAACAGTGTGACCAGCAGGTCCGGGGAGGTTATTCTCCCTCTGTACTCGGCACTGGTGAGACCGCACCTTGAGTACTGTGTTCAGTTCTGGGCCCCTCACCACAAGAAGGATGTTGAGGCTCTGGAGTGTGTCCAGAGAAGAGCAACGAAGCTAGTGAGGGGGCCGGAGAACAAGTCTTACAAGGAGCGGCTGAGAGAGCTGGGGTTGTTTAGCCTGGAGAAGAGGAGGCTGAGGGGAGACCTTATTGCTCTCTACAACTACCTGAAAGGAGGTTGTGGAGAGGAGGGAGCTGGGCTCTTCTCCCAAATGACTGAGGACAGGACAGGGGGAATGGCCTGAAACTCCGCCAGGGGAGGTTCAGGCTGGATATCAGCAAAAACTTCTTCACAGAGAGAGTCATCGGGCGCTAGAACAGGCTGCCCAGGGAGGGGGTGGAGTCACCTTCCCTGGAGGTGTATAAGGAACGGTTTGATGAAGTGCTTAGGGACATGGTTTAAGGGAGTGTTAGGAATGGTTGGACTCGATGATCCAGTGGTTCCTTTCCAACCTGGTGATTCTATGCTTCTATGATAAAACAAGGGGAAATGGCTTTAAATTGAAGAGGGGCAGATTTAGACTAGATATCAAGGAAAAATGCTTAACGATGAGGGTGGTGAAGCACTGGCACCGGCTGCCCAAGAAAGCTGTGAACGCCTCCTGCCTAGACGTGTTCAAGGCCAGGTTGGATGGGCCTTGAGCAACCTGATCCAATGGGACATGTTCCTGCCCACGGCAGGGAGGTTGGAACTCGATGACCTTTAAGGTCCCTTCCAACCCTCACTATTCGATGATTCTAAGATTCTAAAGCACAACTCACAGCCTTCAATAGCAAAATGATCTTACAATACAACCTAGATGTTCTGAAACCAGATTTCTTCCCGTACTTCTTTTAGCGTTCCTCAGAACTATGTCTTTTTTTCAGATTGGATTTTGATTTACCTGACTTTCTACAAGAAAGAGCAAACAGTATCAAGGTCTGAATGCAGAAAACTACTTTATTATACATTTCAAAATTTAACTTCACAAGTGTTGACAGAGACTGAAGTCAGCCTTTCATTGAACTGGTTGATATATCTGTAGAATTGACAACGTTTTTTTGAGTATCTCAGCTACGGCGAATATGCAGATGCAATAGACATCATATCGGTAGGATACACCTCACGCGTCTTCAGCCTATGAAAGCTTAAGCGTCTGTTATGGACTAGGTAGTAATTCCTTCTGTAGACAATTCAGATGGCACCTACGGAGGCATTCAGTGCACATATGTAGAAAGGTATTTTTGGAAGTTTTGCGTTGTCCACTGACACATCTTATTTTTCTTCATTAACAGAGGTGATCCATCTACTTATCTTAGATCAAAGACCTAAGACCCATCTGGGCAATGTTAGATGAGTCTCTCTCCAAACATGCAGTCTGCATTTTATAAGCTTCTAGGAGTATTATTTGCAAAATACTCCAACGGCTGTGAATGCAATAAGTGATATCGGTGCCTTAATTACTCTGTTTTCCATTAGCAGAGCTTCCAACTCAAACTGTTCTATGATTCTTGCCCGCTGTTCCCTGCAGGGCAGGCGGTGTCCCTGTTGATGGCCCTTGCTGCTCGTGGAATCAGCTGGGAGTTGCTGTTTGGGGCTTTGAGCTCTCCCCTAGCTGCGATCCCTGCTCCTTGGCTGCTCCCGCTGGGATCGGCTCCCAGGGCTGCGGGACCTGCGTGGGGATCGGCTCCTTGTTGGCTGCCGTTCCCTGGCAGAAAGAGGGTGTCCGCGTTGATGACGGTCCCTCCTCCTCGAAGAGGCTGGGACATCCCGTCCAGACCTGGGAGCTTGTGCTTCCTCAGCCCCAGCGACCAGAGCTGTGTCCTGAGCATTGCTCTGCTGCTGTCTCGGGCTGCTGGAGGGGTTGGAGTGCTGGGTGTCTTGAGCAGTGCTGTGGCCACCATTGTCCCTCCTCCGGGACCTGCTTCTGGCCCTGCTGTTGCCACCGTCGTCCCTCCTCGGGGGCCTCCTTCTGGCCCTGCTGTTGCCACCGTCGTCCCTCCTCTGGGACCTCCTTCTGGCCCTGCTGTGGCCACCGTCGTCCCTCCTCTGGGACCTCCTTCTGGCCCTGCTGTGGGCACTGTCGTCCCTCCTTGGGGACCTGCTTCGGGTTCTCTCTGGGGTCCCAGCGCGGCCTCTGCCCTGGTCTCTCCTGGCAGAGGGACGGTGTTGTTGTCCTGAGGGACGATGCCGTCTCCTTTCCGCACGGCGACGCTGAGGTCTCCCTGCTTGAGTGTCGGTGGTGGGGTTGTCCACTATGAAGGTGTACAGGACGTACTGATTGTCTCCCACCTGGCACAAGAGGTGCCTGGAAGGGCACCGGCAGACCGGGCACGCAGGTGTTGTGAGGTACCATTGGAATATGCAGGGAAAACAGAAAGTGTGTCTGCACCCGCCCACAGCTTCATCAGTAATGGTGTCCAAGCAGATTGGGCACTGTGGTTCTGCAGACGCATCCTGTGGAGGGGCCTGGGGCTCCTGGCTGGTGCTGGGAGCAGGGGAGGAGGGGTTGTTTTCTGCCTGGTTCTCCTCCGATGCCATCTCAGACTGCAAACTAAAGGGATGCAAAGCTGACGACGTGCCCTAGAGACACGACGTGCAGGAAGCAGGAAAGCTGAGGCAGTTGGGTTGTAAAGAGTTGCCCACTGTGCCTTGGGGCTGTGCGTGTGCAGCCACAAGCAACAGGGACGATCTGTTCCCGATCAACGAGGACAGCACTGTGGTCCCTGAGGAGTGCCTTGCTCCTTATATAGCCTGATGTCACTGATGTCACAATGGCCGTCTGGTGACGTCACGGTGTGAGGTCACAATGGAAGCCACTCAGAACACAGGAGCCCCGGCCTTGGGAGCAAATGTTTCCCAGATCGCTCGTCTCACAAGATTGCCCCACTGTCGAGTAGTGACCTACAAGAAAGCTGGGGAGGGACTTTTTACAAAGGCTTGTAGTGATAGTTTCCCCCTGGCTGACTGTGGAAGTTCCACTAGACTGGAGGCTGGCTAATGTTGTGGCCATCTACAAGAAGGGTTGCAGGGAGGATCCGGGCAACTACAAGCCTCTCAGTCTGACCTCAGTGCTGGGGGAAGTCATGGAAGAGGTAACCTTGAGTGCTATCATGAAGCACGTGCAAGAGAACCGGGTGATCAGGCCCAGCCAACATGGGTTTACAAAAGGCAGATCTTGCCAAACTAACCTGATGGCCTTCTATGACAAAATGACTCGACTACTGGATGAGGGAAAGGCTGTGGATGTAGTCTTCTTGGACTTTGGTAAAGCCTTTGACACAGTTTCTCAGAGCATTCTGCTTCAGAAACTGTCTGCCTCTGGCCTGGAGGGGTGCACACTCTCCTGGGTTGAAAACTGGTTGGATGGCCGGGCCCAGAGAGTGGTGGTCAATGGAGTTAACTCCAGCTGGAGGCCAGTGACAAGTGGGGTTCCTCAGGGCTCGGTACTGGGTCCAGCCCTGATCGATGTCTTTATCAATGCCCTGGATGAAGGCATTGAGTGCACCCTCAGCAAGTTTGCGGATGACACTAAGCTGGGTGGAAGTGTGGATCTGCTGGAGGGTAGGGAGGCTCTGCAAAGGGATCTGAACAGGATGGACCACTGGGCTGAGGCCAATGGCATGAGGTTCAACAAGGCCAAATGCCGGGTCCTGTACTTGGGGCACAACAACCCTATGCAGCGCTACAGACTGGGGGAAGAGTGGCTGGAGAGCTGCATGGAGGAGAAGGACCTGGGGGTGTTGGTTGACAGCTGACTGCACATGAGCCAGCAGTGTGCCCAGGTGGCCAAGAAGACCAACGGCATCTTGGCTTGTATCAGAAACAGTGTGACCAGCAGGTCCGGGGAGGTTATTCTCCCTCTTTACTCGGCACTGGTGAGACCGCACCTTGAGTACTGTGTTCAGTTCTGGGCCCCTCACCACAAGAAGGATGTTGAGGCTCTGGAGCATGTCCAGAGAAGAACAACGAAGCTGGTGAGGGGGCCGGAGAACAAGTCTTACGAGGAGCGGCTGAGAGAGCTGGGGTTGTTTAGCCTGGAGAAGAGGAGGCTGAGGGGAGACCTTATTGCTCTCTACAACTACCTGAAAGGAGGTTGTGGAGAGGAGGGAGCTGGGCTCTTCTCCCAAATGACTGAGGACAGGACAGGGGGAATGGCCTGAAACTCCGCCAGGGGAGGTTCAGGCTGGATATCAGCAAAAACTTCTTCACAGAGAGAGTCATCGGGCGCTAGAACAGGCTGCCCAGGGAGGGGGTGGAGTCACCTTCCCTGGAGGTGTATAAGGAACGGTTTGATGAAGTGCTTAGGGACATGGTTTAAGGGAGTGTTAGGAATGGTTGGACTCGATGATCCAGTGGTTCCTTTCCAACCTGGTGATTCTATGCTTCTATGATAAAACAAGGGGAAATGGCTTTAAATTGAAGAGGGGCAGATTTAGACTAGATATCAAGGAAAAATGCTTAACGATGAGGGTGGTGAAGCACTGGCACCGGCTGCCCAAGAAAGCTGTGAACGCCTCCTGCCTAGACGTGTTCAAGGCCAGGTTGGATGGGCCTTGAGCAACCTGATCCAATGGGACATGTTCCTGCCCACGGCAGGGAGGTTGGAACTCGATGACCTTTAAGGTCCCTTCCAACCCTCACTATTCGATGATTCTAAGATTCTAAAGCACAACTCACAGCCTTCAATAGCAAAATGATCTTACAATACAACCTAGATGTTCTGAAACCAGATTTCTTCCCGTACTTCTTTTAGCGTTCCTCAGAACTATGTCTTTTTTTCAGATTGGATTTTGATTTACCTGACTTTCTACAAGAAAGAGCAAACAGTGTCAAGGTCTGAATGCAGAAAACTACTTTATTATACATTTCAAAATTTAACTTCACAAGTGTTGACAGAGACTGAAGTCAGCCTTTCATTGAACTGGTTGATATATCTGTAGAATTGACAACGTTTTTTTGAGTATCTCAGCTACGGCGAATATGCAGATGCAATAGACATCATATCGGTAGGATACACCTCACGCGTCTTCAGCCTATGAAAGCTTAAGCGTCTGTTATGGACTAGGTAGTAATTCCTTCTGTAGACAATTCAGATGGCACCTACGGAGGCATTCAGTGCACATATGTAGAAAGGTATTTTTGGAAGTTTTGCGTTGTCCACTGACACATCTTATTTTTCTTCATTAACAGAGGTGATCCATCTACTTATCTTAGATCAAAGACCTAAGACCCATCTGGGCAATGTTAGATGAGTCTCTCTCCAAACATGCAGTCTGCATTTTATAAGCTTCTAGGAGTATTATTTGCAAAATACTCCAACGGCTGTGAATGCAATAAGTGATATCGGTGCCTTAATTACTCTGTTTTCCATTAGCAGAGCTTCCAACTCAAACTGTTCTATGATTCTTGCCCGCTGTTCCCTGCAGGGCAGGCGGTGTCCCTGTTGATGGCCCTTGCTGCTCGTGGAATCAGCTGGGAGTTGCTGTTTGGGGCTTTGAGCTCTCCCCTAGCTGCGATCCCTGCTCCTTGGCTGCTCCCGCTGGGATCGGCTCCCAGGGCTGCGGGACCTGCGTGGGGATCGGCTCCTTGTTGGCTGCCGTTCCCTGGCAGAAAGAGGGTGTCCGCGTTGACGACGCTCCCTCCTCCTCGAAGAGGCTGGGACATCCCGTCCAGACCTGGGAGCTTGTGCTTCCTCAGCCCCAGCGACCAGAGCTGTGTCCTGAGCATTGCTCTGCTGCTGTCTCGGGCTGCTGGAGGGGTTGGAGCGCTGGGTGTCTTGAGCAGTGCTGTGGCCACCATTGTCCCTCCTCCGGGACCTGCTTCTGGCCCTGCTGTTGCCACCGTCGTCCCTCCTCGGGGGCCTCCTTCTGGCCCTGCTGTTGCCACCGTCGTCCCTCCTCTGGGACCTCCTTCTGGCCCTGCTGTGGCCACCGTCGTCCCTCCTCTGGGACCTCCTTCTGGCCCTGCTGTGGGCACTGTCGTCCCTCCTTGGGGACCTGCTTCGGGTTCTCTCTGGGGTCCCAGCGCGGCCTCTGCCCTGGTCTCTCCTGGCAGAGGGACGGTGTTGTTGTCCTGAGGGACGATGCCGTCTCCTTTCCGCACGGCGACGCTGAGGTCTCCCTGCTTGAGTGTCGGTGGTGGGGTTGTCCACTATGAAGGTGTACAGGACGTACTGATTGTCTCCCACCTGGCACAAGAGGTGCCTGGAAGGGCACCGGCAGACCGGGCACGCAGGTGTTGTGAGGTACCATTGGAATATGCAGGGAAAACAGAAAGTGTGTCTGCACCCGCCCACAGCTTCATCAGTAATGGTGTCCAAGCAGATTGGGCACTGTGGTTCTGCAGACGCATCCTGTGGAGGGGCCTGGGGCTCCTGGCTGGTGCTGGGAGCAGGGGAGGAGGGGTTGTTTTCTGCCCGGTTCTCCTCCGATGCCATCTCAGACTGCAAACTAAAGGGATGCAAAGCTGATGACGTGCCCTAGAGACACGACGTGCAGGAAGCAGGAAAGCTGAGGCAGTTGGGTTGTAAAGAGTTGCCCACTGTGCCTTGGGGCTGTGCGTGTGCAGCCACAAGCAACAGGGACGATCTGTTCCCGATCAACGAGGACAGCACTGTGGTCCCTGAGGAGTGCCTTGCTCCTTATATAGCCTGATGTCACTGATGTCACAATGGCCGTCTGGTGACGTCACGGTGTGAGGTCACAATGGAAGCCACTCAGAACACAGGAGCCCCGGCCTTGGGAGCAAATGTTTCCCAGATCGCTCGTCTCACAAGACTGCCCCACTGTCGAGTAGTGACCTACAAGAAAGCTGGGGAGGGACTTTTTACAAAGGCTTGTAGTGATAGTTCCCCCCTGGCTGACTGTGGAAGTTCCACTAGACTGGAGGCTGGCTAATGTTGTGGCCATCTACAAGAAGGGTTGCAGGGAGGATCCGGGCAACTACAAGCCTCTCAGTCTGACCTCAGTGCTGGGGGAAGTCATGGAAGAGGTAACCTTGAGTGCTATCATGAAGCACGTGCAAGAGAACCGGGTGATCAGGCCCAGCCAACATGGGTTTACAAAAGGCAGATCTTGCCAAACTAACCTGATGGCCTTCTATGACAAAATGACTCGACTACTGGATGAGGG
Organism: Cuculus canorus; assembly: GCF_017976375.1. Lineage (NCBI taxonomy): Eukaryota > Metazoa > Chordata > Aves > Cuculiformes > Cuculidae > Cuculus > Cuculus canorus. The sequence continues at coordinate 7,860,415 of NC_071403.1, read as the reverse complement.
AAAGGCTGTGGATGTAGTCTTCTTGGACTTTGGTAAAGCCTTTGACACAGTTTCTCAGAGCATTCTGCTTCAGAAACTGTCTGCCTCTGGCCTGGATGGGTGCACACTCTCCTGGGTTGAAAACTGGTTGGATGGCCGGGCCCAGAGAGTGGTGGTCAATGGAGTTAACTCCAGCTGGAGGCCAGTGACAAGTGGGGTTCCTCAGGGCTCGGTACTGGGTCCAGCCCTGATCGATGTCTTTATCAATGCCCTGGATGAAGGCATTGAGTGCACCCTCAGCAAGTTTGCGGATGACACTAAGCTGGGTGGAAGTGTGGATCTGCTGGAGGGTAGGGAGGCTCTGCAAAGGATTCTGAACAGGCTGGACCGCTGGGCTGAGGCCAATGGCATGAGGTTCAACAAGGCCAAATGCCGGGTCCTGCACTTGGGGCACAACAACCCTATGCAGCGCTACAGACTGGGGGAAGAGTGGCTGGAGAGCTGCACGGAAAAGAAGGACCTGGGGGTGTTGGTTGACAGCTGACTGCACATGAGCCAGCAGTGTGCCCAGGTGGCCAAGAAGACCAACGGCATCTTGGCTTGGATCAGAAACGGTGTGACCTGCAGGTCCGGGGAGGTTATTCTCCCTCTGTACTCGGCACTGGTGAGACCGCACCTTGAGTACTGTGTTCAGTTCTGGGCCCCTCACCACAAGAAGGATGTTGAGGCTCTGGAGCGTGTCCAGTGAAGAGCAACAAAGCTGGTGAGGAGGCCGGAGAACAAGTCTTACGAGGAGCGGCTGAGAGAGCTGGGGTTGTTTAGCCTGGAGAAGAGGAGGCTGAGGGGAGACCTTATTGCTCTCTACAACTACCTGAAAGGAGGTTGTGGAGAGGAGGGAGCTGGGCTCTTCTCCCAAATGACTGAGGACAGGACAGGGGGAATGGCCTGAAACTCCGCCAGGGGAGGTTCAGGCTGGATATCAGCAAAAACTTCTTCACAGAGAGAGTCATCGGGCACTGGCAGAGGCTGCCCAGGGAGGGGGTGGAGTCACCTTCCCTGGAGGTGTATAAGGAACGGTTTGATGAAGTGCTTAGGGACATGGTTTAAGGGAGTGTTAGGAATGGTTGGACTCGATGATCCAGTGGTTCCTTTCCAACCTGGTGATTCTATGCTTCTATGATAAAACAAGGGGAAATGGCTTTAAATTGAAGAGGGGCAGATTTAGACTAGATATCAAGGAAAAATTCTTAACGATGAGGGTGGTGAAGCACTGGCACCGGCTGCCCAAGAAAGCTGTGAACGCCTCCTGCCTAGACGTGTTCAAGGCCAGGTTGGATGGGCCTTGAGCAACCTGATCCAATGGGACATGTTCCTGCCCACGGCAGGGAGGTTGGAACTCGATGACCTTTAAGGTCCCTTCCAACCCTCACTATGCGATGATTCTAAGATTCTAAAGCACAACTCACAGCCTTCAACAGCAAAATGATCTTACAATACAACCTAGATGTTCTGAAACCAGATTTCTTCCCGTACTTCTTTTAGCGTTCCTCAGAACTATGTCTTTTTTTCAGATTGGATTTTGATTTACCTGACTTTCTACAAGAAAGAGCAAACAGTATCAAGGTCTGAATGCAGAAAACTACTTTATTATACATTTCAAAATTTAACTTCACAAGTGTTGACAGAGACTGAAGTCAGCCTTTCATTGAACTGGTTGATATATCTGTAGAATTGACAATGTTTTTTTGAGTATCTCAGCTACGGTGAATATGCAGATGCAATAGACATCATATCGGTAGGATACACCTCACGCGTCTTCAGCCTATGAAAGCTTAAGCGTCTGTTATGGACTAGGTAGTAATTCCTTCTGTAGACAATTCCAATGGCACCTACGGAGGCATTCACTGCACATATGTAGAAAGGTATTTTTGGAAGTTTTGCATTGTCCACTGACACATCTTATTTTTCTTCATTAACAGAGGTGATCCATCTACTTATCTTAGATCAAAGACCTAAGACCCATCTGGGCAATGTTAGATGAGTATCTCTCCAAACATGCAGTCTGCATTTTATAAGCTTCTAGGAGTATTATTTGCAAAATACTCCAACGGCTGTGAATGCATTAAGTGATATCGGTGCCTTAATTACTCTGTTTTCCATTAGCAGAGCTTCCAACTCAAACTGTTCTATGATTCTTGCCCGCTGTTCCCTGCAGGGCAGGCGGTGTCCCTGTTGATGGCCCTTGCTGCTCGTGGAATCAGCTGGGAGTTGCTGTTTGGGGCTTTGAGCTCTCCCCTAGCTGCGATCCCTGCTCCTTGGCTGCTCCGGCTGGGATCGGCTCCCAGGGCTGCGGGACCTGCGTGGGGATCGGCTCCTTGTTGGCTGCCGTTCCCTGGCAGAAAGAGGGTGTCCGCGTTGACGACGCTCCCTCCTCCTCGAAGAGGCTGGGACATCCCGTCCAGACCTGGGAGCTTGTGCTTCCTCAGCCCCAGCGACCAGAGCTGTGTCCTGAGCATTGCTCTGCTGCTGTCTCGGGCTGCTGGAGGGGTTGGAGCGCTGGGTGTCTTGAGCGGTGCTGTGGCCACCATGGTCCCTCCTCCGGGACCTCCTTCTGGCCCTGCTGTGGCCACCGTCGTCCCTCCTCTGGGACCTCCTTCTGGCCCTGCTGTTGCCACCGTCATCCCTCCTCCGGGACCTCCTTCTGGACCTGCTGCGGCCCCCATCGTCCCTCCTCGAGGACATCCTTCTCGCCCTGCTGCGGCCACCGTCGTTCCTCCTTCGGGACCTCCTTCTGGTCCTGCTGTGGGCACTGTCGTCCCTCCTCGGGGACCTGCTGCTAGCCCTGTTGCGGCCACCATCGTTCCTCCTTTGTGACCTCCTTCTGGCCCTGCTGTGGCCACTGTTGTCCCTGCTCAGGGACCTGCTTCGGGCCCTGCTTTGGCCAGCGTCATACCTTCTCGGGGACCTGATTCTAGACCTGCGATGGCCACCGTCGTCCCTTCTTGGTGACCTGCTTCTGGCCCTGCTCTGGCCACCATCGTCCCTCCTTGGGGACCTGCTTCTGGCCCTGCTGTTGCCACCGTCGTCCCTCCTCTGGGACCTCCTTCTGGCCCTGCTGTGGCCACCATCATCCCTCCTCTGGGACCTCCTTCTGGCCCTGCTGTGGGCACTGTCGTCCCTCCTTGGGGACCTGCTTCGGGTTCTCTCTGGGGTCCCAGCACGGCCTCTGCCCTGGTCTCTCCTGGCAGAGGGACGGTGTTGTTGTCCTGAGGGACGATGCCGTCTCCTTTCCGCACGGCGACGCTGAGGTCTCCCTGCTTGAGTGTCGGTGGTGGGGTTGTCCACTATGAAGGTGTACAGGACGTACTGATTGTCTCCCACCTGGCACAAGAGGTGCCTGGAAGGGCACCGGCAGACCGGGCACGCAGGTGTTGTGAGGTACCATTGGAATATGCAGGGAAAACAGAAAGTGTGTCTGCACCCGCCCACAGCTTCATCAGTAATGGTGTCCAAGCAGATTGGGCACTGTGGTTCTGCAGACGCATCCTGTGGAGGGGCCTGGGGCTCCTGGCTGGTGCTGGGAGCAGGGGAGGAGGGGTTGTTTTCTGCCCGGTTCTCCTCCGATGCCATCTCAGACTGCAAACTAAAGGGATGCAAAGCTGACGACGTGCCCTAGAGACACGACGTGCAGGAAGCAGGAAAGCTGAGGCAGTTGGGTTGTAAAGAGTTGCCCACTGTGCCTTGGGGCTGTGCGTGTGCAGCCACAAGCAACAGGGACGATCTGTTCCCGATCAACGAGGACAGCACTGTGGTCCCTGAGGAGTGCCTTGCTCCTTATATAGCCTGATGTCACTGATGTCACAATGGCCGTCTGGTGACGTCACGGTGTGAGGTCACAATGGAAGCCACTCAGAACACAGGAGCCCCGGCCTTGGGAGCAAATGTTTCCCAGATCGCTCGTCTCACAAGACTGCCCCACTGTCGAGTAGTGACCTACAAGAAAGCTGGGGAGGGACTTTTTACAAAGGCTTGTAGTGATAGTTCCCCCCTGGCTGACTGTGGAAGTTCCACTAGACTGGAGGCTGGCTAATGTTGTGGCCATCTACAAGAAGGGTTGCAGGGAGGATCCGGGCAACTACAAGCCTCTCAGTCTGACCTCAGTGCTGGGGGAAGTCATGGAAGAGGTAACCTTGAGTGCTATCATGAAGCACGTGCAAGAGAACCGGGTGATCAGGCCCAGCCAACATGGGTTTACAAAAGGCAGATCTTGCCAAACTAACCTGATGGCCTTCTATGACAAAATGACTCGACTACTGGATGAGGGAAAGGCTGTGGATGTAGTCTTCTTGGACTTTGGTAAAGCCTTTGACACAGTTTCTCAGAGCATTCTGCTTCAGAAACTGTCTGCCTCTGGCCTGGAGGGGTGCACACTCTCCTGGGTTGAAAACTGGTTGGATGGCCGGGCCCAGAGAGTGGTGGTCAATGGAGTTAACTCCAGCTGGAGGCCAGTGACAAGTGGGGTTCCTCAGGGCTCGGTACTGGGTCCAGCCCTGATCGATGTCTTTATCAATGCCCTGGATGAAGGCATTGAGTGCACCCTCAGCAAGTTTGCGGATGACACTAAGCTGGGTGGAAGTGTGGATCTGCTGGAGGGTAGGGAGGCTCTGCAAAGGATTCTGAACAGGCTGGACCGCTGGGCTGAGGCCAATGGCATGAGGTTCAACAAGGCCAAATGCCGGGTCCTGTACTTGGGGCACAACAACCCTATGCAGCCCTACAGACTGGGGGAAGAGTGGCTGGAGAGCTGCACGGAGGAGAAGGACCTGGGGGTGTTGGTTGACAGCTGACTGCACATGAGCCAGCAGTGTGCCCAGGTGGCCAAGAAGACCAACGGCATCTTGGCTTGGATCAGAAACGGTGTGACCTGCAGGTCCGGGGAGGTTATTCTCCCTCTGTACTCGGCACTGGTGAGACCGCACCTTGAGTACTGTGTTCAGTTCTGGGCCCCTCACCACAAGAAGGATGTTGAGGCTCTGGAGCGTGTCCAGTGAAGAACAACGAAGCTGGTGAGGAGGCCGGAGAACAAGTCTTACGAGGAGCGGCTGAGAGAGCTGGGGTTGTTTAGCCTGGAGAAGAGGAGGCTGAGGGGAGACCTTATTGCTCTCTACAACTACCTGAAAGGAGGTTGTGGAGAGGAGGGAGCTGGGCTCTTCTCCCAAATGACTGAGGACAGGACAGGGGGAATGGCCTGAAACTCCGCCAGGGGAGGTTCAGGCTGGATATCAGCAAAAACTTCTTCACAGAGAGAGTCATCGGGCACTGGCAGAGGCTGCCCAGGGAGGGGGTGGAGTCACCTTCCCTGGAGGTGTATAAGGAACGGTTTGATGAAGTGCTTAGGGACATGGTTTAAGGGAGTGTTAGGAATGGTTGGACTCGATGATCCAGTGGTTCCTTTCCAACCTGGTGATTCTATGCTTCTATGATAAAACAAGGGGAAATGGCTTTAAATTGAAGAGGGGCAGATTTAGACTAGATATCAGGAAAAAATGCTTAACGATGAGGGTGGTGAAGCACTGGCACCGGCTGCCCAAGAAAGCTGTGAACGCCTCCTGCCTAGACGTGTTCAAGGCCAGGTTGGATGGGCCTTGAGCAACCTGATCCAATGGGACATGTTCCTGCCCACGGCAGGGAGGTTGGAACTTGATGACCTTTAAGGTCCCTTCCAACCCTCACTATTCGATGATTCTAAGATTCTAAAGCACAACTCACAGCCTTCAATAGCAAAATGATCTTACAATACAACCTAGATGTTCTGAAACCAGATTTCTTCCCGTACTTCTTTTAGCGTTCCTCAGAACTATGTCTTTTTTTCAGATTGGATTTTGATTTACCTGACTTTCTACAAGAAAGAGCAAACAGTGTCAAGGTCTGAATGCAGAAAACTACTTTATTATACATTTCAAAATTTAACTTCACAAGTGTTGACAGAGACTGAAGTCAGCCTTTCATTGAACTGGTTGATATATCTGTAGAATTGACAACGTTTTTTTGAGTATCTCAGCTACGGTGAATATGCAGATGCAATAGACATCATATCGGTAGGATACACCTCACGCGTCTTCAGCCTATGAAAGCTTAAGCGTCTGTTATGGACTAGGTAGTAATTCCTTCTGTAGACAATTCAGATGGCACCTACGGAGGCATTCAGTGCACATATGTAGAAAGGTATTTTTGGAAGTTTTGCGTTGTCCACTGACACATCTTATTTTTCTTCATTAACAGAGGTGATCCATCTACTTATCTTAGATCAAAGACCTAAGACCCATCTGGGCAATGTTAGATGAGTATCTCTCCAAACATGCAGTCTGCATTTTATAAGCTTCTAGGAGTATTATTTGCAAAATACTCCAACGGCTGTGAATGCATTAAGTGATATCGGTGCCTTAATTACTCTGCTTTCCATTAGCAGAGCTTCCAACTCAAACTGTTCTATGATTCTTGCCCGCTGTTCCCTGCAGGGCAGGCGGTGTCCCTGTTGATGGCCCTTGCTGCTCGTGGAATCAGCTGGGAGTTGCTGTTTGGGGCTTTGAGCTCTCCCCTAGCTGCGATCCCTGCTCCTTGGCTGCTCCCGCTGGGATCGGCTCCCAGGGCTGCGGGACCTGCGTGGGGATCGGCTCCTTGTTGGCTGCCGTTCCCTGGCAGAAAGAGGGTGTCCGCGTTGACGACGCTCCCTCCTCCTCGAAGAGGCTGGGACATCCCGTCCAGACCTGGGAGCTTGTGCTTCCTCAGCCCCAGCGACCAGAGCTGTGTCCTGAGCATTGCTCTGCTGCTGTCTCGGGCTGCTGGAGGGGTTGGAGCGCTGGGTGTCTTGAGCGGTGCTGTGGCCACCATTGTCCCTCCTTGGGGACCTCCTTCTGGCCCTGCTGTGGGCACTGTTGTCCCTCCTTGGGGACCTGCTTCGGGTTCTCTCTGGGGTCCCAGCACGGCCTCTGCCCTGGTCTCTCCTGGCAGAGGGACGGTGTTGTTGTCCTGAGGGACGATGCTGTCTCCTTTGCGCACGGCGACGCTGAGGTCTCCCTGCTTGAGTGTCGGTGGTGGGGTTGTCCACTATGAAGATGTACAGGACGTACTGATTGTCTCCCACCTGGCGCAAGAGGTGCCTGAAAGGGCCCCGGCAGATCGGGCACGCAGGTGTTATGAGGTACCATCGCAATATGCAGGGAAAACAGAAAGTGTGTCTGCACCTGCCCACAGTCGCTTTGTCAGTAATGGTGTCCAAGCAGATTGGGCACTGTGGTTCCGCAGACGCATCCTGTGGAGGGGCCTGGGGCTCCTGGCTGGTGCTGGGAGCAGGGGAGGAGGGGTTGTTTTCTGCCCGGTTCTCCTCCGATGCCATCTCAGACTGCAAACTAAGGGATGCAAAGCTGACGACGTGCCCTAGAGACACGACGTGCAGGAAGCAGGAAAGCTGAGGCAGTTGGGTTGTAAAGAGTTGCCCACTGTGCCTTGGGGCTGTGCGTGTGCAGCCACAAGCAACAGGGACGATCTGTTCCCGATCAACGAGGACAGCACTGTGGTCCCTGAGGAGTGCCTTGCTCCTTATATAGCCTGATGTCACTGATGTCACAATGGCCATCTGGTGACGTCACGGTGTGAGGTCACAATGGAAGCCACTCAGAACACAGGAGCCCCGACCTTGGGAGCAAATGTTTCCCAGATCGCTTGGATGGGCCTTGAGCAACCTGATCCAATGGGACGTGTTCCTGCCCACGGCAGGGAGGTTGGAACTCGATGACCTTTAAGGTCCCTTCCAACCCTCACTATTCGATGATCCTAGTCATAGTCGTAGTCCAGTTTGAAATGAGAGTTATCCTTTATTTGCACAATAACAGAGGAATTAACAGTATATTCATGGCCATAAAAAGCGCTGTTTTACTCTCTGTCACAGAGAGACTTTTCTTCTGTTTGTGTTTTTAACTTTATCCAGATTTAAGACTAAATAGAATTTCATTTATTCAGCCTTCATACAGAGATTATATTTTAAAAAAGAAACAAAGAACGCGCTTTTCAATTTCGAATATAAATTTTATTTTAACCTCATTTTAATGTGGATTTTTAACCTAAAATATTCAATATAAAGGTTAACGTTTCTTCCTTCTTTATTTTCCACCTTTACCAATGAACAAGGAGAAGGGCTGAAAAGAGAGAAGTTAGAGAAGGAGTAGCTATTCATAAAGCTCTCATTAATATTAAATTATTCAAAGATTTGTATTCCCCATTTTCCATATTATGCTACTACATTCTAAATAAGAAACATTAAGAAGCATTTGCAAAGCAAGGAAAAGTAAGAGAGAACATAAAATATTTTTTTTACACTGAAGGCAGCACAAGGGCACAAATCAAAATGTCATAGCCAAGAAAATTTTAATTGATTAAGTATGTATTATGAAGGAATATTTTCAAAGGAATTTGGACAAATTGCAACCTAATAGTATTCTATGTGACCTAAGTGTTATTAGTAAAGGCAAAACATAGGACTCTAGGACTTGAGAAGCATATATAACGTCTGGAATCCATGCATAAACTCTTTAGAATCCTACCATTATTTCAATGAATACTTTATTTGATGTTCTGGAAACACTACACAAAACCCTGACACAGTTTTGGGGGGGTTTAATCATATTCAATGAGGCAGAAGTGCAGAACACTTTTTGTGAAACTTTAAAGCTAAACTACTCAAAGTAGATATTCTATGACTGATAAAACAAATTTTCTTGTTATTTTTTTCCTCCTTCTCAAGAGATAAAATATTTTACCATTGATATGGAAATTTGCAAGAGCATTTTTTCCTTAGAAAGTGTAATAGAAGTTAAGCGTGATAGTAATTCTTTTTGTTGCTGTTGTGTACTTTGAAGTCACTGGGACTGAATCATATGCTTGAAGTTAAGCTCACAATAACCTGCAGCTCTGTGATAAGGCCCTTTAAAAATTAATAATCTTATTAATGATAGCATATATGAGCCATATATTCAGAATGATCTGCTCCACTCAGATTCTACAGAACAGATATCTGAATCAAGTTATACTGCTGTTTTCCGGAGTAGTTCCTCACCTTTCATATTTGTTCGAACAACCCGTGCTAAAATGATAACGGACCTACGATTCTAGATGACAGAATTTACTTTTGATATAGAAGAAATGAACACATATTGAGTGCTTTAAAATATGACTATTCCAAGTGTTAGGATGGGCCTTCTGCTAAGAAAACTTAACGGGGCCACTTGTGTTAACTTATGGTAGCACAGTAGGTTTCATGAACTATGTGGTCTACAGATCCCAGCTTTGTACATAGAATAGAACCAAGTCATTTTTTGGTGTTGATTATAAAAGCATAAAACAGATAGGTATTTAGGATTCTGGTTATTAAACAATGCTTAATACTTTTAAAAATACTTTAGTAGGAGTGCTATGAATACTGGATATAATTCATTACACACTATGCAAACTATTGTTAAAAGTGTTATCCTATAACTACATTTGATTTTATGTAAGAAAATGGATTGGTGTGGAAGAATGGGTCATGATTTAATAGCAGTGAGCAATCCAGAGTTTGCTGTCTGTAGCTAGGCCTTGAGACCTTGAGATAAGATAAAAGGGAGCAGAATACAAGAATGTGGAATCCAGCGCGGGAAAGCCCCGAAGAGTTGTGATGAGAACTTTGTATCTGCCCCTTTCGCGTCCTCAAGAGCGTCTGGCCAGTTGAGTAACAGCACAAGGCGCGTGAACAGCGCGACATAACCAATTAGGATTTGTTTTGTTGGCGTGTGCATTATTGGGATAAGTATATAAGAAGTGTAAGGTGTATGAATAAATGAGAACAATCATACTCATATTGAGACTCCATCGTTACTCCGGGTCCACCTCCCATTCTGATATCTGGTAGCAGAGGATGGTTACAGGACGCCTTTAATTTCTCCGAGACTGTGGTAAGCAGCTAGAGGAGGGGAGTGGGAAACTGCGGCTAAGGGAAGCGCTGCCTGTGCATAGTCAAAGTAGACGCTGGTGTGAGGTCGCTCCTCACCCATTAGGGATAATTATGGAAACAGAAGCTGCGGCAATGCTACTTGTGGGAATCCCCTCTAAGAGAGGGCATGAACTGCCTGCAAAACTGCTGATAAAACTTCTACATTTAGGTAGAAAATGGGGACACTTTACTGATCCACACACAATGTTTTTTGTTATGGAGTGGCGAGATTATGGAGAAACGTTGTGGCAAAAGACTATATCAGGAACAGACAAGGATGAAAAGGAAGTTAAAGCTGTTCGGGGGGACTGCACGATCACGAAAAAGGGCAAAGAGCCTTTTGGGGGCTGTGGGGAAACTTGGCGAACTGTCATTAATACTTTACAAGTGCTGAAGGCGGAGTCAAAAGTTGCCGCTGCTGCTGTGCGCGCTGTAGCTTCCCCCAATCCCCCGGCTGAACCTCATCGCACCACGACGAGTCGTATGAGTGCTTTCTTTGGGGTGAGCCAGAATTGCCCAATGAAAGGAATGACTGGGAAAGTTTGTACCAGCATCTGCGAGCTCTTAAATCCAGCTGTAAAAACGGGGAATGCGTCTGAGGACATAGACGGCCCCAGTGCACCGGAGGCGCCCGATGTTCACCCATCAGAGGGCGGAAGTGCAATGACACAGGAACCGGAAGTGCCCACAGTAGCCGGCTGCGCTGATAAAGTGGAGAGCGGACGAAGCTGTCGGGCTAGCGAGGAATCAGAGGAGGAAGAAGATGCCACGAAAATGGTGTAACAACCAAGGACTGTTACTTGTTAAACAATTGATACAAACCTTATTTTATAATATATGTGCATATTGTAAGTGTTGTATGTGTTCGGTACCGTGTATAGTTTAATATTCATACCATCGTGCTCTTCTTATTGACTGGTCGTAAACAATATTGTATAGGTATATTAAGCCAGCTCTCAAAGGAGTGGGTCTGTGTGTGTGTGCGTGTGTGTGTTTAAAGCGCTTTAAACGTTTGTAAGATTTGAAAATTGGGTTTTGGTTATAGGAGCATGAGCCTCTGTTTGTTTTGATTAGTCTTAAAAATGCAACTCTGAGACCTTTCAATCTCAAACGTCCACTAAGCCAGCAAACAGGTAGATTTACCTGGGACCTTTGAAGTGAAAGGCTGCGGAGGACACAATTTTAAACAGAAATAAAATGGAAAAAAAAAAAAAGGGACAAAAATAGAAAAATACAAAAAGAACGTAGACAATAGAAAAAGAAAATGGAAAAAACCCAGCCCTGTGGCTGTGTGTGAGTTTCCCCCCCACCCTATTCCCCTCCCAGCCCTGTGGCTGTGTGTGAGATTCCCCCCCACTCTATTCCCCTCCCAGCCCTGTGGCTGTGTGTGAGGGGTTTTTCCCCCCCCCCCATTCCTCCCCACCCTTACTCCTGATCTTGTTTGAATGTGAAGGGTTTTTTTGTTTTGCTTCAGCTTGGCAGTCCTTATCTCTCTAGGGGAGTAACAATTTATGAAGGACACTCTGCATTCCAGTGTCCCTTATAAGAACCATTTGATGAACTGGCACTGCAGACATTGAGGGATGTGCTGAGAAATAAAGGACTTGTTGTTGCACCTGAAAACGTACAAAGGTCAGCTCTGTGGAAATATTTGGGCTGGCGCATTTCTGATGCCCAAATCCCACCACAGAAAATCGAACTGACAACCAGTTTATGAACTGTTAAAGATGTTCAAATGTTGTTAGGGAATATTCAGTGGGTCCACCGTTGTGTGGACATTTCCAACTCTGATATTGCTCCCTTGATTGTGTTGTTGCACAATGCCGACACAGCCTCCAAAATTGAGCTTACCACAGATCAAAGGACTCTTTTACAAGAAATCAGTTGTCGCTTACAAAATACCTTGGTCATCTTGGAAGATACTGAATTTACCGATATCGCTTTTGGTTTGTAACAATAGCGAATCCCCATATGCAGTCATCTGTCAATGGCAAAACAAAAGAGGGGAATCTGGGAAGGACAGAGACCTGGATGACCCTGCCATTGCCAGTACCAAGAGAACCGATAAAGCTGAATCATTCTGGGTATTGGAATGGGTGTTTCTGGGTGTGCAGCCAAAAACGAGCATTCGAACCAGACCCAAAGCTGTGGCAGAGTTAGTACGAAAAGGCAGATCTCGAATTATTGAGATCAGTGATCAAGAACCTGCAGACATTAGCATTCCAGTTAATGCTGTAGACCTAGAGTAGTGGTTGCGAAATGTAATACCACTTCAGGAAGCCCTATGAGGATTTGAAGGACAAATACATTCGCAGCAGCCGCAAGGGAAAAAGAGGCAGATATTGTCACGAAATCAGTGGCTGGAGAGAACAAAAGTCAGTATGCAACCACTGGTGGATGGCCTTACCGTATATACTGACGCCAGCAAACGACTGCATCGTGCTGTTTGTATATGGCACGAACGTGCTGAATGGCACAAGCATATTTTGGAGGGACAGCCCCAAGATTCTTTACAGACCTTAGAGTTAACTGCCGTTGTTTGGGCCCTGTTGAATTGGCTAACCACCCCTCTTAATGTTGTAACGGACTCATTATATGTAGCAGGAGTAGTCCCAAGATTAGAGGATGCTCTTTTAAGACAGACAACTAACCCAAGATTAGGAGCATTGTTTGTGCAATTGCGCTCCACGCTTCAACAACGCACAGAGCCTTGTTGTGTTATTCATGTGCGAAGTCATCAACTTGACGTAGGACTAGGAAGGGGTAACCAGATAGCAGATAGCTTCGTTAGTCCAGCTCAGCATATGCCCCCTATGGATAAATTTTGTCTAGCAAGACAGAGTCACGACCCATTTCACCAGAATGCCAAAGGATTAAAACGACAGTATGGCTTAACAGAGAATGAAGCCCGTAGTATTGTACAAGCCTGTCCAAGATGTGGAAATCACGGTCCAGGAATAGGGATCGGAGTTAACCCTAAAGGACTAAAGTCCTTAGAGCTTTGGCAAACGGATGTCACTCACATTGGGGAATTTGGAAGACTAAAGTATGTTCACGTGACAATCGATACCTTTTCGAAATTTGTATGGGCAACCGCATTGCCTGGTGAGAAAGCACAACATGTGGTAAACACCTGTTGTCCTGCTTTGCTGTAATGGGGGTGCCTGAGACCATAAAAACGGATAATGGGCCTGCCTATACTAGTCAAAAGACGAGGGTCTTTTTGTCCAAGTGGGGAGTACAACATATCACAGGAATCCTGCACTCTCCCACTGGGCAGGCTTTGATGGAGCGAACTCATCAAGTGTTGAGAGATTATTTATAAAGACAAAAAGACACTGAAATGGACGTGCAAATGAGATTGAATAAGGTTTTGTTCACATTAAACTATTTGTGTTTAACGAGTGATAGAGAAGAGCCACCAGTGATAATACATCATCAAAGTATAAGGTTGAATGAAAAGACAATTATCCCCAGCTTTCGAGTATTATATAGAGATCCAGTAACGGGAATATGGAAAGGACCTGTTGCTGTAATATTTAATGGTCGAGGATATATGTGTGTTTCCACGGAAGGTGGTCTTAGGTGGATACCAGCGAAAAGCATTCGACCCTATCTACGGACGTCATCAGAACGTGATCGACGGCCTACACAAGAAGATCCTGCACAGGAATGAATGAAGAAAGCTGTAATTGTGGGAATTGTGATCCCTGGGTGTTGCATAACTGTGGTGACTGTGATAATAATCAGTGGCCCTGTAATATGGACTATTAAGGATCAAGATTGGAAGAAAGTAAAAGAAAACTGTAGGCATTCTTGTAAATGGAAACGGTATCAAAAATGAGGCAGTTTTGACTGTTTAGTATGTTTAAAACAAGTCATTGCAGTCTACCACCTCGCATTGTTTGATCTGTGACAAAATGTATGGGTTACTCTTGCACAAGTCTTGAACATTACTAGTTTTGTGCCTGTTTGGTGACCCCAAGCTTACCATTTGTGACTTGTCTTATAGGAGTTCCCATAAAAAAAAAAAATTATTTTTTTTTTAACTTTAATCAAATAATGCAAGAGTTGAAGTCACAGTTTAACATCACTAGTAACCTACCCTTTCGATGGGAAAACGAGAGCGAAGCATTCGACAAATATGATAATTGGGATGACAAACTTCCAACTGGATCCAAACCACAAGAACTTGAACTTGTGGATTCATTGAATGCTATGTATTGGGGGTTTTTTTGTTTGTTTTTTTTTAAAATTTTATTTTATAGGTTTAGCATCGTGGTCTGAGGTATAGAAGGAAAGGAGATTAGCGGACCAAGCAGCACCAACAATAATTAATCCCATGGGGAACAGCAGTGATTGGGAGCGGAAATGGTGCAACATTACAATACGAAATAAAACTCACTCCGCTCCTGGCACTGTATTACCAAGATGATTACCACCAGGATACCTTTTGATCTGTGGTAATCGAGCACGGGCAGGCATGCCCTCTAACCCGAAAGGTGGACCATGTACCATTGGTCAGCCCAGTTTGGGTGTTCCATATCATCATCCAAATCAAACTCATCCCACAAGGTGGAAAAGAGACCTGAATTATGGAATTTTTGGGAAAGATTTTTGCATTTCTTTGGCTATCAAGAGTTGCAGCCGTAAAAGCGCATAAAAACTTAGAATAATTATTTTGTTGGGTAGTGAAACAAGCCAATATGACAAGTCGAATTTTGCCTGAACTGGCTGACAACATGTCTACCGTGCAGCATACTGTTTCACAGAACAGAGCAGCAATAAATTTTTTCTTCCTTTTTTTTGTTATTGGCGCACGGTCATGGCTGTGACGATTTTGACCTAGGTTTCTTCTTTTTTTTAAATTTTCTTTGGTTTGGATGGATTATACAACTAGTTAGGATTGACTGGTTGGCTTAGGAGCGTATTAAAAATGGGATTAATGTTGATAGTTATACTTGTAGAAATAGTTCTTTTCAGTTGTGTAAGGTTATGTCTAAGAAAAATGCTATCACGAATAACAAATGAACCCTGGCTTGTTCAAAACAAAAAGGGGGAATTGTGGAAGAATGGCTCATGATTTAATAGCCGTGAACAATCCAGAGTTTGCTGTCTGTAGCTAGGCCTGACCTTGAGATAAGATAAAAGGGAGCAGAATACAAGAATGTGGAATCCAGCGCGGGAAAGCCCCGAAGAGTTGTGATGAGAACTTTGTATCTGCCCCTTTCGCGTCCTCAAGAGCGTCTGGCCAGTTGCGTGACAGCACAAGGCACGTGAACAGCGCGACATAACCAATTAGGATTTGTTTTGTTGGCGTGTGCATTATTGGGATAAGTATATAAGAAGTGTAAGGTGTATGAATAAATGAAAACGATCATACTCATATTGAGACTCCGTCGTTACTCCGGGTCCGCCTCCCACTCCAACAGATTGGCTGCTTCTGGCGATCTTAATGTAATTACTGCTGGCTTAATTTGTAGCACGAAAATCTGTAAGGCTGTGTCCCATGATATTTGCCATGTTGTTTTACCACTGTTAAATTGTAATTATAGCTTTGGAAATCCATATGTTTGGAGACATTAACAGTGACAGCAGAATCTTGTCAAAATGCTTGTTGCTTAGCTACCACCAGATGAAACAAACTACCAATAGATCTGTAAAAGCATTTGGTTTTTGAGGAGTATATTAAAATGACATTAAAACTGTGTTGTGATTGTTGCTGTTGTTTTTTTCTACAGTTACTAAGAGATTGTGAAGAGAAGTGTTACAAAATTCAACTGAAGTCGCTGTCAGGGAAAACAGATCTCTGGGAATTATTTGTCCCTAACTTAACTTTGGGCAATGGTTACTTGAGTTTTTCTTTTTCCAGAGAATGAGAAAGTATGCAGATAATATAAGCTTGTTTTTTTCAGATTAGAAAATACAGAAAATATTATCAGTTTACAGCAGCAGATCTTTCTTTAAATTTTATTTGGAACTGAAAAAGCTTTCATATTAGGTTGTCTTGCATTTGAAAATTTCCTCTGTTTTCAGCTTTTAATATTAAAAAGACTCCAAAATTGTAAAATTAGGTATTTTTTTAATTAACTAAACCTTATCAGCTGATGGAAAGACATTTTTCCTGCTGGTATGACTCACCTAATATTAAAAAAGTTTATATGGCCAACTGAACTTCAATATTATTGTTGAAATTGTCTGCGTATAGTTTTTTTCACTACAGGTCAATGCAGAAAACTTTAACAAGTGTCACTGACCGACTGAATTACTTAGAGTTTGCAAGTTGTGATCCATAGCTTTCTCCTTGGATGTGACTTCGTATTCCACACTTCTTTTTAGCAGAAGACCAATAAGTATTTAATTAATGCAAGAAGTTTGAATTGATGCTTATAGCCTCCCTATTCTTTTAGTATAAAGAATATGCAAATGTTTGATTAATCGGGCTCCACTGATTCTGTTGTCAGTGATTCGCTCAAGCCAAATATCCAGTTTCAAATTTTAGTTTTAATGATTTCGTCCCTGTAATATTATTATCAAACTGTAATGAAAATTAAGCTGAGACAAGATAATAATTTAAATCAGGTCAATTAATAAATAAAACTCGCAGTCTGCCACTATAAAGCCTTGTAGAGCTTGCTTATAACTTGAATATTGCTAGTTCATTCCTTTTTTTCATATACTTGAGTGAAAATTTCTTTCATCAGAATGATTTCACTGTACAAAAACAAATTAATATGTTGATGTCTTACTACACTATTAGATTGAAATCCTATAGCTGTGCACCAGTTTAGGAAGTGAAGTTACAGGAATATTCAAACATTTATCAGTGCAATGACACTTCCTTAATCGTATAACTTTTTCTCTCTAGTCACTTCACTCTCTTTGTGGGTCAGTTCTGAGAAATGTTTCTTCCCCTCTCTTCTGCAATGCTCCAAATATGGTTTGTCCCATCTCTTCTGCTCCTTTAGGTGTACGCAATATGCTAATATTAGGAACATAATTTCCAGTATTCTGATGTTTCCCTTTTGATAATGATTCTACCATTTAAATTTCAGAGTGGAGAATGACAATCTTCACTCAAAGGACCGTGCATGTTTTTTTTCTGTTTAAATTCAGCAGAATTAATACTTAAGTTCATAACATCAGAAAATTTTCTCTGGGTCCAAGAGCACCAATATAAATATTTTCTTATACCAAATTCTATCAGATTTTAATAAATATGGACAGATGTTTCAAAGTTAGGCAACAGGCTTGATGATTTTCCGTATCTTGAATAGTGTAATCCCAATTAAACAAACAAAACAAAACAAACAAAAAAGCACAGAAAAAACAGTTGGCAATGTTAATTTTTTGTCACTCCTTCGCACATGGTTGTCCCTATCAAAGTTTCTTTCTCCTAAGTGTAACTTCTGGCAATACTTTTCATTATCAATGAAAGTTTATATACCTTTTGCTGTTCAAACAGGAACATTGTAGAAACCACTTTGATGTGCAAACCTCTGTGGAAGAAAGAGTAGCTGAACAAAGCTGATAACAGAAGGACTGCTATTTCCATTTACAGTTTGACAGTTGTCCATCAGACAACTTCTTACTATTGATTGGTAAATAACCCAGTTTTTATATAAGCCTATTTAACAACTTCTGTGCTACCAAGAGATAGAATTCTTCATAGTCTGAGTTTAAGGATGACGTTGATCAAAATGTTAATATATGTAGATTTATCAGGACATGGTGATTATGGTGATAAGACCTCATGATTGGAACTTCCAGAGTAAATGTACTGAAATGATAAATGCATATTTCCCAGTCCAAGGAAATGGATTCAGCATTGCAGTTAATGTTTCATGCAGCTCAACTTCATTAGGCACAACTCAGCAATTGACATCATGAATTTGTTTCATTTTATCAAATTGCATTAATTACGGAAACACATTGAAAACTGATTGTGAATAAATTTGCTTTTCCCTGGAATAACCAAAAAAAAGTAGTAATTGTATTAATTTGGCCCTGTTCCCTGCTATTAACTTGTAGCACGATGATTCTTTCTCAACTTTATGTCATGAACTATTTTGTGTTTAACATGATTCTCATTAACCAATTTAATTGTAGGGGTTTTAAGTGAGAACAATCACAGGCTGGACCAATGCCAGCTCATTCCTCTCCAATCATATTAAATGCCATCTCTCCAGGGATACAGGAATTTAACAAAGGCCTGTGTTATCATTATTCTTCATAATGTTAAGAGAAGCAATCAACAAGATCTTGCCATGGTTCCTTAAATTATTCAAGCCTGATCCATTGTATCAAACTACAATGTTTACTGCTAAATTGTTGTCCTCTGAGTTCTGATTGTGATAATGGGGCTCTGCAGGATATGTATGATTCATAGTGATATCTCAGAGCTCTTAAAACATTGTTGTGCTGCATTTAATTATAGGAACAGATTCTACAAACAGTTGAAAATCACATCATTTGCATGTAGTAATGGGTATTATGTAGATTGGAAAGGGATAGGTGGCTTTAATTATGCAGAAAGAGTAGGTCTTTCTAGTTTTAACCTTCTGTTGTGCAAGATTCCTAGAAATTGTAAGTTTAAGTTCGTATTGAAAATCAGCTTTAAAGTCATGCTGAGAAACAGCTGTTATTGTACTGTTCTATGTTCTTTGTCAAAGGTCTATCTTTTAAAGGCAATGGCTGTCAGTGGATTAATAGAAATTAATTACACTGAAGATTCAAACAAAATGAATACTACATAGTAATCCCTGCTATGTATTGAATACAAATTGGACAGGGGCAGATTTAGACTGGACATTAGGAAGAATTTCTTCACCATGAGAGTGGTGAGGCACTCGCACAGGTTGCCCAGGGAAGTTGTGGCTGCCCCATCCCTGGCAGTCTCCAAGGCCAGGTTGGATAGGGCCTTGGGCAGCCTCATCCAGTGGGATGTCCCTGCCCATGGCAGGGGGTTGGAACAAGATGATCTTTAAGGTCCCTTCCAACCCAAACTATTTTATGATTCTATGATTCTATGACTCTATGATTCCATGATTCCATGATTCCATGATTCTATGATTCTATTTAGTGATCACTTTTATTTTATTATAAGGCCAAACTACTGGAAACTTTTTCAAGTTTCGAAGAAATATTAATCTTTACCTAGATGAAAAGTTAGTCCATGCCTGCATTAGAAAACAAAGATTTTCAGTGATGTGTTGTTTAGGTGAACTTCCAAAAAGGCATATAAATCTGCCCAGAGCACAGGCGGGAACACATCTGCCCCAGGGCTGATAATGATAACCAGAACCAGAAGCAGCAGTTGCATGGTGCAGAGCTCCCTGAGCTGATTGGATATGAATCAGCTTGGGTCTGACTGCAGGCTAAGCCACATTTGTGCAGCAGTGCATTCAGGCTAATAAAGATAGCTGCAAAGCAGAGCTTGTTAGGTCAGCTGTAGAGTTGATCCGCACCAAGAGGATTTACTGAGCTGCATCACCGCTAGCTCAGGGATCTACACACCATACTCCGTGCATGGCAGAGACAGGCTGATAAATAAGCTAGTTCATCTGGAGACCCTGGGTGAACATGTAGAATTAATTTGGCTTTGTAAATTCCTCAGCTGACTAGAATGGATACGCACCCCAGTGATCCGGGAGAAAGCCTGCCCCATGGTAAATGTGAAAGGGCCACTTAAAGCCAAAAAGAACCTGCAGTGACAGTCTCTTCCACAATTTTCTGTTGTTTCTGGAGGATTAGACAGGTCATAGATTAAGCATTTGCTGCGAGGAAACTATATATATAACCACAAAAATGTTTGTGTACCTAGGAAGCTCTTACAGTGACATAATGATACCACCATTGCTGAACTGACTGTATTAGTTTAGTTGAGTGAAGCTCCTGTTTAAAAGTAAATGAGGTTTTTTTTCTAGTATAGAATTTTTACAAATAGAGATGTACTGGTTTCAAATCACGAGATCTAAAACTCAGATCTAAAACATTCCCTTCCTTATAGTGCTGAAATCAGGAACATTTGAATTCCTAGGAAAAATAATTAGATGTAACACCCACCCCCAATCTATGTGGATATGTTTCTTCAAAAGCTTTTTTCTTTAGCTGAAGCTGAAGAAATTACTTCAAGCTGAAGAAGTTATCAGTGAAGTCACTTTTACAATCTTTGCATAGTTTGGATGTTATTAAATAGCAGGACATTATCAGTACATAAACCTTGTTTAATGCTGACCTTAAGTTACAGACAGCACATGTGACTTCCAGTTTAAGACGATGTCCATCTATTTCTCCAGATTGCGTTTATTAGAAGGAATCATAGAATTATAGAATCATAGAATGGTTTGAGTTGGAAGGGACCTTATAGATCATCCAGCTCCAACCCCCCTGCCATGAGCAGGGACACCTCCCACTGGCTCAGGCTGCCCAAGGCCCCATCCAACCTGGCCTTGAACACCTCCAGGGATGGGGCAGCCACAGTTTCCCTGGGCAACCTGGGCCAGTGCCTCACCACCCTCATTGTGAAGAATTTCTTGCTTATGGCTGGTCTAAATCTTTTCCTAGACAATTTAAGGCCATTCCTTCTAGTCCTGTCACTGCAAGCCGTTGTAAAAAGTCCCTCCCCAGCTTTCTTGTAGCCCCTTCAAGTACTGGAAGAAGAGCGGAACTAAACTTTAGGACATGGCTATGGATGCATATATTGTTAGAGATTTTTTTTGAATGTTGTTTGTATTTATATGGTTTTAACATAAATTATACAATTTTTTTTTCTAGTTGTAACCATATCTCAGCAAGAAGATATTATAAAATATTCATCCTGACATTCAAAACTCTGCAGTGCTGAATGAAACATTTCTGCAACAGTATCTCCATGTAGACATGCTTCTAGAAGTACCGATTGACTTATTTTCAAATTATAGTTTATCCATCTGTCACAGGATAAACATAAAAACATAAATAGAAAAAGATAATATATCACTTAAAACTCAGATGTTCTATTATTCATATGAATGCAGATAACTAGGTCTTCCTAATGGTTTAAAACTAGAACCCTAAATCAGATCCTATCTAGTAGAACTCAGTCATTTATTAGCTAAATTTCTGGTAAGATGCTGCACTGTGTATGAAATGTCACTGCTGAGTGGAGCCACCGAAGTCCAGGCAGCCTTCAACAAAACAACATCTGTCTCACACAACCTTTCATGCAACTACGGGAAGTTTTACCAATCTTTTGATCAAATCCTTGACAGTTTGTTTCTTGTCTAGTCCCCAGCCACAGCTGCACACTGTAACTGTAGTCAATAATAAAATGAAAGATAAGACTGATGTTAAATCCCTCTCTATTTATTTCTTGAACTTAGTTCTTTGTTTGCTGGGAATGTTTCACTGTAAGAATACTCAATACACTGATATTCATCCTTGTGTTGGAAACATTCCTTTTTTTGTGTAAATGTCTAGAAACTGCAGAATACAGTTAAATTCAGATATACTTCATCCCAAGTGAATCGATGTTACCTTATCCCATGCAAAGGTGATAACCACTCAGTCTTTTTATTGCTTATTTGTTCAAATACTACATATCTGTAAGAAGTGGAGCTTCTTCCATTCAGGAGTATGAGCCACACCTCACCAAAAGGACTATAATGATGTCACTTTCCTATGAGCCATGGAAACATCTGCTTTCAGACGAATCTAGGCAGAGGAAGAAGCCAGGTCTTTCATATTCTTGGTGAGTGATCTGGTTGTGGGGTAAATAATGCCTCACTGGGGCTAAGGAAGGTGAATAACATCTATCTTCCCTTTGACTGAAGTTTATATGAGAAAAGACTGACCTCATCAGACACCTACCACTAGGAGACCTCTGACTATGAGGACCACACAGTTACTTTCTTGCTGCCTACAGCTCTTCAGTGCTCTTCACTTCTCTCCTTGTGACATTTTGAACTGTCTAGATTAGAGAAAGTTCTACCAGGTTTGCTAAGGTTGTTAATCCCAGCTGTGCCTTATTTAGGGAACACTAGTTGCCAGCTCAGAGTTGTTTGTTGTCCAAAATAAATACTTTATAATACAAGTCTTCATCTCTTTGTATGCTGTAAAGTTTTTTTTAATGTCCACGTGCCTGAGTGATGTATCAGAGGGAAGATATGGTTCACAACAGGATTATTGCTGACTGTTCGAGCTGGTACAGAACTTAACAGAGAGCTTCTGTTCTACTGCCAAATAATGCACATTTCCTAAAATTACAGTGAGATGTGTATGTAAATCATGATAGCAAAACTCTTCAAATGATGAACCTAACTTGCTTATAATATAGTTCTCAAATTGTAGCAAAACTGAAACTATCCTACAAGATTTTTCTAGCTGTCTTCCATATGTAACAGTGACTTTATTAGATAATATGTCCATTTTAAGGTTATATGTTAAGAAAATGGGTTTCCAACCCACTGCAGATTGGAAAGAGACCACACATTTCATATAAAAGTTTGAGATACCATGAGACTTGTGCAGAAGATGATTTCATCGGAGAAAATAATAGTGCCTTCTGTATTAGCAGCCCAGGGTGGGTGAGCACCACTGTTTTGTCTACTAGTTTCAATTAATTTTAGTTTGGAAAATGAAGCTGTAAGATGGAACACACGTTGGTAGTGAGCCCCTCCTGAGCAGGGAAAAGACACCAATTGATCTGTGAACACACTAAAAGCTTGTCACCTTCATTAGACAATGCAGAGCAAAGGCAGTACTTGAGCCTCAGTTATCAGTTTGGGGCATCTCATGTCTCCTCCCATCATACCTCACCAATGGCCAAGTCATAATGAAGGAAGGTAAATGGAAGATGTAACGAAAGGAGTGCTTATCACTAAATCTCTTCGAAATAGGTAAAACTACTGTCTTACTTAGTCCTAGTTGAGATCGCTACCTTTTTTGGTCTGGGGGTCTCTCCTGAGGCCCATGCTTATCTCACTCAGAGATTTGGGCATTTCACATGGACATCACACATGTAAGAGAAAGTTAGCACCAAAATCCTTAAATGAAAGTAGGTCCAGTTTACTAGTACAGCTTACTCTATCAGGATGATTTGTATTCAAAAACCAAGTGACTCAACTGTGAACCTGAAACAAATTTATCTCTACGTATCATGTTATGGTCTTTATTCACAGACATGAAAATTATAAAACATGTCATGTGTTTGAACTGCTGTTTCACTGTTTAATCCCAGTACTAAATACAGGGCTTTGTTTTATCACCCAATCTGAGAATTCCCCACTACCAGAGTTATTGCAATGCTTTTCTTTTGTTTGTGGAAGAGCCTCTCCATCATGTAAATAGTCTGGCAGGATCCTTTATGTAAGATATGGGAGTGCTTGTCACCTACAGGATCAGATTCAACGATGCTACCTAGCATTCTCTCAGACCATGGCAATAATGGTTAAGGATTTGAGCATCTTAAAGTATACAATGATATACTTAATGGACTGGATTATTTCACCAGGAATGCCTTAGCATTTTAATAACTTCAATGGGCTGATTCAGTGCAGCTAATCTGGTTCTGGCTCTTGTTTTTCTCAGGAATGAGAATTTAGGCATAGTAACAAGCTCTAAAGCCCAGTAGTCACCCAGTCATAAATATGTGTGACAGGTGAAAAAGAAAGTCACTGATTAAAAGCACTTAAGTGGCAAATTAAAAAAGGAGACCAGTTGCCACACCAGTGGTATCACAGTTTTATGCTCTACCATGCAACAAATACAGATAATTTATTCTGCATATTTCTACTATATATGAATGACCACTTTCAAGAAAAAAAATCTTGATCTCTTATCTCTTTGCCATTTATTATGCTCAAATTTCAACCTATCTTTCCTGGAACTGAAATGGTGATTCACTTCCAGCTCCTCTCCATTTTTCCACTGTGCTGACACTGCCACCACAAACATTTTCCAAGGTCTGTAGTAAAAGTTCCAAATATTTCTTGAGAAAGCTTTTCAACTTGGTTACAAGTTTAATAGATTCAGAGATGTTCCATTTATTAAAACAAACAAACAAACAAAACCCATGAAAGCACATATAATATACATTATTTTTTAAAAAATGAGCTTGAATTTTTATTTTCCTCAGTTTCTTGATACACTGGAGATGAGTCTAAAGATAAAATTAGGTAACTGTGACTATTTAACTCTGCAGTTCCGTGAATCCTCCTTTTCCAAATTTTTTTTCACAGTGTTTCTTGTCACCCAAATAAAAAGATGAAAAAATTCACTGATAGCATATATTGAAGCTTATTATCAGCAGGATTAGATCCCTGATGTTTATACTTAAGATCTTGACAAATATGATCATTTCCATTATACAGAGGAATCTGAAACATTTGATTGAACACTTTTTTGTCTTTGGAAAGAAGTCAGGTAATGTATTCAAATCTTCTAGAGAAAATGAAATATGTTCTCTTCTATCAGTAGCTCAAAAGGATGATTAACAGCAATGATTAAATAAGTTAAACATTTTTAAATCACGGGACTGGATCATTGAGTAGAACAGGCTGTGAACTACTGGTCTTGAATTAGAGCTACTACCTGGCCTCATTTATTTGAAATGACATCAAAAAAGAGTTAGCTGGGTGTGTTAGTGAAACACAGAATGCCTATGAGGCAGTGATCCAAGGTGTCTTGGAGAAAAAAGAAGATATAATCTTCAACTGATGTATTTCCAGTTACAACAGGAAAAATACAATACGGTACACACATTGCTAAATACTGAGTATAGCTTTGTCACACACAAGAAAACATATTTCAAAACGGAACAGGTGGATAGAAAACCTAATACTATGATCATCAGAATTAGGAATTTATCTTGATTAGATTATCAAGTGGTACTTGCAGAGCCTGACAAAAGAAAAGATAAAGGACATGTGTCCGCAGTATTTAAAAGTATTTAAAAACAGGGTGAACACTTTGGGAAGGAGTTTGACCATTGACAATAAATTATAACGATGGTCTAAGAGTAAGCCTATGCAAGCCAGCTCTGGGAAATTTTGGTGCAAATCTCTAATAAATGTAATGAGAGCAAAGAACCAAATTTGTTTTAAGTTGATAATGAATATGC
Organism: Cuculus canorus; assembly: GCF_017976375.1. NCBI lineage: Eukaryota > Metazoa > Chordata > Aves > Cuculiformes > Cuculidae > Cuculus > Cuculus canorus. The sequence continues at coordinate 7,835,312 of NC_071403.1, read as the reverse complement.
ATACAGAAGCACTGCATAGTTTGATGGCCTGTGACAGGTGGAAGTGGCCAAAGATATTCCTTTCAGTCCTCTACTATTTAGTTGTTCAAAATATTAGAATACTTAAATAGAATCATGGAATCATAGAATCATATAATCATAGAATCATAGACTAGTATAGGCTGGAAGGGACCTTAACAATTATCCAGTTCCAAGCCCCCTGCCATGGGCAGGGACATCCCACTGGCTCAGGCTGCCCAAGGCCCTTCCAACCTGGCCTTGAACACCTCCAGGGATGGGGCAGCCACAGCTTCCCTGGGCAACCTGGGCCAGTGTCTCACCACTCTCATAGTGAAGAAATTCTTCCTTATGTCAAGCCTAAATCTCCCCCTCTCCAGTTTATACCCATTCCCCCTCATCCTATCACTACAGGGCTTTGTGAATAGCCCCTCCCCAGCTTTCCTGTTGCCCCTTCAGGTACCAGAGGGTCGCTATAAGGTCTCCCCGGAGCCTTCTCTTCTCCAGGATGAACAACCCCAACTCTCTCAGCCTGTTCTCTTATGGGAGAAGCTCCAGCCCTCTGATCATCTTTGTGGCCTCCTCTGGGCCCATTCCAACAGCTCCATCTCCTTCTTATTTTGGGGATTCTAAACTGGACACAATACTGCAGATGAGGTCTCCCAAGAGAGGAACAGAGAGGCAGAATCCCCTCCCTCGCCCTGCTGGCCACGCTTCTTTTGACACAGCCCAGGACACAGTTGGCCTTCTGAGCTGCGAGCACACATTGCTGGCTCATGTTGATCTTCTCATCAACCAGCACCCTCAACTCCTTCTCTGCAGGGCTGCTCTCAGTCACATAATTAGATTTTTTTTTTGTTGCATCAAAGTTTAAAAAATATTAAGAATGTGAACCCAGAATGTACTGACAGGTTAGCTTGGCTTTCAGCTTAGGCATCGACAGAGAATAATATGGAATAAAAGCAGTAAAGATAGCAGTATAATTAGTGACAGTATAGATTTATAATGAAAAACTTTTATCCAACAAATGCAGTCTTTTCATGAGATTACATTTGGTTTAAGATAGTAACTAGAACTTTATAATATAGCTAGAGAAAGAACACAAGGATATTTGTCTTATGATGTCATAACAAACTATTACGACCATGACACTTCACAAAATTCACAAAACTCATATTCACTGAACTATTAGTTGAGTGCTTGCAGTTTATAAACTCTCCTGCTATGTGCATCCATCAGGGACAAATGTTGTTCAGTGTCTTTATCAATGTTCTAGAAGAAAATACAAAATCAATACAGATAAATTTGCCCATGCCATGAGCATTGTTAGAGCAGTAAATAATAGTAAAGGCAGATTAGTAATAACGATCACTATGCGTCATTTTGTAAAGAGATGGTAAGGTTAATTTGAACATATACAAGGTCATATAACAAGAAAAAGGGAGTGTACATCATATTTATGGAGTGTGGAATAGTTATGTGGAAAGGATTGACTTGGCAAAGGCCTTAGGGTAAAACTTAATGAAAATGGATTTGTGAGTTTGTTCATTTTTTATATATCTAATCTATATATTTAATTTGAAATATTTTCATTGCTAATTCAACCCCAAGTTAGAACTAAAAAGGAATTTTGATTTATTAGAATGCTTGGTTTCAAGGAAATAAAAAGTATTAAAGCTGTCAAAGGAAAGTTTAGAATGAAAATTGGTTTTAAAATAAAACATTAAAATGTTTTAAATTTTGTAAGTTTGAAAGTTGAAGGGCTGAAGTTTAGACATTATGCTGCTCTGTTAGATTCTCTTGGCAGTTTCTCTGAATTGCTCTGGACATATTAATAACGTGGACATTGTCATGTTGGAAACCTTGCTGCAGGACCTTTCAGCATCGTCACAAAGTATCTCTAAAATTCAAGTGGTGCCTTGTGTATTAAGCCCTTACAGAAATACATCAGCTGGCTTTGTAAATTACTAGTTTCTAAGAAAAACTCTCCCAGGATATGCCTTCCATAAACCTAAAGAACGTAGGACACTTTTTTACCCCTTGTTGACTTAGCATGCTCTGTCTGTTAAGCTGAGAAGGTTGAAAGAGGAACAGTTGGGAACCATAGTCAAGACATGCAGCATAGCTTGTGAGCCCCACTGGTGCCCTAAAGCTGTTGGCAGTATCTGGGACTAAGCATTTTTTAGCCTGGTAGCAGCTACCCGTTTCTCACAATGCAAGGTTCCATGCAGTTCTCTCATGGGAGCACCTATGTCCCAATTTAATAACTTCTTATTTTACATTTGGAATTAATTATAAAACTGCATAATAGAGTACAAATTTATGATAGCAATGGCCAAATAAAACTGACAGTTGAAAAAAAGGAAAATAGTGAGTATTTTGTATTTTTAAAATGGACCTTTTCAATTTGTTTCAGAACACTGCAGTGTCCTCAAAGTTCCGCCACTGCTTTTGGGGCAGAATGGTAACTACATTAGAGCAATATCAACGGAAAGCATGATAGCAGATGAATGTACTTTTTAAAGCTTCAGCTATGTTATTTTGGTCCAAATATGTAATAGCCATTTATAGACTCTCTTATTAGGTGCAAACTTACAGGCTATTTGAGCCATTTTCTTGTGAGCGACCCTTGACTTTGCCAAGTATTAAATCCCATAGCTGCAATGGATGACTATTCCTTCTTTTTAGCCTACTTGACCTCAGGCATCTTTTGGTCCCTTGCCAGTGGTTCATGGAGACAGGCTTCCTAGCTTTCCTTTCCCAATTTGAATTGCTATCTCATGCTGTACTGATGGAGACTTCTGTCCTTTCCTCTTTCTCATTCTTATACTATTTCAGTTCTTTTCTTTTCTTTACCTTTTTGTTTTTCTTTTTTTTTTCTGTTCTGTGTGCTTCAAATGCTTTTTATCTGGTTTCAGACTGGGATATCAATGGAAAGACTTGTGAACTTACAGCTCTCTCTGCCCGTTTTCACTCGCTTGAGTCCTGTATTTTGTTTCCTTGCCTAGGCTGCTGCCCATGCCATGTTATGCCTATGATATTATAATCTATTTGCAGCCTTAAAATGCATGGCCTTTGTTTCTGGTCTTGCCAGGCCTAAAAAATGAGTATTTAATTCCCTATCAACTACTTTTATTTTAGTTTGGCTTGCACAGCCACCATCTCCAGAAATTCTCTTTGTTCCTGAGTGTTCTGCTACTGAAACATTTATTCGTGTTTCAGTTATGCTCAGAGCATTCTGACACTTAAGCACGTAATTAAGTGTCTTCTAGCATCAATATCTAAATCCATTTCCAAAGAATTTATTATCATTTTCCATTTGACAAAGAGGAGAACAAAATCAGTATTTGTTTTAAGAAAAAAAAAATATAAAGTGAAAATAAAAACAAACTATAAAATGCAGTAGCAGAGATACAAGATTGCATTTTTCTTATTATTTATTGTATTCCTACCTAGAGAATGCAGAATGCTACAGCTTGGCTACTAACTCAGGCAGAGAAAGAAAAGATTTGCACAAATATGCCTTTGTTCTTTTTCTCCTCTGAGCTCTGCTCCCTTTAGACTGTATGATCTTCTTCATTAGTGACTATATGGTCTTGACTAACTGAAAATTTCTTCATACATTGCTGGCACTACTAGAAACAAATACAAGATCTGGAGAAGGTCTCAGAGCTTTGGTCTATCCCATTATGAATGGAGTTCACGGGATGGGCAAGGCCGGGTACGTTAGATGCTGTGTAAGTCTCAGCTGAGCTCCTCACGCAGGGCATGAGGAGTATCTAGAGCTTTACTAGACCTAGAGAAGCACATGCAGAAAGGATTACGTAGGTGTCAGAGTAGTTTGAAAAGATTAAGAAACATTAGAGGTTATATGGAAAAAACAAACAAAAAAATGGAGTACTAAAACATTAAGGAAACAAAAATTCATTGACTCATACATTCTGTGATAGATGGCAGAATGAATTAGTAATAAAATATATTAGGAACTGAGTATAAAATACAGAAGGGTTTTTATTTAAAAATGAAATCCCATACTTAAAACTGCATAGAACACTTAATTTCAGCCTTTTTGAGAGCAAATATTATAATAGGACTGTGCAATCCCATTCTGTAGGTGAAATTATGATTTTTCATCTTCATTTTTTTTCTTTGGTTGAAGTTTTTTGCTTGTTTGCTCACCATCTCTGACCAGTTGCTGCTGGTAATCCCCTGAAACACCTAAAGGAAAAACCGCAACACTACCATATGCTGCCTGGCCCAGGTTCATAGAGACTTTCTAGGTGAGGGTGAGAGTGAGTGGCACACGCCTGCAGTCACAAATAGTGGGATACTTCAGCCACTCCTCCCAGTTGTTTTGGTATTTGTGTTTGTGAATTAGAGGTGTTAGCGAGATAGAGACCTTTACTTTAGACCTCTTTAGAAGTTGGAAGTTGGGAAACAATTGACCAGAACAGTGATTGCTTCTAAAGTTTTGCAGTTTTTTAAATTAAATTTTGTTTCATATTCCAGCATTACACTTGAGACCATCACACAAACCCTCCTCTTTGCATACAGTTTTTGCTGCTCTAATTAATTCCCTTCTTTTCTTCTCTTGTCTCCCATCCCTCCTCCCTTCTGAAACTGGATCAAATAATAGGGGCAGGCTTCCAAGTTTGTTGTTTGATGTGCTTTTATCACAAAATGAAGCAAAAAAGCAAAGCGTGACTTCCTTGTTGTGAAACTGTCGGCTGCCAAAATGAGGTCTGCAAATAAAAAAAAATCAAGTGATTTTGAGATACCAATCAGTCACGTAATAAAACCTCTCACTCTCCATCACATGCTGAATCTTAGAAACACACCTGTTGTTGTTACATTTGTTTTAAGAACTCAGAGGACATAAAGTATCTCAGTCACCAAGCAGACTGCAGGGTAATCCACTAATCCAGATAGATGAAAGGAAATGCAGATTTAATACCCTCTTGAGAGTGGCAGCCTGTCAAAAAATAGATCCTCTGCTCATCTTGCCAGAAAGAGAGAGAGAAGAAAGTGAAATGTCTCTCTCCCAGACACGCAAGAACACATACATGGACACAATAAGAGTGTTTGTGTGACAGTACTACATCAATCAACACTCCTGTAGAAATCAAAACCAAAATATTTAATTATATATATAGAAAGAAAGCGTGGGGTTTTGGGTGGGGAGGAAGTAATTCTGTTTGCACTTTAAAATGTGAAGGTAAAAGAAGTTCTTTAGGCTCTCAAACTGATTGAAATCAGAGGAATAATATTTTACGCAAAATAAAGATATTGTTTGCCACAAGCATTAAAAATTTCAATTGCAGAACACAATTGTTCTAGAGGAATCTTAAGACAACCTCTTCAAATAACAGCCATGGCCAAAACAAAAAATTTGCATGTTCTTAAGATTTGTTTTGATCAGATTCTCCTCCCCTTATTAATGTGAAATGTGATCTTTAATTGCAATTAGTATACTTAAATGATAAGGGACTAAGTCAAAACAGGGACCTGTATTTTGTAATGTAATGATACACTTCCATTTAAACACCACATGTTATGTGAGATTCTTTTTCCTGAGAAAGAGAAAATACTACTCTGATCACAGGAAAGCAAACCTGTCTGATCACTTTAGTTTCTTCAGCTCTCTCACATTTAATCTATTTTTTATCTTTTACATTCACAGGGTGCAGAAGGTGAAGGTAGGGATGGAAAAGCATATCAGGCAAAATGTGGATAGACTCAGCAGTAAAAGAAAAAAAAGCATGCTGTCCTCTACTGTGCAAAGCAAGCAGAATCGCTGACATAAAGAAGTTTGCGCTTCTGGGAGGAAAAAATTAGCCAACAAAAATTCTTTACCAATGACAAGAAAAAAATCTGGGGGAAAAAAAAAAGAGATCATTTTCTATTTCACATCATAAATTGGATATTGCTGTGGTTTGAACACATCATGTCAATAATTCAACATTTACCTAGACCATAATCTTGTACCCATACAATTTGCATTCTTATAGGTCTTCATTTTGCATTTTAATGGAATACTGGGTATTCCTAAAGATAATATTTCTCTGAGATGATGACATATGCTTAAACATACAGTAATACACTTCTTTAGTTAAAAAGCATAATAAATTAAACTAATTTCTTTGAACTTTCAACAAAGAATTAATGATCTGTTAACGCTTATAGCAGCGCTAATGTTCGTACATTCAATAGATGCAACTATGAACCTTACTGTACGCACTATACTTGCAAGGTTTCTTTTCCTTTTGTGAAATACATGGCAAATCTGAACAATCTAACTTTAATGGGAACTCTAATCTCCTGCGGAAGATGATTCGTGATTCATGATGTGGATGCTGCTTTTAGCAGTTGTATGAGATGTATGAGATGGGTAAGGAAGCATAGGAGCAGTAGGAATGGGAAAGCATTATTTTGCATTTAAGGGAGGGAGTTGTCATTGTCACGGGGAAACACACAGCAAGGAATCCAAGGCACACTTTACAGCCCTGTAGTAGAACCCAGGAGGCTTTTAACTCCTCATTAAACACTTCCTTATGCTACCTTGCCACCACACTGTTGCTCTGGAATGGACAGACGAGTACCGCAACTTCTACGATTCTACGATTCTAAGGTCTCGCTGGCACCTTATCCTGCGTGTACCTTGATTGACCTCCAGCTTCTGACTCGCGTGGAAGCAGCAGAGGACATGACCAGGTAAGGGTATGCAGGAAGGAGCTCACAGGCTTCGTGTGAGGACAAGAGTGTGGCCGCAGCCGCACTACCTGCCTGCGGGTCACCGAGGCGTTGGTCTGCCATGGTTGCACTGTGCTGAAAGAGGTTTTATGCTCTGAAAAACCCCTTGGCAAAATCTGTTGCCTTAAATGCTGTGCTAGATAAAAAGATTTGATACAGTATAAAACACTTACCGTAAGGATAATTACAGGAGTCCCATGAAAACACAAGGTCACAACACGTTTATTCCTTAGCCAATTCTATGGGTTTTTTTGAAAGGAATTTCAGAAAAACAAAGTGTTAAGAAGGGATTTCAAAGAGATCGGTGAGATGGCTCTTTGTATATTTATGAAGTGAAAAAGGCACAGGGTGACGAAAGTATGAAGGCTTTGCATTCCCAGAGTATTAGTATTTTATGTTAATATTCATCCTATTATGCAGAAATGAAAAATTAGACTTACCTTCTTAGTTAAGAATACTCAGAGGTTTCTACAAAGATAGTGAAATTTAAAATATTAAGATAAAAATTATATATAACTTTCACACATTTTGGTGACAATTATAATGGCAACACAAATACAATAATCTGTGTAGTGAATATAATTTCATAAAATATCAGTTATACAATTCATAATGAGCATGGACATGATGATTTTATTTGGTTGTTGGGTACCTCACTGGCATCTCTTCTGCCACTGAGGTAGGTAAAATTATGCACTATGATATTCGGTTCCTCCTCATGACATTCTTGCCATTCTTGATGGTAATTATCAGAAAAAAGAAAAAAAGTTTCTGAACAAGCCCAAGTTCATAAGGATTCAGTAGAGGTACAAAAATCACCTTCACTTCTTTGGGTTTTTTTTACATTACCATCAAGTTAGGGTGGAAAAATTTACTTCTGTCATACTGAGAAGCATGTACGAAAAGCAGAGGAGATGGAGCACTGGGTACACGCAGCTGCAAAGGTGCAGGAGGCACATCCCTTGTTTATGTATCTATAGAAGGGACTTGGATTCTAATAATTTTCTGCTTAAAAGAACTTGAGTCCACCTCCATTCTGGCAGTAAGTGACTGAGTCATTAAATGATAATCTGTACCTGAATTTGGGAATACCATTCTTTCCTGTAGATGAAGCCTGAGGAGCATACACACTATTCCTTCAGGTGATCTGCAGTGAGTTGCTCTCAATCTATCCTGTTGAAGATAATTCACCTTGTGTAGTTTACTTAAATATTTATAGAGAGTAATTCAGTGGCCTGGTTAGGACATTTAAAAAAAAAAAAAAAGAAAAAGACCTACTTTCTGCTTGATTTATACGAACAATGAATGTTCTTCCTAAATAAATATTTTATTTATCCCACTCGCCTCACCTCGAAGTGAGTGATCTTTAATCCAATCCCTACTCCAATACATGTTAAATTAGCCATGCAGAGTGAAATTGCCCTGGCAAACAAGACTTAAAGCAACTTCTCTTTGAAGTTTTGAAGCCACAAGTGGTTTGAACTAGCTTTTTGAAGAGAAACTTTAATTCAGATCATGCACAGGTGTGAACCAAATCCAGATGGCCTTCTTCTGGTAGGATTTACCTTCTGCGGCATTAAGGGTGCATTTTCATTAGATTTTTTCTTTGCATCATAGAGGCATTTTTCAAGTGACTCTCCCAGTCCCCTCCACTGGGGGCAATCTGGGATCAAGCAAACTGGACTCCTTTTGGATGAACATACAGTGGTCCATGTGCTCCAGAAATACAAAATTTGTGATCCAGCTGCAAAGAGGATGTCAGTTCACAGAGTTAGAAACATGTTAGTCTGAAGCAGCAATCCCTTAAAGTCATATGGTGTGAATGTATAGTTCCAACTGCTGTTTCCCTCTACAAATCCACAGCTACTGGGCTGCATTTCTTCCAAATGCAGATGTACCCCTAATTTCACCTTTGCCGCAAGAGTCACTTTCCTTTTTTTCAGTCCCTACACTTTACATAGAGGAGTCATTTAGGAGGGACCAAACCCACAGTTTCTGGCAATTTCAGTATTCATGAGAACATAAAGACTAGTTTTGTCTAAACTGTAACACGTAAGACCATGTTCTCTTTGCTACACTTACAGATTTGATTTGGTCCATAAAAAATTCACGTGTGCATTTGCAGCATCATTTGATGTATAATTCTATGCACAAACACATGCACTTCTACAATATTTTAGGAATAAAACCTGGGAAATTATCTGTACTGATGCTCTAATTAATTTTAAGTATAGAACTGCCATAAAATGAGAAGAACCAACAAGATTTTTATGGTGAAAGTAAAGGAAGGATGACAGTATAGTTTTTAAACTCCTTCTGGAAATGTGAAAATTTTACTTTACCCTTTTCATAACAAATTCTGGGATATTATCTTTTAGGTTACGCCTAATCATGAGCTGTTGATTAAACATAGGCTGCCAGACATTTGGTTCAGGATTGTTTGTGCAATTCAATTTCTTAGATAATTCTTTTCCAGTGTGGAAGCACTTTCTGTTCAGTTTATTGATAAGAAGCATGAGCTGTTGAGTTTTCTATTACTAGGATTCCAACATACGATATTACTTTTATTAACTGTACTGCCATTACTATGTTTTGAGGCTCGACTCCTGGATTGCAGCCATCTCCAAAAGGATGTGAAACTAAGCAAGAGAAGAATGAGTGATTTACTTCAGCCACAAATACACCATTCATGTGAATGCTGCAAGCAATTCATTTCAAAAGCTATTTTAATGAATTGTATTCTTATGTCTAAAAAGAACCAATGTGGAACCTGCCAGCTTCTTTCCAGAATAATCTTTGCTATGAGACAGTACTGAACATGCAGAGGCTTTGAACAAGCAAGTTCAGAGAAGATTGGAAATGTTAGAAGTAGTTTGGAATATGAATGTTTAGATTTGTCTTTATGGAAAATTCATTTAAATTATTTCTAAATTTCTTGACTTCATTTTTTTTCCCTGAGATTAATTATTTTCATATGGACTTCTTCCTAAATTACAAACAGCAATAATTTTTGCTGATTTGGGTTTTGGGATTTTTTTTTGGCTCTCACTTGTTGTGCAGCTGAGTTTTACTTTCCTTAAAGCAATCTATTTAATTCTTCATATCTCACACTCAGTGCACTCTTCCATATGATCTGTATGGACCTAACTGGAATTAATTGGGACTGGGATTGAGTCAAATTAAAATTAATGAAGAGGAAGGGCTAGATTAAAAGGTTTGCCAAATTACATCCTGAAGGCATATACTTCGTTAAGAGAATGCGTTTTCAATTTTCACTTTCATCCATTCACACTCGTGAAAACATGGGATATTCCCTGAAGTTTTCTACTTGCCAAATAGTGTTCTATCACAGACTGAAACATTAGCCAGCTGATTCTGGTTGCATAAATTGCATTTTGAATGTACATAAAAGAAATTAACTTTTAGTAGCTTATTCGTAAGGTTGAATATGATCAGTGTTAACAATATGAGGGTATGTCCTCGTGAAATGCAATTCTGTGTTTCTGCATCTAAGTATTTTGTAATATTTAGAGACAAACATCACACCTATCTAAACTTAGGCGAGGTACTACTGAAATCCCTTCTATTGATCCAGGCAACTTTCTTCATAATAACATTGAAGGAGCTCTATGGGTTTTCATGTGAATTAGGTGACAGTAGTGTTGAAGCAAGTAATACTCCAGCTCTCAAGCGGCAATAAAGGTGAAGTCATCAGTCATCACCACCAGGGAACCAGATTACAGACCCTTAAAACAATTTACAGGAAAGAAATTATTTGGAAATAAACTTTTAAGGTAAAAGGCATTCAATGTCTTGTAAAATCTGGAATATGCATCTTTTAAAAAATAAACACAGTTCTGGGATAAATACATGCAACTATAACATAATCAAACTCATCCTATATGAGTGAAATGCGTCTGTGATCCTCCTACCTATGTTGTCATTATTAATTCATGAACTTATAAGTCCTTTTATTCATGTGTGTTTGGATTAAAGTTTGTGCACAATTCTTTTGTTAGAAAAGAGCAGGCGGAGAAAGAATATTTGCCAAGATTTTTCTGTTGTGCACCTGAAAACAAAGATTCTCCTACCAGCAGCATCTGTGCTGTTTCATGTAGAGTTGAAACACCTCCGTGAGGATGTTTTGCATATCTGTTAGCAGTTAAAGGTATTTCTGTTCTGAGAGCATTTTTAGAATCAATTCCAGATAAAGAAATATACCTAAAGTTTAGAAGAAAAAAAATAAACCAGGTGGGACAAAACTGAGATCTGCAAAAAAATACCCAACAACCAAACAACAGAAAGGAGAGATAACAGTAACACCCCCTGCCCTCATTTTTGTGTGAAATCAACAGTTCAGAAAATTATTTTAGTAGATTTCAAAATGTCACTGTAAGATTGATAGAAGGTTATAGGATGGCAATGAAAATAAACAAGATTCAAAGGGATCAGCACCAGAAAGAAGGAATATACTTCCCAGTGTTTGCCACAAAGGAAAAGTATATCAAAGACAGAAGGAAGCATAGACAGAGAAGGCTGTTGAAGAATATATTTTGCTGGCTTCCCTGAAGAGCACTCTAGAGAATCTTGGAAGATTTACTGGATTCAGAAACATGCCTTCCTGGTGGCTGAGACGGAAAAACTGATTTTCAAAGAGATTTTGGTTTTGTTGTACGAGACTGTCATATTGTGTCTGCAGCTAGCTGGACATGTGTTGCCCTCAGAGTTTTCATTGTGAGTGAAAAATAACATCTGAAAAAAATTATGGATGCCTTTGAAAATCATTCTTTGTCTCTATGACTGCTCTCTGTATGGATTTTGCCTTTCACAACAGTTTTCTTCTGTGGTGATGTGTGGCGACAGCTGTGGAACCAGTACAAACATGTTTTCCTACAGTTCAAGTGTTTTCAAGGGACCTTACTGCATTGTATCCCACTGTCCACAGCCAGATGCCAGATTAAATTTGGCTATTTTTGCTGATATCTTTGAAATGAGTGGGAATTTCCCTTAATTCTCACCTTTGAACCATGCTGTCAAACCATCTTTTTAAAGTTGGCAGCGTAAGACTCGGGGACACATATAGAATCATAAAATCATATTTTCTGAAAGAAGAGGCATTAGTACTAAAGAAGCATAGAAAACATTTGAGAATGTAGAGAAATGATCGAAACAGATTCTCTGTTTTGGATATCGGTAGGCTCATATAATATAGGACATCTAATGGCTGAAGAGAATTATAGGAAATTTGTGTGTTAAGTTTGCAATTTTCATATTAAATAAAAAAGAACTATCTTGACTTGTTTCTCCTTCAGGCTGACTTACCTTGGAAGTTGTACTTTGTCTATCATTAATTAAAAAAAGATATTCAATGGAACAAGCTTTTTCGTAGTTGAATTTCTGCAAAAATAGAATTCTGAATGAAACATATACTTTTAAAACACTTTTTAAATATGAAATATTGTATTGACTCTGTCATGTTACATGGTATAAAAATTTGTCTACATGTCCACAAAGTTGCTCAGATACAGTGATAGATCAAGTAGCTCAAAGAGCATCCTGTCCCAGCTCCTCACAGGCCCATCCCAGGACCCATCAGCCCATCAGAGCCCCATCTCTGCAAGCCCAGAGGAACACAGAGATCCCATGGCAGGCAGGAACACAAACTAAGGGCTGTCTCAGAAAAACCTTATCCCTAGTTTCTACATATGGCATCCACCATGATGGTCCAAGAGGAGCAGCTCCAGATCTGCTGCTGAACTGCTGGGATTGCTGCCTGAAGTGTGAGAGATCCCCAGAACCTGAAGGGGCTACAAGAAAGCCGGGGAGGGACTGTTTACAAAAGGCTCATAGTGACAGGACGAGGGGCAATGGGTATAAACTGGAAGGGGCACATTTAGACTGGACATGAGGAGGAATTTCTTCACAGTGAGGGTGGGGAGACACTGGCCCAGGTTGCCCAGGGAAGCTGTGGCTGCCCCATCCCTGGAGGTGTTCAAGGCCAGGTTGGATGGGCCTTGGGCAGCCTGAGCCAGTGGGAGGTGTCCCTGCCCATGGCAGGGGGTGGAACTGGATGATAAACTTTAAGGTCCCTTCCAACCCAACCCATTCTATGATTCTATGATTCTATGATTCTATATTTTATGGGATGCTAAGGAAGAGTATTTTGCAATTGCACAAGCCTTACTCAGGGACGTTTAGGGAATGAACTGGAGGTGGGAAGAGAGTGGATTTAGATGACTTGGGGAGGAGTAACTATGGTAAAATACAGTACCAAGGGGACAAACAGAACGGGTCATGTGTAAATAGTGGCCTGGCTGGCCATTCGCCCATAGGGGGTGTAGAAGCGAGTGGTGCCACCTGGGGGTGAGTGCAGGCTGCGGTGCCAGCAGCTGGGCTGGACCGTGGGCCAGTGGCTGGGGAAATCCCAGTGAGGGATCCCAAATGTCAATACCAGGAGGGACCAGGTCCAGAGCCTGTCTGGCTGTAGTGCAGGACTGGAAGCCGGCACAGATGTGTGAGTGAGTGTGCAAGTGTTGGCAAAGGTCTGGCCGGATGAGCAGGGAACGTGTATTGGGAGCTGGGGGATTTCTCCAAGAATAAGACCATGGATTCTGTTTACTAGGGATCAGAGGAGTCCCGATCAGCTCCGTATGTTTGTATATATATGCACGTGTGTCTGTGCAGGTCTGAGCACCAGCAAGCAGAGCGGAGCTGTTATCTGAGGGGTTTACACACCCACATGCAAGCAACTGGGGATGCTGGGATCCAGGGGCAGCTGCTGGGCAGACTGCAGTGTCTTGAGCCCAGCTGCTGGGGGGAACCACATTACACATTTTTGACAGGTGATTAAAATATTTAAGTATTATCACTTTTACCGGTCACTATTACGAAGAATAGTGTTAATGGATTTTGTTCCTCTACCCATAAATTTTCATGACAGTTTTGCAAAACAAGTGTAAATTAAAAGCCTAATATTAAATCACATCAGCAAATTCCTTCCCTTCAATTCAATTCAGTGAAATAATAGAATAATAACTGTTATTAGACAGAAGAAACTTGTCATATAACAGCCTAACCTTTTACTGTGTTATCATTAGCTGACTGCAGTGATAATTGTGTTCATTTACACAATTTGCACTATGCAAATGAACATTTTAAGGCATATCAAATCACATGTCATTGATGATCTGATAATACAAACTTTTGGTCCTTTAGGGAAATATATGCTAATACACATTTATCCTGTTTTTCGATTAAATGACAAAACTCTGGTTTTGTTAGAAAGACATAAAGTCTGATGTGTTACTTGAAAAAACAGTACGGGTAAAGTTAGAGACATTGTGGTGCAATGTTTTTGGTGGACAGACACTGCTAATCTCCAATTACAGACAACCTCCTGCAGTTAAAGAAGCAAACAGAAAACATACTGTTTGAATGTCACAGTTTACCTTCCTTCCCTTTTGATGGGATTTGCATTTTTCAAATTTCCCCAGTTTCGAGGTGAGGAACACAAGCAGGTTCAGGAAACAGCTGTGCCATGTTAGCCTCCAAGGAGCCACGCTGGAGTACAAGAGGAAGAACAAATGTACAATAAGGCACCGTGAAACTCAATGGTTGGACACACAGGGGGTCTACTCCTCTGAAGCAAAACTGTTATTGCCTCAGGCTCAAAGCAAAACAGAGCCATTGATGTCAGTTTGTATGGCAGGCTGCAATTGTAATTTATGTTGAAAATAACTATTAATGCAAATTATGCCTTTGTCTTTATCTATTGCATCACCATATAATCTCATTTATGGAATATTGAAATTCTTTGATCCATTTTTTTTAATCATGGTGGATAAACAGAAAGAGACTTTCTGTTAAGACTGAGAGGATTTCTTCCTCTTGGCCTGATAAGTGAAGGCTACTGTGTTCTCCTTCTGGGTCCAGCCAGGAGTAAGGGACTCATACTTCGTAGAAAGATGCATGCATTCCTGCACTTTCTTGATTTGCAGGCACACACATTTGCAGATTCTTGAAACCCTATCCCAGGCCTCAAGTTCATCCAGAATCCATGTACAGATCCCAGGTCTCCTGTCTGGTGTCCAGTTAAGGTCTTCCCAGTGGTCTTCTGGTCTCCTCCTCAGTGGCTAGTACAGCCTGAAGTTCACTAGCAAATCTCACACAAACATGGAACAGAAAGCAAAGTCATACAGAAAATAGGATTTAATAGAAGACAGAATAGACTGTGACAATCAGGTGCAAGTTTTAGTCAGACAGGAGCGTTTATCATCTTCTTGCATGCAAATGGCCTATTTAATTCTGTCTTTTCCCTCTAATTTCCCGCTTTTGTTCCTTCCTGATTTACTGTGAAGCTCCTCTTTCCCTACCTTTGGCTCTTCATCTACTCTCTGTAATAAGCTTTGCACAATCCCACAGCCAGTCCTTAGCCATGAACCTGCACTAAATTCTCCTGCTAGAATAACACACATAGCACAGATTTCTCTTACCATTGTGTTGGACCATCAGTCATTAAATCCTTCTTTAAGTTAGTCAGCTAAATGATCTTTGATGAACAAGCATCACCATGACAGCCCTTCTATCTCTATTGTATTTGGCCATTCAGGATATTGCAGTTTTCTACCACCTGCCATATCCGTGATGTGGTTGTTGAGGTTTTCACTGTGACCTAATAATTCCTGGTGATGCGTAACCACTCTTACAACAATGATCTCAACGAAATAGATATTGGGCAAGACAGTGGGGACACCTTTTCCTTAACTGTCACGGTTTTGTATCATATGACCATTTATCGCTCCATCATTTGCAAGCTCGGTTATCACTGATGGGCCTTCTTCTCTCTGTTTAGCTGGTCTTGCCTCAGTGAATCATTTGAGGTCCATTCTTGACTACTCATGGAGAATAACAGTCCTGGTAAACGTGAATCTAGTGAACATTTATCTGCCATTCCACTGCCAATATTCAGCATGTTTGATGACCATCAGTCCGTTCCTCCTAAATAGTCCATAAAATACTTTAAGGAATACTTTGCAGAACAAAATAGTTCCCAACTTGCATTGCAAATATTCGGAAGCACTTATCAATTTCAGCATAAGACCCCTGCCTGTGGTCCTATGCTGAATCCCATCGTTCCTGTGCCCAGTCTTGCAGGACTAGTCTTCTCATAGCTTCCCGGTGAATATGATTTCAGCCTAAAAAAGCCAGCCCGAGGATGAGAAGTCAGTATAATATCTTGTCTGAGAAAATGCAGACACTGTTCTGTCCCCTGGCACGACTCCAGTCAAATCTCTACTGGAAGACCATGTGGGACTGATTTTAGTGAAATGCTGCAACTGTACTTGTGTAATTGCTGTCTGTTTACTGTCTACTTACTTGTTCTCTTCTCTGAAAATGCAGAGGATTTGGAGTTTGTTTTTTTTCATAAGCAGTGTGGTGTTTTACTTGAATGGATATTTAGAAATAGTCAATTTTAGAAAGTATTTTTAGAATGAAGAAAATGCCAAAGTTATAAGTACATCTGCAATATTGCAACAAAACCCCAGATATACCTAACAGAGCACAATATCATTGCTGTCTCTACACTATCTGTTTTCTTATCATACAGTATTTACCTATTTAATATCAGTGGCTATATAGTTCTCTTTGACAGGTAGGAATGACAAGGTTTGGGTTTACAAAGGCATGTATAGAAAGGCACACAGCAGCCCAGGGTAGTGCAGAACACTAAGCAATAACAAACAATAACATTCAATTAAAAAAAAAAAGAGTATTTTTGCACAAAGTACATGTAGTGAAATGGAAACAGTGGGGGAAAAAAGATAAAGAAAGGGAAAGATTTAAAGATAAGTGAGGGTAAAGAAACTGCAAGACTACAGAGAGTAAGACTCATTTAATGAATTGGAAACAGTTCCACGGTAAGAGTTGCTTTTGTAGGAAATGCTTGATTTTAGTAGGAAAAATATAGGCATTAGAAGAGCAAGAGACTATCAGATTATTTTAAAAAATGCTTTACAATTAAAGAATTTTCTTGCCATTTTTTGTAAATCTGTTATTTAAAACTTGCTTACATCTGCAGACCAGTAAATTGCCAATTACCTACGCACACTAGAACTTCTTCCTTCTCAGTCGAATAGTTGATGACAGCCTACACTCAAGACATTCACCTGGGAGATTTAAATTCTTGGTCTGAATCAGAGCAGAGGATTTAATTTTGGGTATCTCTGGCAGATAAAAAAAAAAACTGGAATCCTTTCTGGGTTAACACTCTCATTCCCTTCCCCTCCCACTCCTTTCTCCCAATATTTTTCTCAAGAGGAAATAAAAAACCAAAACCCAGCTGACTACATATTAAGATATTCTTGATGTGGAATAGAACTAGAAGAAAGATTTATCTGAGCTGCCTTCTGCTGTAATCCTATGTTCCATGTTTGCCAAGTTAGGGAAAAGGTACCTCATCAGGGAGAGCTTGCAAGTAGCCCTCACGCTGCTTAAGTTTTGTTAAATAATTTTCCTTTACACTTCTGCATCTAGGATGAGGGAAATGATTGTTTATTTGGCTGATTTTCACTGATCAGTCTGTAAATCAGCTTGCTTGCTGGTTCATGTGCTGGTTGGAAGCAAGGGATGAATTCATTAAGTGCTATGGCTTTTACGCCCTTCTTGGAAAAAGATCAGAAGGGCCTGAAGTTAGCATGAATTAAATGGAAGGAGACTCTATTTGTTTGTAATTTCAAGGCTTTTTTTCAGTCCAGAAAACACTCAAGTATATTTTTTTATTTCCAAGCTTCTTACCAGATTGCACTACAAAATATTTCCCTGTTGTCTGGCTTACAAATGCCCGAAGCATTCTTACAAAAGCAGGCGCTCTCTCTTACATTCACCTCCTTCCCTATCCAGAGCTGATGAAACCTCTGCCTTCATAACTTTGGTGTAGGAAAGGCAAGGAAGGTCTTTTACAGCTCAGGAGCCGCATAACAGCATCTCTTTTATTTCAGTTTTCTCTTCCATAAAAAAGCCTTACTTTTTTTTTTTTTTATTATTTAATATTTGCTGAGAATTAAGGGTTGTGTATATTCTACTGTGATCAGCTAACCATGAAAATCACTATAATCTGAAAGAGGTAACAGGTACTGGGACAGCAACAGCTAAAATAACTCACACACCTCACCCTGCCAATTAAAAAGTAGATGAGCATAAGACTCTGTATTGCAGTTTAAGAGAATTGTTTTGGTTTTTTTTAAATACAGAACTATTGGGTTTATTTTTTTCTATTTAGGAAAAAAAAAAATCTCTTACGGCCAAAGTGAGAATGCACTTTTTTCCTCCCTCTCCTTAATAAGAAAATTAATATATATAAACAAATATATAAAATTGAATTCCCCCTTAATGACTCTGTCACCAATGACATTGCAAAGCAGACATGGGGAAAAGGTCCCCGGATGGACTCAGCAGCAGTAGGGAGATGGACTCAGGAACTGGGTTCAGGAACACACGAATCCAGAATCAGGGATAAAAACCAGTCAAGTTCCGTATTAGATGCTGGTTGTCAAAGAAGAGGGCTTGACCCTTGTGATGTCTCAGTTTTATACCAAGTATGACTTGGAAGGAGTACACTGTTGGTCAGGTTTGGGTCACCTGTCTTGTCCACTCATCCCTGCAGGTGTGACTCTTTTTCATCTCTTTCACTTACCAGCTGGAATGGCCTTAGTTTCTATAGGAATAAGTATAAGCAATGGCCTTTCTGCATACAGTGCTCCCATGTTATCACTTTTATAGAGAAATGCTGTCTGAAAAACATGTAGTTAACTTTCAGAAAATGAAGTTACTTAGACGAGGCTTAGCTGAAAAGTTAGGTAGAAAATTGGTTCTACTTTAGCTCAAACCAGAACGGTTTCTCACACTGTATGTGTTGACTTTTCCTCATGCTATCTTTATTTAACATAAAAGAAAAATAAACTTAACAGTGGAAACAAGCTCATGCTTATAGAAATTAAAACATAGTTGAAATAACAACAGTTCTGAAACTTCATGCAAATAACAAACTCTACAGCCTCTGCTTTAGGAACAAGGGCATACGAAGATTAAATTAATCCGCTTTTAAACCCAGTGTTTGGTCAAACAACTCAAATGATCTATGAACTGGATGAGGTCTACAGTTTAATAGATTGTGAAATATTCTGTGAACAGCACATTTCTGTGGCTTGATTTCGTCTCTTAGTGAAAGCACAGCATGGCACTTTTGGAAACTTTCCTGGTTTGCCTTAGGTGGCTCCTGCTGAGCAGAAGAGGATAAGAAGCCCATAGAGGATGACAGAGGATTCCTTTACACCATCTTACAGCTCATCCTCCAAATGAGATTTATCTAATCGAGAGTGGCTGTCGTCACTAAAGACCTCACTGTCTCTTCATCATTCCTAGTTATAATTCATAGTGCACTGGGACCCAGAAAATAGCTGTGAGGAGATATGAGTCAAATTGAGATTCCTGGCTTTTTGCAGCACCTTATCCCTGAATTGGTTTTGTTCCAAATGAAAAGTGGAAAATAATTTTGTTGAGAAACTGGAGATGCTTAGTTGAAGATCCATTTGCTGGTCTCTATTACCTATGACGGATTGTAATTTTTATTTCAATTTGCATTCTGAAGAATCCTAAATATTCTTTTAAAATTTGTTTGTGTATATTTTTGTATAACTGTTCTCTAGGGATTTATAAATTCTGCCGAATCGTCATACAGCAGGGGAGATGGTAATTGCTGTAGCACACAGCCTTATGATTAGGCTGAAAGTGGTTATGGTTGAGGACAAACAGTGGACAAATATTTTTAGGAAAAAAATGTTATCATGATTGCTTAAAAATAAATCAAATGATAAATAAGAAATTTACTGCAGTAAATTTGGGGAAGTGGTTTCTACAGAAACAGAAGACATAAGAGGAACAATAACTGTTCAACAGAGTTTGTTCGTTTATCCTCCCAGGTTGGGCTTGTCAGTAGAATTATTGAAGCAGACCATAAAATCTCTCAAATACGTTATCTGATAACAAGCCTCCCAGAAGCTCATGAACAATCTTCACAGCCTTTGTGAGATTAAATAAACCAGCTGGGACTCACTGAAAATGGTTCATAGTACACAATACTGCTAGTAGATGGTTTCCATTAGCAATAGTTTGTCACAAAACTACTCTGTATTCTTTGTTACAGTCACTGAACCCTCACAGTCATTATATTTTTATGAATACAATAAACAATGTTTACATAATACCTGTGTGCATAAAAAAATGTTTGACAGCTTTGTGCCAAAAAAACATTGGCAGTCAAACCCATTCATCAGCATAACATTTTGAATTTCAAATTTGTGCGCGGTAATTTTATTGGCTGTTATCAGAGTATTACAGATTATTTTTTTTTGCTTTCATTTGTGTGCAAAATTTCAATGTTTTCTGCTAGAAAAGTTTATGTCATTCATCTGCAGAAAAGACGCTTGAGCACATGCTTTATTCTGAGCGTGTAGCATCAAGTATTCAGTTCCATACATATACCTTAAGCATATACATTCTCTAAGCATAGGGATAGGTGGATCTGTTTAGGCTGGAGAAGAGGAGACTGAGAGAGGAACTTATCAATGCTTATAAATATCTAAAGAGTGGGTGTCAGGAGGATGAGGCCAAACTCGTTTACGTGGTGCCTAGTGATAGGACAAGGAGAAATGGGCACAGAGTGGCGCACAGGATCTTCCCCCTCAGCATGAGGACAGAGCACTGGAACAGGCTGCCCAGAGAGCCTGTAGAGTCTCCTCCTCCAGAGATATCCAAAACATGCCTGGATGCGCTCCTTTGCAACCTGTTCTAGGTGAACCTGCTTTAGCGGAGGGATTGGACCAGGTGATCTCTGCAGGTGCCTTCCAACCCTGATTATTCTCTTTCTGTGATTCTGTTTTTGGTGGATCAGGATCAGAATGCACAGAACATTATGAACAAAGTCTATAGGCAAATCCGCTGAAATAAACATTGAACACGTGCTTAGCTGCTGTGTTGGATTGTTGCTTTTTCAGTCTGGTTGCTGTGTTTTACTGGTCATCTTTAGAATTCAATAATTTCAACTTCAGCTCTCATAACTTTACTTAGTTGAAGAGTGATGTATCCATCAAGCCGTACAGTCTGATTTTTATTATCCTACCACTAAAAGTATCTGAAGTCTAGAAGATAAGTGATGGAATATAAGTTTATTTAAAAAAAATTAAAAATAGTTTAAGATTTGATTTTTTAAAAAATCTTTTAGAAGAATCATTCTTGGGATGTAATTCTTTACTTCACCGTTTGCACAGAAAAAGTAACAGTGTATATTTGGGTTTTAATTTGGAGTGTTATAGACCGTTGATCTTCAGAAAATCAGAGCATTAGAATCACTCTAAGTGTGCGGTTTCTAGTGTCCAGCTGAAACCATTGTATGATGGTTTTCTGATATGATTTTCATGTTAACATTTTAAAAGCTAAATAGAAGATTCTTTTGGAAAACCTCTGTGATGTCAATAGTGCATAATACCATGTCAGTTACATACATATCTATCACCACTCAGTGACAGAATATTGTAGATATTGCAGGAGTAGTAGATGCGTTAGTTCAAATTTTGAAACTGGAGGTTTAAATTTCATCCAAATATTTCCTGCCCATAAAAATATGTCAAATCCAGTGATTTTCCCCTAAAACATTTCAGTAACAAAGAAAGTCCTCCAGCATTCTGCTCACAAAGGCAGATGTTTTGGATATACAAACATAGTTTAAGTGTACAAGTAACACAATAAGTTGTTTAGAAGACACTGAGACTGGTGAAGTTTAAAGTTTCTAGGTAGATTATTCCACAGTCTTACCAGCCAGTGTAAAATTCTGTTTTCCACACAAATATTTTTCTTCACTGTACAAATTTTCACTGTGCTGGAGAAACATTTATCTCAGAGATTTTGCTTCCAGTGTTAGATAGCCAGGTCATGGAAAGCTTTTATGATGAGAACAAAGAACTTGACTTGATTTGATAATCTGTGGGGAGGCGAAATAGGGCAGAAAGGATAAACTTGATAACATTGTGCTGTGGAGAAAATGTACAGAAATATTTTACACTAGTTGGAACTCCCTAAGATATTAAGTCCACTTATGTGGAGTTGCAATATTCCAGATGAAAAGTGGCACCTGTAAATCACTAAAGTCAGGTTTTTATCCGACAAGATGGACTGCAATAACTAAGCCAAAGGCAGTACTGCACCAGGACAACATAACTGCATGTGTTGTTTTAACTCTACCTCAGACAAAACCAACACAGTGCATCACTGATTTTAGGGTTGGTGAAGGTTGTTCTTGATTAACTAATATAGGATTATCTGCAGGTATAGTAGGTTGACCTTGGCTGGCCAAGAAGTACCCATCAACCTGCTCTGTTGCTCCCCCTTCACAGCAGGATAGAGGGAGGAAAATACACTGGAAAGCTCATAGGTCAAGACAAGGATTAAGAGCCCAGTTACATTACCATTATAGACAAAACAGACTCAGGGTGGGGAAATGAATTTAATTTATTGCCAACTAATAAGAGTAGGATAATGAGAAATAGCAAAAAAACTCTAAGCACCTTTCCCCACCCCTCTCTTCTTCCTGAGCTCAACTTCACTTCCATCTTCCCTAGTTTCTTCCCCTGAGCAGCACAGAGTGATAGGGGAGGGAGGCTGCCGTCAGTTCATAACTCTATGTTTTGACCATTCCTTCCTCCTCACACTCCCTGCTCCAGCACAGGGTCTCTCCCAAGCATAGTGTCCTCCATGAGCTTCACCAACATGGACCCTTTGCACGGGCTGCAGTTCTTCATAACATACACTTCATAAAGGGGGTCCTTTCCACGGGGTGCAGTCCTCCAGGAAGAGATAGCTCCAATGGGGTGCCCCACTTATCCTGCCAGAAAATCTCCTCTGAATGAACTGCTCTCTACAGGTTCTTGAATCCTGAGAGGAGTTTGTTCCAGTGTGAACTTCCCACGGGCTACAGCTTCCTTCAGGGAACATCTACCTGTTCCAGTGTTGTACTGTCCATGGGCTGGAGAGTGGATATCTGTTCCACTGTGGACCTCCATGGGCTGCAGGGGGACAACTGCCTCACCATGATCTTCCCCACAGGCTGCAGTGGAATATTAACTCCAGTGCCTCCAGCGCCTCCTCACGTACCCTCTTCACTGACCTTAGTGTCTGCAAAGTTGTCCCTTGCACACATTCTAACTCCTGTCTCCCAGATTCTGTTGTGCAGCAGTTTTTACCATTACCATTCAAAAAAAGATAAAATTGTGCCATCTCTAAACACTCTTCGCAATATTCTTTTCTGTTGTTTTTTTTCCAGACTGATATCATCCTTACTTTTGTTCATCTTCAACCATTTTCCTTCTTCCACGGACTATTCTCATTCCAGTACTAGACATCCTTCCTGAGGTTGTTTGATCATACGTGATTAAGTATAACCCTGATATTTCCATATATTCATCTCACAGTTTCATTTTTTATCTTTCCTTAAGATACCCAAATATCTTTGCTCTGTGAGCAAAGGCATTAATTGCTATGTATTACCTGCTTCTTTTCTTTTCCCAACACCTATCACTTCTGAAACTTTTCACAGTTTCAGAAAAGCTCTTCTTGCATGCTGACACACAACTCTGTAATAAATTCTTTGAGAGCAGACTACTATTTACTAGTTGTGTATACTGCGCCTAGCACAAAAGGGAGTCCAGCTTTTTTGAGACATTAAGATTCTTCAATAATATGAATGGTAAATATCAAAACAAGTAGAGGTAGCAGTATGTAGTTTAACAGATTTATGAAGGGATAGATGAAATCAGAACTGGATGCATCTTAACAGGCTGGACCGCTGGGCTGAGGCCAATGGCATGAGGTTCAATAAGGCCAAATGCCGGATCCTGCACTTGGGGCACAACAACCCTATGCAGTGCTACAGACTGGGGGAAGAGTGGCTGGAGAGCTGCACGGAGGAGAAGGACCTGGGGGTGTTGGTTGACAGCTGACTGCACATGAGCCAGCAGTGTGCCCAGGTGGCCAAGAAGACCAACGGCATCTTGGCTTGTATCAGAAATGATGTGACCAGCAGGTTCAGGGAGGTTATTCTCCCTCTGTACTCGGCACTGGTGAGACCGCACCTTAGAGTACTGTGTTCAGTTCTGGGCCCCTAACCACAAGAAGGATGTTGAGGCTCTGGAGCGTATCCAGACAAGAGCGACAAAGCTGGTGAGGGGGCCGGAGAATAAGTCTTAAGAGGAGCGGCTTAGAGAGCTGGGGTTGTTTAGCCTGGAGAAGAGGAGGCTGATTTAGACTAGATATCAAGGAAAAAATCTTAGCAATTAGGGTGGTGAAGCACTGGCACCGGCTGCCCAGGAAAGCTGTGAACGCCTCCTGCCTAGACGTGTTCAAAGCCAGGTTGGATGGGCCTTAAGCAACCTGATCAAATGGGACATGTTCCTGCCCACGGCAGGGAGGTTGGAACTCGATGACCTTTAAGGTCCTTCCAACCCTCACTATTCGATGATTCTAAGATTCTAAAGCACAACTCACAGCCTTCAATAGCAAAATGGTCTTACAATACAACCTAGATGTTCTGAAACCAGATTTCTTCCCGTACTTCTTTTTGCGTTCCTCAGAACTATGTCTTTTTTCAGATTGGATTTTGATTTACCTGACTTTCTACAAGAAAGAGCAAACAGTGCCAAGGTCTGAATGCAGAAAACTACTTTATTATACATTTCAAAATTTAACTTCACAAGTGTTGACAGACACTGAAGTCAGTCTTTCATTGAACTGGTTGATATATCTGTAGAATTGACAACGTTTTTTTGAGTATCTCAGCTATGGCGAATATGCAGATGCAATAGACATCATATCGGTAGGATACACCTCACGCGTCTTCAGCCTATGAAAGCTTAAGCGTCTGTTATGAACTAGGTAGTAATTTCTTCTGTAGACAATTCAGATGGCACCTACGGAGGCATTCACTGCACATATGTAGAAAGGTATTTTTGGAAGTTTTGCATTGTCCACTGACACATCTTATTTTTCTTCATTAACAGAGGTGATCCATCTACTTATCTTAGATCAAAGACCTAAGACCCATCCGGGCAATGTTAGATGAGTATCTCTCCAAACATGCAGTCCGCACTTTATAAGCTTCTAGGAGTATTATTTGCAAAATACTCCAACAGCTGTGAATGCATTAAGTGATATCGGTGCCTTAATTACTCTGTTTTCCATTAGCAGAGCTTCCAACTCAAACTGTTCTATGATTCTTGCCCGCTGTTCCCTGCAGGGCAGCCGGTGTCCCTGTTGATGGCCCTTGCTGCTCGTGGAATCAGCTGGGAGTTGCTGTTTGGGGCTTTGAGCTCTCCCCTAGCTGCGATCCCTGCTCCTTGGCTGCTCCCGCTGGGATCGGCTCCCAGGGCTGCGGGACCTGCGTGGGGATCGGCTCCTTGTTGGCTGCCGTTCCCTGGCAGAAAGAGGGTGTCCGCGTTGACGACGCTCCCTCCTCCTCGAAGAGGCTGGGACATCCCGTCCAGACCTGGGAGCTTGTGCTTCCTCAGCCCCAGCGACCAGAGCTGTGTCCTGAGCATTGCTCTGCTGCTGTCTCGGGCTGCTGGAGGGGTTGGAGCGCTGGGTGTCTTGAGCGGTGCTGTGGCCACCATTGTCCCTCCTCCGGGACCTGCTTCTGGCCCTGCTGTTGCCACCGTCGTCCCTCCTCGGGGGCCTCCTTCTGGCCCTGCTGTGGCCACCGTCGTCCCTCCTTGGGGACCTGCTTCTGGCCCTGCTGCGGCCCCCATCGTCCCTCCTCGAGGACATCCTTCTCGCCCTGCTGCGGCCACCGTCGTCCCTCCTCCGGGACCTCCTCCTGGCCCTGCTGTGGGCACTGCCGTCCCTCCTCGGGGACCTGCTTCTGGCCCTGCTGTGGCCACCGTTGTCCCTGCTCAGGGACCTGCTTCGGGCCCTGCTGTGGACACCGTCATACCTTCTCGGGGACCTGATTCTAGACCTGCTGTGGCCACCGTCGTCCCTTCTTGGCGACCTCCTTCTGGCCCTGCTGTGGCCACCATTGTCCCTCCTCTGGGACCTCCTTCTGGCCCTGCTATGGCCACCGTCGTCCCTCCTCTGGGACCTCCTTCTGGCCCTGCTGTGGCCACCATCATCCCTCCTCTGGGACCTCCTTCTGGCCCTGCTGTGGGCACTGTCGTCCCTCCTTGGGGACCTGCTTCGGGTTCTCTCTGGGGTCCCAGCGCGGCCTCTGCCCTGGTCTCTCCTGGCAGAGGGACGGTGTTGTTGTCCTGAGGGACGATGCCGTCTCCTTTCTGCACGGCGACGCTGAGGTCTCCCTGCTTGAGTGTCGGTGGTGGGGTTGACCAATATGAAGGTGTACTGGAGATACTGATTGTCTCCCACCTTGTGGTAGATGTGCGTGGAAGGGCACCGGCAGACCGGGCACGCAGGTGTTATGAGGTACCATTGGAATATGCAGGGAAAACAGAAAGCGTGTCTGCACCCGCCCACAGTCGCTTCGTCAGTAATGGTGTCCCAGCAGATTGGGCACTGTGGTTCTGCAGACGCATCCTGTGGAGGGGCCTGGGGCTCCTGGCTGGTGCTGGGAGGAGGGGAGGAGGGGTTGTTTTCTGCCTGGTTCTCCTCCGATGCCATCTCAGACTGCAAACTAAAGGGATGCAAAGCTGACGACGTGCCCTAGAGACACGACGTGCAGGAAGCAGGAAAGCTGAGGCAGTTGGGTTGTAAAGAGTTGCCCACTGTGCCTTGGGGCTGTGCGTGTGCAGCCACAAGCAACAGGGACGATCTGTTCCCGATCAACGAGGACAGCACTGTGGTCCCTGAGGAGTGCCTTGCTCCTTATATAGCCTGATGTCACTGATGTCACAAAGGCCATCTGGTGACGTCACGGTGGGCGCCTGATGAGGTCACAATGGAAGCCACCCAGAACACAGGAGCCCCGGCCTTGGGAGCAAAGGTGTCCCACATCGCTCATCTCACAAGACTGCCCCACTGTCGAGCAGAGGCCTACAAGAAAGCTGGGGAGGGACTTTTTACAAAGGCCTGTAGTGATAAATCGAGGGGAAATGGCTTTAAACTGAAGTGGGGCAGATTTACACTAGGTATCAAGGAGAAAATCTTAGCGATGAGGGTGGTGAATCACTGGCACCGGCTGCCCAGGAAAGCTGTGAACGCCTCCTGCCTAGACGTGTTCAAGGCCAGGTTGGATGGGCCTTGAGCAACCTGATCCAATGGGACGTGTTCCTGCCCACGGCAGGGAGGTTGGAACTTGATGACCTTTAAGGTCCCTTCAACCCTCACTATTCGATGATTCTAAGATTCTAAAGCACAACTCACAGCCTTCAATAGCAAAATGATCTTACAATACAACCTAGATGTTCTGAAACCAGATTTCTTCCCGTACTTCTTTTAGCGTTCCTCAGAACTACGTCTTTTTTCAGATTGGATTTTGATTTACCTGACTTTCTACAAGAAAGAGCAAACAGTGCCAAGGTCTGAATGCAGAAAACTACTTTATTATACGTTTCAAAATTTAACTTCACAAGTGTTGACAGACACTGAAGTCAGCCTTTCATTGAACTGGTTGATATATCTGTAGAATTGACAACGTTTTTTTGAGTATCTCAGCTACGGCGAATATGCAGATGCAATAGACATCATATCGGTAGGATACACCTCACGCGTCTTCAGCCTATGAAAGCTTAAGCGTCTGTTATGGACTAGGTAGTAATTCCTTCTGTAGACAATTCAGATGGCACCTACGGAGGCATTCACTGCACATATGTAGAAAGGTATTTTTGGAAGTTTTGCATTGTCCACTGACACAGCTTATTTTTTTTCATTAACAGAGGTGATCCATCTACTTATCTTAGATCAAAGACCTAAGACCCATCTGGGCAATGTTAGATGAGTATCTCTCCAAACATGCAGTCCGCACTTTATAAGCTTCTAGGAGTATTATTTGCAAAATACTCCAACGGCTGTGAATGCATTAAGTGATATCGGTGCCTTAATTACTCTGTTTTCCATTAGCAGAGCTTCCAACTCAAACTGTTCTATGATTCTTGCCCGCTGTTCCCTGCAGGGCAGGCGGTGTCCCTGTTGATGGCCCTTGCTGCTCGTGGAATCAGCTGGGAGTTGCTGTTTGGGGCTTTGAGCTCTCCCCTAGCTGCGATCCCTGCTCCTTGGCTGCTCCCGCTGGGATCGGCTCCCAGGGCTGCGGGACCTGCGTGGGGATCGGCTCCTTGTTGGCTGCCGTTCCCTGGCAGAAAGAGGGTGTCCGCGTTGACGACGCTCCCTCCTCCTCGAAGAGGCTGGGACATCCCGTCCAGACCTGGGAGCTTGTGCTTCCTCAGCCCCAGCGACCAGAGCTGTGTCCTGAGCATTGCTCTGCTGCTGTCTCGGGCTGCTGGAGGGGTTGGAGTGCTGGGTGTCTTGAGCGGTGCTGTGGCCACCATCGTCCCTCCTCGGGGACCTGCTTCTGGCCCTGCTGTTGCCACCGTCGTCCCTCCTCGCGGACCTCCTTCTGGCCCTGCTGTGGGCACTGTCGTCCCTCCTTGGGGACCTGCTTCGGGTTCTCTCTGGGGTCCCAGCACGGCCTCTGCCCTGTTCCCTCCTGGCAGAGGGACGGTGTTGTTGTCCTGAGGGACGATGCCGTCTCCTTTGCGCACGGCGACGCTGAGGTCTCCCTGCTTGAGTGTCGGTGGTGGGGTTGACCAATATGAAGGTGTACAGGATGTACTGATTGTCTCCCACCTGGCGCAAGAGGTGCCTGGAAGGGCACCGGCAGACCGGGCACGCAAGTCTTATGAGGTACCATTGGAATATGCAGGGAAAACAGAAAGTGTGTCTGCACCCGCCCACAGCTTCATCAGTAATGGTGTCCAAGCAGATTGGGCACTGTGGTTCTGCAGACGCATCCTGTGGAGGGGCCTGGGGCTCCTGGCTGGTGCTGGGAGCAGGGGAGGAGGGGTTGTTTTCTGCCCGGTTCTCCTCCGATGCCATCTCAGACTGCAAACTAAAGGGATGCAAAGCTGACGACGTGCCCTAGAGACACGACGTGCAGGAAGCAGGAAAGCTGAGGCAGTTGGGTTGTAAAGAGTTGCCCACTGTGCCTTGGGGCTGTGCGTGTGCAGCCACAAGCAACAGGGACGATCTGTTCCCGATCAACGAGGACAGCACTGTGGTCCCTGAGGAGTGCCTTGCTCCTTATATAGCCTGATGTCACTGATGTCACAATGGCCGTCTGGTGACGTCACGGTGTGAGGTCACAATGGAAGCCACTCAGAACACAGGAGCCCCGACCTTGGGAGCAAATGTTTCCCAGATCGCTCGTCTCACAAGACTGCCCCACTGTCGAGTAGTGACCTACAAGAAAGCTGGGGAGGGACTTTTTACAAAGGCTTGTAGTGATAGTTCCCCCCTGGCTGACTGTGGAAGTTCCACTAGACTGGAGGCTGGCTAATGTTGTGGCCATCTACAAGAAGGGTTGCAGGGAGGATCCGGGCAACTACAAGCCTCTCAGTCTGACCTCAGTGCTGGGGGAAGTCATGGAAGAGGTAACCTTGAGTGCTATCATGAAGCACGTGCAAGAGAACCGGGTGATCAGGCCCAGCCAACATGGGTTTACAAAAGGCAGATCTTGCCAAACTAACCTGATGGCCTTCTATGACAAAATCACTCGACTACTGGATGAGGGAAAGGCTGTGGATGTAGTCTTCTTGGACTTTGGTAAAGCCTTTGACACAGTTTCTCAGAGCATTCTGCTTCAGAAACTGTCTGCCTCTGGCCTGGACGGGTGCACACTCTCCTGGGTTGAAAACTGGTTGGATGGCCGGGCCCAGAGAGTGGTGGTCAATGGAGTTAACTCCAGCTGGAGGCCAGTCACAAGTGGGGTTCCTCAGGGCTCGGTACTGGGTCCAGCCCTGTTCGATGTCTTTATCAATGCCCTGGATGAAGGCATTGAGTGCACCCTCAGCAAGTTTGCGGATGACACTAAGCTGGGTGGAAGTGTGGATCTGCTGGAGGGTAGGGAGGCTCTGCAAAGGGATCTGAACAGGCCGGACCATTGGGCTGAGGCTAATGGCATGAGGTTCAACAAGGCCAAATGCCGGGTCCTGCACTTGGGGCACAACAACCCTATGCAGTGCTACAGACTGGGGGAAGAGTGGCTGGAGAGCTGCACGGAGGAGAAGGAACTGGGGGTGTTGGTTGACAGCTGACTGCACATGAGCCAGCAGTGTGCCCAGGTGGAGGGCACAGGAGGCTGAGGGGAGACCTTATTACTCTACCTAAAAGGAGGTTGTGGAGAGGAGGGAGCTGGGCTCTTCTCCCAAATGACTGAGGACAGGACAAGAGGGAATGGCCTGAAGCTCCGCCAGGGGAGGTTCAGGTTGGATATCAGAAAAAAATTCTTCACAGAGAGAGTCATCGGGCACTGGAACAGTCTGCCCAGGGAGGGGGTGGAGTCACCTTCCCTGGAGGTGTATAAGGAACGGTTTGATGAAGTGCTTAGGGACATGGTTTAAGGGAGTTTTAGGAATGGTTGGACTCGATGATCCAGTGGGTCCTTTCCAACCTGGTGATTCTATGCTTCTATGATAAAACGAGGGGAAATGGCTTTAAATTGAAGAGGGGCAGATTTAGACTAGATATCAAGGAGAAAATCTTAGCGATGAGGGTGGGGAAGCACTGGCACCGGCTGCCCAAGAAAGCTGTGAACGCCTCCTGCCTAGACGTGTTCAAGGCCAGGTTGGATGGGCCTTGAGCAACCTGATCCAATGGGACGTGTTCCTGCCCACGGCAGGGAGGTTGGAACTTGATGACCTTTAAGGTCCCTTCCAACCCTCACTATTCGATGATCCTAATCATAGTCGTAGTCCAGTTTGAAATGTGAGATATCCTTTATTTGCACAATAACAGAGGAATTAACGGTATATTCATGGCTTTAAAAAGCGTTGTTTTACTCTCTGTCACAGAGAGACTTTTCTTCTGTTTGTGTTTTTAACTTTATCCAGATTTTAGACTAAATAGAATTTCATTTATTCAGCCTTCATACAGAGATATTATTTTAAAAAGAAACAAAGAACTTGCTTTTCAATTTCGAATATAAATTTTATTTTAACCTCATTTTAATGTGGATTTTTAACCTAAAATATTCAATATAAAGGTTAACGTTTCTTCCTTCTTTATTTTCCACCTTTACCAATGAACAAGGAGAAGGGCTGAAAAGAGAGAAGTTAGAGAAGGAATAGCTATTCATAAAGCTCTCATTAAAATTAAATTATTCAAAGATTTGTATTCCCCATTTTCCATATTATGCTACTACATTCTGAATAAGAAACATTAAGAAGCATTTGCAAAGCAAGGAAAAGTAAGAGAGAATGTAAAATATTTTTTTTACACTGAAGGCAGCACAAGGGCACAAATCAAAATGTCATAGCCAAGAAAATTTTAATTGATTAAGTATGTATTATGAAGGAATATTTTCAAAGGAATTTGGACAAATTGCAACCTAATAGTATTCTATGTGACCTAAGTGTTATTAGTAAAGGCAAAACATAGGACTCTAGGACTTGAGAAGCATATATAACGTCTGGAATCCATGCATAAACTCTTTAGAATCCTACCATTATTTCAATGAATACTTTATTTGATGTTCTGGAAATACTACACAAAACCCTGACACAGTTTTGGGGGGGTTTAATCATATTCAATGAGGCAGAAGTGCAGAACACTTTTTGTGAAACTTTAAAGCTAAACTACTCAAAGTAGACATTGTATGACTGATAAAACAAATTATCTTTAAAGTTTAATGGGTTTGCAGTTTGGAGGTAGTGATATATTTATGTCAATGATTTCAATGTTTATTAGGAAAACAGATGGGAATATTTGAATTTTCTGAAGAATTCCTGAATGATTTTTTCGTGGAGGGGAATCTCTCTTCAGTATTCCTCTCCTCGCTTACATTTCTCCCAAACCACAGAAGTCAAACATTCAAAGAAAGATGTTCCAGCATAGTAAAAGGAGAGAGGAAAATGATGTGGCAGTACTGATTATGCCTTTCACATTCTAATAATTTGTGGTCCAGAGAAATAGATTCGCTACTCCTTTGATTCCTTCAGTACAAAACATTGGATAGAACCATGCAATTATCCTTGAGACAATAATAAAGGTACATAAGGAAGTGAAAATGTCATTTCTCTTGTCTGTGGAGTTCATACAGAGGCTCAGAATGCCCCTTTGAATTCTTCTTTCTCCTTAACTTAAAATCCTCATTGGTCAAGTTGCCACACAAATACAGTCAAAGGCCCAGAACTCATTGCCATAAACTCCAGACATTAACAGATCATCACGGATTTCTATGGAGAACAAGGATGCTTTTAATCACTTATGACAGAAAAGATCTCACCATTCCAAACATTTCTGCAGCTGGTAGTTTGTTAATGCAAGTTCACATCACTTAGGGAAGTATCTGTCTTTTGTCATGGGGAATGAGCCACTTTAGTGACAAAACAAAGGGAACTGGGACTTTGAAGTGTGAGGAATTCTTCTGGAATCTATAGATGTGGAAGCATCAGAGGCAGCAAGAGGTTAATGTTCACTGCTGTTTAAATAAGTGACTTTCAGCACGGTGAGATTTCATTGTATAGAAGCTGATCCAGTTTGCAGTTCTGAAGGCAAGAAAGAGCTGACTGAGTCAGGTACCTACAATTAGGAAGGCTGACTGAACTTAGGACTTTAAAGGAGGAAAAAAGGAGGAAAAAAAGTGCAATGTACATGCTGTTCCTGTTGTCAGAACAAGTATTATTATTGCACATGTGTGCAACTTTTGTAATATTTCTATTTTTAAGCAATTTTGAAAGTGCCAGATCCATCCATTTCCTGGCTTCACTCATGCAGCTCTGAAGCCAAAGAAGTTGGCAATCCTGAATGTTTTAGAAAGCCTTAAGTTTTGTAGAAGCTTGTTCTTTGACCCTGACAAATGGCAAGAAAAATAAATACGCTCGGTACGGTTTTGGCATAGAATTTTCATTAGATTTGTGAATAAGTCCCTTGGAACATAAATGAACACCACTAACTTAAGTTACAAGATCCAATAGCTGGATGACTGCCAAAGTGCAGCTCTGCAAAGACAGTAACAGCACTAGCAAAGGTAATTGTGATTTAAATTAAGAAAAGAATTCTCTTAAAAAAGGTTATATACTACCAATAGTTTAATAAAGTACTGTGTGATTTTTATTATCTCATTTTATTTTTCTGTATAGGAATCAGACTATAATATTTTGGGAACTCTATTAATAAGCAGTAAAAAGAATCTAAATAACTAAAATTTATTAATAATTTTCCTGATTTATCCACACAATATAAATTATGCTACATTTAACCAAGGTGAAACGTATATTCGGGGACCTCTGGCCCTGTCTCTATATGGTGTTTACATATGCAGGTGTCTTTTATGTCCTTGAATAGTCCTGGTAACTTAAAAATACACTTACATTCTTTGCTGAATCATTGCTTTGATATTCTTCTGCTACATTCAGCATTCTGCTTAATAATAGACAATGGAGAGCTGAATATTGTAGGTTGTTGTATTGCATTTATGTGACAAGGTTGGAAGGGGCAGGCTGCAGGAGTGTCTTATTTGAGAAGATGCCAGGAGCAACGATATTCCTTAGAATTCATAATATTTTGCAGCGTTAGTGCAAGCACTATGTTCCTTATATTAAAACGTAATTATAAAAAAGACTCCTGAAGAGACAACGTGTCTCCATAAACCAATTATCGTTTTGTTGGTATTCTGAAAACACTGATCTTCACCCTTCCTGTTCCATAATGTTTAAGGGTTAATTATTTAAAAGATTCTTCTGATACAAACCAGAAACCAAATGTATGTGTCTATCTTTCATTCAGATAACAGAGGTAAAAGAGAAGAGGCCTTTTTATCTTTTATTTTTAGTTACAGGCAGCAGGTCATCTCCTGTAACTATCTTATCTATTGTTTTTCTGTATCATTTGACATCTTCAGCAATTTTGCATTCATTTCCTTAATTGTTTTCATCTCTTCTAGTTAGGGAAGGCAATGGAAAAAGAAAACAAGGTTTTCTGAAAAGGAGAAAATATCCTTACCTCATTTACTGGAAACATGCACTACTAAGATAACTAGAAATATAACTCAAGTTGTAAAAAGTAATGCTTAGGAGCATGACAGTGGGAGACTCCCAAGGTACTGAGGCATTACTAGCGATCAAATTAACCCAACATTTTAACAGCCTAAAGGGTCATGATATTTTTTAATAATATTTTTTTCTGTTTTCTGATTTCTTTTGAATACTTTTCTCAATACATATTGTACTTGCTCAGAAAGCCTGGCTGTATTTTGTGAGTCAGTTCGTAATTACAGTTAAAGACGAGATGTTTCAATGAAACAGTTTCCTCTTTAAATCCTGGTGTTGAATGCAAAGGCAGAATAAATCACGGGAACCGTGGAAGGCATGGAAAATATGACTTCTGCATGCGAAACAGAGTAGTAAGATGCTATATCATTCATATCTCCTGTCTCATTCTTGTAATGCTTCACTCATGGGAGGAACACTTTAAAAGTCAAGAAGCAATCAAGGGGTGAGTAATCTAACAACACTCAACGCAAAATGGTAAGCACCTGTCTATTATATCAGAGAGGCAGAGGCAGGGAAAAAGAATTACTTTTTTTCATTTTTTTTAAAGCCATGCAGGTGTTCTTTGCCTTTTCTTTGATTTTTTAAATGAAGGCATGTTTGATGAACCTAATTAAAAATAACTATGATTTGCATAGTCTTTCTTCTTTTAGTAATTTGTGGGTAGAATCAAGATGTGAAAATATATGCTCATCCTGTTGTGACAGTTGCAAGGAAATATCCTTTGTCCACTGCAGCGCTTTGATAATCAGAGTTGCAAGAGATGTCAAATCTTACTGAGTGTAATGTGGGACCAATGGCATATTATTTTCCCATAGTAGTTTATGAATGAACCATGAATAGAAACTTTGGGAGTTTTCCTACTGGATTTTCCTGTTCCTACAACCTATTTAGCAAAAAATAGCAGAGTTGACTCGATTTGATAAAATATTTTTTGAAACGAGACCTGTGAAGGCCACAAATCACAAAGACGCGTTTCCAGTACACCATAGGTACAGGGCTCTGAGAATAAGAGAGGTTGCCTAATTTTTAAAGCCTTTTCTGAGAGCATTAAATCATTGCATTTACTTCTATGACTATTTCTTCTCCTGTTTTCTTCAAAATCTGCTCAATAAATAATGTACTGCTAAATCTATCAGAAAAAAATACACATTTCAGCAGAACGTATTCAACGGAAGAAGTCTTGCCAGCTTATGCTTATCAGACCCTCAGAAGGAGTAAACCCTTATATTTACGTGTGTAGGTAAACATCTACCAGCTCAGGTAAGGAGGGATATTTTTCTGATAACAGCTTGATAAAATATTGGCAGTATAACATTGTAGTTAGCACTTCCTTTGGGGCTTTATCTAACAGTGTTTGCCAAGCGTAAATATCAACCGGCTGTGGAAGCGAAGTTACTTGGAAAGTGGTTAATCCAGAACACAGCTAAGATATATTGTTGGGCTGTCTAGAGAAATCATCATTATGTGATTTATTGACTAAATACAAATTCATAACACTAAGTTAAGGCATCAGTCTTGCTCCTTGATCAGCAGTTGGTGCTTCCTAAGACAAAGCTCCTTGAGATATCTGCATGGTAACGTCAGAGGGTTGGGACCTCTAATCCTTCCTTCTGAGCTCTGCTCTTGACACCAGATCAATGCCCCTTCTGTGACAGCTGACACCATAAGGTGGCAGAATCTCCCTCTAAGTGCAGCTGAGGTTGCCATTCATTTTTATACTAAAGGAATTTGTTTTCATTTGAACTGTGCAAACTCTCATTTCTATTGCTGGAAATTATTTGCAGTAGTAAGAGCAACCTGAAGCATGAGTTGAAGGAAGACTTTGTTGTTAAAAAGTGAAGGTTTTACCATAGTAAGTATTTTAGGTCTTTGTTACAAAACTGTGCTTAACAATTTGTTCGTATGTCTTTGATGGTAATTACTCATTAAGGAATACCTCATAACTAAAGTGACTTCAGCACAGCACTTTAAATGTAACCTTTTTTTCATGTTAGGCCTGAATTTCTGTAACTTCTTAGGGTGATGTCAATTAAACTAAGTAGCTACTGTCTTGCTTTCTACCCTCCTCAATCTTCCAGTTACCTGATGAAAAAATCCTACTTCACTTTGCCATCAGCTCATTCTCAGTGTCTCATCAGGCTCGTTTGAGCAGCCGGGAGAAAGAGCATTCAAAGAATTCCTTTAGGGGTCTAGCGCTGGCTTTACACCACCTTTACCTGCTGTCACAGCATACTAGACTTGTTGAGAGAAGGAAGAAAAGACAGTGAATTGTCTGATTCTTGCCAACGCGACTGTGAGCAAAAGAAAGAGAGAAGAACAATACAGGACTCCCAGAGAGCTCAGAGTAAAGACAGAGGATGGCAAAGTAAGAGACTGGGAGTGTGATGAGTGGGGAAGAAAAAGATATATAGAGAACAGAGAATAAATCTACCTCCTAAGGGAGAGGGACCACAGTGATGGCGAAAAGCTCATCTACATCTAGCTCAGGTTTAGTGCTAAGGGAAAAGAAGGCAACAGATAACAAATGCAAAAGGAAATGTTTGCAAGATGTTTGAAACCAGAGAAGATAGATCTGACTACCAACGCAGAATGAAAATTCAGAACAAAAGGAGTGAGATTGTACATTAAAAAAAAAATAAAAATAAAAATTTAAGAGAGGCTGGATGTGATGGGCCACACCAATGGCTCTGCCAGGACCAAATGAGTGAGGTGACGCAAATTGTTGGTGTCTGATTTGGGCTAAAGCAGAACTATTCCCTGACTTTTAGGCCCGATAGTTGTCACCAAGGTGATGGGCCACTGGTGTGTAGAGAGCTCACACTGGTTCCTATGTAAATTAAGGTCCTCTCAGAGTTGGTGGGGAAAGAAGTCCCAGTTACTAGGAAGGACAGACAAGTCAGATGACCCAGTCTGACCAACAAAGTATTTCATACTCAGTATGAAACATGTCATACTCCGTATGAAAGCTTAGAGATCACTAGGGTCACATAGTATATACTTGTATACATTTTATTATTTTCTTAGTAATATTATTATCTTCCTCTTATTATTGTTGCTCATTAAAGTTGGTTTATTGTTAGTTTCCAACCCACAAGCCTCTCTTTTTCTCGTTTCCCTTTCCAGAGGTGGGAGAGAATTTGGACTAAATGCTGCTCAGTTTTGCCACTGACCTGTCCAGGGGTGGGGAAGGGGGAACCTAAACCAGCACAACCGGCAAACAGTTAGTCATAAGGCGAGTAGAAGGAAGAAAATCAGGAAGATCATGAAAGATTATGAAATTGGTTTAATAGGAATTTTTAAGTTGTTGGAAAGGAATGAAGAGTTGAGTTTTTTTATGATGGTAGACTGGATTTTGCGGTTGAGAGAAAGGGTTTAGCAGGGAAGGCAGAAGAAAATTTCAGGTTAAGTTAATTCCAGAGAGGAAGAAAACCTGGACTGACTGCAAAGAAAGGCGAACACAGAATAAGGTGAGAGAAGAAAAATTGTAAAAACTTAATAGATCGTGGGAATAGAAAAGCAAAAAGGGTACAGCAGTTACAGTGTAGAGTAAAATACTATAGAATTATTAGAAACATTGAGATCTAATTTTAATTATACTGTTAAATGAACTGCAGATTTCTACCAGAATGAAAAGTTGAAATTTTGCTAGCGCTAAAAGTGAGAAGCGATGCCTAATTTATCTGAGAGATTACTCTGGCCTTGTGTCTGTGTCTCCTTGTGCTTCCTGTAGAGAAGATGGAGTGATAGGAGTCTACAAATAACAAGGCCACATGACTTTTAGTTTTTAATATATTTGTTATTTAAGACCTCCCCTAGGAAGAGTTAGATATCCTGGAAGTTAGAGAACCAGTGGTCAGCCAACGTGAGAAATCTCATCATTACTAGAGGTGTCAGAATTGCATCAGGAGGGGAAATAATTGAGATTTTTAGGGGAAAAACCCTGTAGAGAAATTTCCCCAGAGTGCATTCACAACTCTGAATAAATCATTAACTTCAAAAAATCTTGACTGAGTGTTAGAGCTGCTCTAAGCAGAGTGTAGTATTAATGATTTTTCTGGAAATCCCAAAACTTTGAGTGCTAAATTAGCTATTAAATTCAATTGGATTTGAAAGCAATAAAAGCTTAATACACTTTAGATAGCACCTAGGCCGTGCAGGTATTTTTCCTTTGAGTAATTGTGGAAGGAACATAGGAATATTATTTTCAAATGAGTAGGAAATAGATAAATTAGCTGTAAAGTTCATACAGAGATAAGGTTTTATTTAAACCTTGAATTAAAACATGTTTGTTTGCTCTGTATTATTAACATTTTACAGTAATAATGCATAAGGTATGTGGAAAACAGATATTTAATATTGTGCTCGATAGACAACAGGTGCCTTTTTTATTTACTGCCGTATTAATTGTAAAACTACATACAAACTATTCCAATCTTTTTAAGAAGAAAACACTTAAATAGCTTTCAATTAAGATTTTTCATGACATGATTTCTCCTAAACCACTTCAGATTTTTGAATCAGAATTTTCTGAGGAGCAATCTCAAGAGGTCATTCCTAACAATCTCCACGCTTCTTCCATCCATTCAGGAATGAAAAGTTGTCTGGAACAATACTGCTCACTGATGCCAGATGGTGTGTGAACCAGTGGAATATTAAAAAAAAAAAAAAAAAAAAAAAGTTTGCATTACAGATATTTGGTGCTCTTTCAAAATAAATGAACTCTTCTTTGGAAAGCTTCGTGCTTTGGAGAAGAACTTGTGTTATGAAGTGAACCAAGGATCTTAACCCTTGACAATGAACAGTTCAAATCTCCATCTGCCAGCATGTCCTTGCCAAAGACCTTCATCTCTTCACTGATTGCACAGGGAAGGCAGGTCTTTAATGAGTGAAAAAGTTCACCAAACTTCAAAATTTACTGCAAAATTCATGTCCTTTCTTACATCTCTCTTAGAGTCACTCCATATTTGAAAACAATTGTTTACAATATGATGGCCTATCTCATGCCTCTTCTTAAATTTGAATAGCTTTTAATTTTCTCAGTTATTTTCAATACTGAGAATTAAACATAAAGTAAAAGATAATTCTTGGCTTGTGAAAAGAACAGCATTCAGTAATATGTGCCCTAGTTGGTAGAATTATGTTTTTTATGCATGCCATCACATTAGTTACTTTAAAATGCACTTTCTTTCAGTATTTTACAAGATTCCTTTGAAATTAAAGGATTTTCAGAAATTGCTTTCTAGTAAACTAGAATTCTCTTTTAAAACCAACCCACAAGACATATGAACACATCAGGAATTAATTTCAACCAGAAAGAATTTATAACAAGACATTCTCAGAAATATTTACTCAACCATAATTTTCACTCCTACTTCCCTCCAACTTAAAGGCCAGATTTAGTTATGAATAAACTCTAAGAAGAACATAATTTTGCATTTATTTTGAATGTAACTGAGACACGTGTTCTTTAAGCGCTCCTCTCTGCTTCTATCCTGTTGAGAGTTCTTCTGATGAAGAGCAGAAATGAAGGGCTAATGCTATTGCCAT
Organism: Cuculus canorus; assembly: GCF_017976375.1. Classification (NCBI taxonomy): domain Eukaryota; kingdom Metazoa; phylum Chordata; class Aves; order Cuculiformes; family Cuculidae; genus Cuculus; species Cuculus canorus. The sequence goes on along the minus strand of NC_071403.1, from coordinate 7,795,761 downwards.
AGCGTTGTCCATTAATACTATAAACTAAGTTGGCGTTTGGGACTAACATGCTCTCCTGTTCTCCATGGTGCTCTTTCATTTTTCAGTTCTACATCGATATTAGCTGTAAGATACTTTTTAACCCTTTCAATAAGTTGGGACAGAGTATTCTTTGGGGAGGGTACACCAGTCACACCAGCAGTCATACGGCTTTCTCACAAGAGCCTCTGAAACCTATTACAACTGCATGAAACGCTCCTATATTGTTATGGGGACTCACTCAACCATTTTGCAATACATTTTTCCTCGTTATAAAACAAAATCTGAGGGAAAACAGGGCCAGAAAAGAGCATGTTTCTTGATCAGGAGAAGTTAGATAGAGTCATGGAATGCCAGAGAATCATTCCTTTGCTATTTTGAGTTATATGCAGTAGCTTCAACTACTTCTTCAGCATATTTTGGTGACACTGTTGACAGTGGAGCTCAAAACTGTCGTAAGAGATCCTCAACAATTAAAAGGGAGTCGGGGCTTGCCGTTACAACATTGCTGTCGGTCTGGGCTTTTTTTCCCCAGAGAATTTGTCTTAACCTTCAACCGTAACTACGAGCAGCACATCACTCAAACCTTTTCTTTTGCTATTTCTCCAAATATGAATTGGAAGACAGAATAATTTAACACTTTTGGATATATCTTCATTCAGGTTTGTAATGCATTTTTTACCAGATGAAGAGTGCGACTCTAACACTTAGGTCCACACAGGCAGTCAGCCAGTTACCTACCCCTTATTTCTGGAACCTCCACGAATGGCATTTCAGACGCAAGTAATAACATAATATGCATTACTTTTCATACTGATGACTATCACATATAGTTATGTGAATTTTTAGAACTGAGAATAGAAGTTGTCAATCATATCTAGCATTCTACTTCAGTTCTAATGAAAATTGACATCTAAAATTGACATTTATTTGGGGGTATTCATGATAACATTTATTGCTCCCTTTATGTTTTCATTGGTTTTCACATTTCCTTGCATCACTTGATGTTCCCTACCTATAAGTCTAGCTGCAAATCTTGTGAGGAAAAAAATATTTAAGTTTAATTACAGTTTTCATTCATAGTTAGATAATTCAGCCTCAATATAAAGTTGTAAGTTTTGCAAAAGCACAAAATATTTATGAAAGCTAACAATGGAATTCACCAAATCTTTACTGAAATCAGTTTCATCAGATTCCTGTGTCTGCAATGGCGAGAAACATTACTTTTATAATTTTCACAGTTGTCCTTACTAAAGTAAAACCAATTCAGATGTTCATGTCCAAGTTGAAATTTATTTTTTGCCTCGAATTTTTCTAAATAAAACTAAATGAATGTGTAGCTCTTAGAGGTGTAGGAGGCACAGATCAGGCGAAAAATAACCAAGTTGCTAAGCTTTGGAAATGGCTGCTGCTTATATTTTCAATATTAAATGACTTCTGGTTTCTTTTCTGGTTTTCTTTTGCTGTGTAGAGATTAAACTTGCTAATAATTTTCTGGCATCACATAGATTCATTAGCATTTTCTGTGACTCAAATCTTTGACATCTGAATTTACCTTACTTCCAGCACTTTACACTTCAAAACAAACTCCTGTCTCCAAACAGCTTTCTTGAAATAGTTTGAGGTCTGGTTATATCAGATTTGTCTCCAAAGATAATAAATTATTCATTTCTACTATATTATGTTTTTTTAAAATGACACTACCTTTACAGTTGCCTCAGCAAAACAATATTTTACATCCATGTTTCTATTTATTTTTCTCAAGGTGCTCTCATTTGCTTTGTGGGTCAGGGGAATCGCTTTTGGTGTTTTTTTTTTTTCTGAATAATGCACACTTTCTCAGGAGTTGAAAATACGAAACGAAGTGTTGCATTGATTTCCCTTTGATTTTTCCCATCTTTGAGCAGGTGTTTAAGTTTTCTCATGCTTCATATATGTCAGCTGAATCTTCCGAAGCAAGGGAATTGACAGCATTTTCCCAACAGTTGTGCATGTATCATGCTGACACTACCCAGGAAAACTACCATATCAGAATCTGTCGTGGAGGAATATGCAAATAGTTTTTAGCCACTCTGTTCTCAGCATTTAATATCAAATAGAGGTTTTCCTTCATTTTCAACCTGTTGGAATGTTCATGGGTGAAAAAAAAAACCAACAAAAAATATTTTCAGATCAATATATTCTTCAGTCTTTAGTATGAAATCAACTGCTACATGTGTATGGAGAACAAGTCTTACGAAGAGCAGCTGAGGGAACTGGGGTTGTTTAGCCTTGAGAAGAGGAGGCTGAGGGGAGACCTTATCACTGTCTACAACTGCCTGAAAGGAGGTTGTGGAGAGGAGGGAGCTGGGCTCTTGTCCCAAGTGACAGGTGATAGGACAAGGAGGAATGGCCTCAAGCTCCACCAGGGAAGGGTCAGGCTGGACATCAGAAAAAAAATTTTCACAGAAAGGGTCATCAGGCACTGGCAGAGGCTGCCCAGGGAGGGGGTGGAGTCCCCATCCTTGGAGCTATTTAGAAGACAGGTAGATGAGGTGCTCAGGGACATTGTTTAGCGGTTGATAGAAATGGTTGGACTCGATGACCCAAGAGGTTTTTTCCAATACAGCGATTCTATGATTATATGATGAGACGTTTATGACAGGTGCAGTTGTCCTTGAACTGGAACTGCAGGAGGTGTCCATAGAACGACTACTGAATCAGTGCAGACAAACACACGATTTCCCATGAAAATTTGTATGCTTGCAGAGCACTATTTAGTTAAAAAAAAAAGCCCCAAGCACATTTCTCTTTAAATGACTGAAATCTGGACAGTTTGAGTTGTGAATAGTATTAGAGAGATTCTCCTTGTAACATGGGATGTGCTCTAAATCTTGCCAGGATTCTGCATGGCATTTCCTTCTCCACACACACACCTTAAAGCATTTTCCTTGATTTGCGGCAGGAAGGGGACTGTACTAGTACTTTCTAGGAGATTCCAGCCATTGGGAAAAACTGCTTTGCCAGTATTTGCAAATCCAGAACCACAGAATTATCACCAGTAGCACTTTTCTCATATCTTTTACTCATTTCTTTTGGCTTTGCACAACTTCCAGCAACCCCTTCCACAGCACTTAGGAACTACCAGCTAGTCAGGCATGTTCTAGCCAACCTGGACATCATCACATCATTCCCTGTTGACCTACTTAAGAGAGGATTCTTGCAAGTCAGTCTTCTTGACAAGAACAATTCAAGAGTGGGAGTATTTTACCATTTAGAACACAGACATCAGATTTTCATCAAATTCTTCATTTAAAATCAGGACTTGCTGGCCATTATAAATTTAAATAAATAAATCAATAAATAAAACTATAAAGCCTGCCTGTATCTCACACAGAGAAGAAAAGCCTTCCCGGGATACAGAAAACAGATAATACTCACAGGTTTCCTTTTGAGTCTTCAGACAAATTCAGATCAATTGATCCTTAGGATGCTGCCTTTCAAGTTGTCCCATTCCCCTTTCTCCCACTTTAATGTTTCTCTAAAAACTTTTGCAAACTACTGGGTTTCTATCCTTTCAACCATCAGTAGAGTTGCAGCTGTTTTGAGCTTCGTGATAGAAGTTTCCCCATTCACTATGGTTGTCTGTAGGGTTGACACTGTCTCTTGGTAAAAAATATCCTGAAATACTTATTGAATAAGGTCACTTTCTCTATAAGCATTACTGCTTGTTCAGGTCTTCTTTCTGAAAATAAAAAAAAAAATAAAACAATGAATGTAAACAATAGAGACCTTAAACAAATATATACAGCAGAATTACCTTGATACATACACATTAGAAGAGAGGAATAGAGCATAGATTATGGTAAACCATTTTACTTTCATCATCCAATCCACCTGTCTGACTCTGATTTCCTTCCTCTATGACTTTGAAAACATTGCATGAGGGTTTTTTTTACTTTTTTTTGTGCATAATAAGCTTAAGCTTCTGACTCTTTATGTCTGAGAATTAAGGATGAGCCCAAACCAAAGGATTTCTTTTCTAAACTTCCAACTTTTCAACTTGATGCCTCACTGTTAGCTAGCTCTTTTCATGGTGCCTGAATTGCAGTAAATTTTCACTCTATTTTCTGAACATTCTGCCCTTTTCTTTCGTCCATTAATTTAGCAAGTACTTTGTAGAGTTAATCCAGTCCTTTTTTCTTGCCTACAGTAGTTAAGATTTCCCAGCAGCCATCCATCCATAGCCTGGACAAATCCAGACCTGCCTTTAAGCTCTTATGAGATGAATATACTCAACTAGATTTATCAATAGGCTTCTGTATTCATTGCTCAAATATTTTACCAAGTTTGGTCATTTTCTTCATCTCTACAACAGTGAAAATTAAAAAAAAATATTCTCACAAACTACTGGTAAATTTTTATTCTTAACTCTTTTAACTTAGCAGAATGTTTATTGAAATATTTAATTTTTCCACAGCTACCTAAAATGGACTAAATTTGCAGCTTGAAATAAACTACAATATCTTACCTCAGTTAACTTTTATTTTTGCATGTTGCACTAATCCCACTTAATTTCTGTTGTAAGAAATTTGAGGACATCATACTGTTACGGAGTGTTTAAACAGCCCATTAGATGGAGTTATTTCTTTCAGATTTGAATATGCTAAAAAGGAAATATCCACATACAAAATAATTAATTTACTTTGGTTTCTGCAATTCATATCTTTCATCAGGTTTTACATTAATTCCAACACATTTTTATAACCATTTTAAAGTCAGAGTGCCACAGAAAATAAGTTATTCAGCATGAACAGATTTGAGGGGTGATTTTCATAAGCATAAAGGTTATTTAAGCACTCAACCTTCATTTGAAGTCATCGTGCTTTGACTATTTACTCCTTAGTAAGTAATGTTGTCTGAACTGTTGCTAATGTCAGTGTTTTATAAAAACAAACCCCAAACATATAAAATAATTTCTATTTGAGGGTCCATATGGAAAAAAAGAGTAAGATGTGAAGTCACTGGGCAAAGAAAAAAAATGCCTCTATAAATTAATCCAATTCTGAGAGACAACATGCAAACGATTACTGTCAGCCAGATGTAATATGCAAATAGTGGAGAAAACATTTTCCAAGCCATCGCTTCTTGGCTTTCTCCGAAACCTTGGACATTTCAAATTGATTTCAGTGATTTATTTTGGAACTAACGATTGCTGGACTTATTTGATTTGGGGCTGTAGTCTAGCCAGCCAACTCCAGAAGTGAAGAATAATTTGGAAACACATAACTTATTGCACCTAAGAATCATTGACTTAAAGGAAGACTGACCTACTTAAAGAGGATATGGAGACACCCATCAACACATAAAAAGACAAAGCAGGATAACAGTGTGACAGGCTGTCAGCTAGCATTACAGGTATCCCAAAGGGACCTTTACTTGTAAGGAAAGTTTGTTCATCTGTCTGTAATTGAAATTAACTCTGCTTCCATTTTTTCCATATAAAACCAACAATTCCTTTGAGACTATTTTACTTCCCTTTAATTTATTTTTCACTCTACTCCTCCAAGCAATAATTATGTTATCATTAACTTTCTGGAAACTCCTATTATTATATTAAAATTACTAATAAATCTGATGTCTTTTTTGAAAGACTCATTCAAAGTCTTTTCTCTCTGAGGAGGAATTAAAAATCACACAAGACCTCAACTATGAACTCCTTCAGGGAAAAGGAGTTTTGGTGTCCCACTGGATTAATGTTAGTTTTATATTCATTCTCTCATTAAGCTTGATATGCTTAAAACATTGTGATTTTTACTTCATTTACCTCTCAAACCTTGGAAAACACTTTTTAAGACTTTCTTACAACTGCGGAACTGGATGATCTTTAAGGTCCCTTCCAACTCAAACCATTTTATGATTGAAGTCATTCTAATATATTAACACTTCTCAGAGTTTCCCACCGGAGAAATCACTGAAGTGATCACTCATAACTCATCCAATAATGTATTTCTTTATTATATGGCTATAAATACATAGCTATAAAACATGTAGTGTTAAGTGTAGAATTAAGGCCTTAGGGAGAGGTACTCATATTGCACAGAAAATTAGTAAAGCAAATACTTCTCAATGCAGACAGCAATCAGAAATCCTGATTAGTGTATCCAATGGAGATATGCATACTAGACATACTGTCTCATGAGACCCAAAGACAGGGAAAAGCTGTATACAGCCCTTTAAAATCGGAAAAGGAGATAGAAATAATGAAAGTGAGTGTCCAGAGGGACTGTATTCAATGTAACATTATAGAATAGATAATTAATTCTTTGTTAGATTGTTATTCTGTTCAACCTTCTTTTTTTTTCCTCAGTCTCACCTAATAAATTTAACTTCTAAATTTAAATGCTGTGCTGACAGGTACATGTACAAAATAGTTGTACTGTGTAGATACATATGGTGGTGGCACTCAAGCTGGCTGGGCTAGTGTTGGACATGTGAGGGGACTGTAAATTATTGCTACAGTGACAGTGGGGTGCAGTTTGCTGAGCATGAAGAGAAATCATTAACTCCTCACAGCATCAATTTGTTGTGAGGGCTGTGTTCACAGTGCTGCCAGACACTATACTGAGCACTCGCAGCCCTCACCGACATCAGCTGAATAAACTGTGAGCACTCCGTGCCAATGTTACTCTGAATACAGAACTACCACAATTCTTTAAAACAGGAATTTAGATTTATTTCACTGATTTATTTCAATGGCATCAGTTGCCAGGTTTCTCCACGGCTACTCATTTAGTTAACTGTAAGCTTTGTCAAACCTTGATTCTTCTGTTGCTTCAGTTTGTATGAAATATGCAGAAATAAACACTATAATATAATGTAATATCATATCATTCCCTATTTGTTCAGCACATAAATAAGAAAACGACTCCAGTATACACTAAACCTGTGATCTGTGCACACGTATCTCAGGCCTAAAGTGAACATCTCGTACAAACATCACGATTAATCACTCAGATCTTACACAATGCTGTCTTCAAAGCTGAAGTGACAAGAAAGCTGTCTTATTAAGTTTTTTTCCCATAAAATTAACATTTTCCACTGGTTTTTGTCTTCCTCTTCTGTCTAAATGGTCTGGGTATGGAGACCTTTTCCTTATCATCCCAAACTGCTGTTTCTTCCCTGTGAAATCCTCATGCCCCAAGGCAGAGGCCAATGTGCAGGACCCCACTGCAGGTCCTGAGCTTTACCAGGTAGGCGTTTCACCCGGATAATTAGAGAGAATTATGAGTAGCTGACATGTTGCTGCTAGTTTACTATTTTGAATGGAATGGTCACATCACAGACATGGAATCAGCTCCTTTCTGTTATGCTGCAGGCTTTAATCTTTGAAGAAAAGGCTGTAATTAGTGCATTATGAACTTAGAAAAAAAATCTATAGTGACTTGGTGAAAAAAGCACTTAATTCTTTTCACAATAATAGTGATATCTCTCACTATGACTTCTCATTAAAGCATTCTGTTAATGCCTCCATCTTTTTTTTTTCCCCTCTGGACAGTTTCCTGTTTCTTTTGGTATGTTCAATACTTTGAGGTCAGCCTGCTTTGCAGTGTTAGGGTTTATGTATATCGATCCACTCTTTAATAATTTCATCCCACTTGTGAATTACATCCTCATCTCCCACTAATACAAAATTCATCTGATTTTTTTCCATTAGTCTGATTATTTTGCTGCCTTTAATGCTTTTACTTCTGAAAATTGATTTCTTGATTATTTTTTTCTCCTGTCACATAGCGGGCTGCTGCCTTCTTTTTAGTTTTTTTTGTTGTTGTTCCGCGAGCTGTTCATATGCCATTGTTAATTTATTTCAGGTTTGAATAGTTTTCATTTTCAAGTAACAAACTGGAACTCTCTCATAGCAAAGTAGCTGCCTTTAAGGAAAAATTCAGGAAGGTTAACCAGCGCCGGAATTGCCATTGGAATAAATTATTTCTTTTATTTTCTTTCTGTGGATCATGCTGATTCAAAAGTATCCTAGGCACAGCAAAGAATACAGGATTAATCAGACTCTGCTTTGCTTCTATTAAGTTAAATAGTTATATAGTTCAAGATATTGGGCCATGATATAGATAGCGACTCTGTGTAACATTAGCACATGAATAAGTAAGAAGATTCCTTCCCATGTCCAGTTAGTTTTCAGAGCACTTCCAGACATGCTTGGCTTTGCCTATTTTACCTCAATGTGGCAGCAAGACATGCAAGTGGAAGACTTAACAGGGCAGGAGATGCGAAGAAGTTGTCCTCCTTGCTGTGCAGTGAGGTTGAAGCTACCCAAATCCCTTCCTTAACCATTGAGAAGGAGTTCCTTCCATGACTGTATGCAATGCATCACTTGAATTATTTTCAGAATTCTATTTTTAGTTGCAATTACTTGTTTTGGAGTTACTGGTGGGACAAGAGACTCCAGCTGACACAAGTTATTCTTGAGAAACAGATAACACTTTGCTAAAGCAGAACAGGCTGAGCCGTCCAGCAGGAGCAACAAACCAAAGCAACTCGTGACTTATAATAACCGTATAGGCTAAATGAAAGGAACCATGGAAACAAAACAGAGAATTCATCACATCAAATTTTATCCACCTGAAAATTAGGCATATCCTAAAGTAGTCGTCTCTAGTGAGTGGAAAAAACACCTTCTCCTATTGGGTGAATCATTTCAAGCTGAATCAAAGGCAAGTGGGAATAACGGCTTTCTAAAAATGCCTATCTCTTCCCTCTGACAAGAAGTTTTAAGGTTTTACTCTAGCAGGTCACTTTTGAATGATTAATGTTAGATGAAATAAAGGTGGGTGTAACATGGAAAGAAGGCAGAACAATGTTGTACCTTCGAGTCATGACCTTAAGTTTTTGAAACAAAACAACTTTTTGTCCTAAAGTGACTTCTAAAGTGAAAGAAAAAAAAGAAAAAAAAGGAAAATATAAGCAGTGATCCAGAAGACAGAGATCTCCATTGAAGAAATCTGTAGTTTGACTCTAGCAAATGTAAAGACATCCAGTGCACAGAAGCTGCAGATGGAGGCAACTATTCAACTGCCACATTTTTGATGGTGTTATTAGATTAACGACCAGTTCAATTCCAGCTGGTACATAGTCATCTCCACGATAATCCGAGCAACACTGATAAACTGCAATATTAGATCAATGGCCAATTTGATTCCAGATGGATTGTTGAGCCAGCCACAAGGTAATCCTAGCAGCAGTGATAAGCAGAGAAATATGACAGTGTTATAATGATGTACACTAAAACCATCCGAGGCCAGTGGGAAAACAGGCTGTCAATAAGACGCCATAAAACCAGAGACAATGCTGTTTGGAGTTTGGAGTAGGTGACAGACAGAAACACCACTTGCTGTAGGGAAGAAAAGCAATACAAATCATTCAACTGGTCAGAATACAGAATAAGAACATCCTCAAATGCAGACAGTGGTTCCTTCCAGCAATTTGAAGAGAACAAGGAATGCAAAAATAAACCAAAAACCAGCCTCGTCTTCCTCCCACTAGGTAGTCCATAGGCATGAGAAACATGAAGTTACTTTATCCTAGGAGAAATATCCTCCATTTTATTCTACTGAATCCTTTCTGGCAAATTGGATTAAACGAACCACCCTCTTGGCAGCTGTTGCCACGTTACCATAGAGGCCAGTAGCTGGTTATGCTTGTAGATATAATTAGTATCAAACAGATCCTCCGAAGTACACTGGATCAAACACTAGACTGATTGGCAGCCATCACAGTTGTACCTGCTGCTGCGACTGTTTTAAAGGATAGAGATTCCAAGAAAAATTATGTCCAGAACCATGGTATTATACTGCAACAAATTATAATTATAGTTTGGAAGGCTGGGTTGAGAGAAGTTGAGGTTGATCTTTTGTTCATGCATGTTTACCTTTTAGGAACCCTAGGAACATATAGACCGAGAAATCAAAGCAATTTGAAACATAGAGGCCAAAGGATATGAATAGGTGTTTTTATATTTGGTACACGGCTATCAGGAGTTTCAAACTCCTTGAAATATTAACATAGCATAATGCAGCATGGCATTTGCGGCAGACTAAGTTGAACAACTAAATAATGCACCATGTCTGAAGAACAGAGCAGTCAAGCAGAGCATCTAGAGCTCCATTGTGGTGAGTCTTCAGAAAGAATAACAGCTGTGAAACAAAGCTGTTAGATGACAAAGATGCAAAGGTGACAGGCTCAATATGTCAAAGAAAACATGATTGTTTTTTGATTGTCCACCCAAAAAAACCAGATGGTTTTATTTAGTTTGCCAAGAACTTGAGAAACTGACCAGTCAAGCTCTTCTTTTCCCACACCCCCCTCAATATAACCTTCAACGTCTCTCACCTTCTAAGATTCATTCCTGATGCTATTCATGTTTTCCTGACTTGATACAACATGTGGCTTTACTGATTCTACCCACGTCATGGTACTTGATAATTGCATTTCATGGAAGCAGGCGCTGGTGATTACACTCAGTCAAGAACTGTGACCAAAGGACAGAGTACGCTCAAGTGAAGGATCACAGCAGAATTCAAGTGATTCGGGATTAAATGGCAATGACATGGAAGGCATCTTTCAGATGTTAGCAACAGATAAAGCAACGGGAAGATAGAGTTAAGAGACACTGTGAAGGAAAGAATCTCTCCCTGGAAGTGTTGAATCATCCTAACACATTTCCTAGAAACTAGAAACACCTTGCAAGGATCCACAGGCCTGTAAATCATCCATCAGAAATAGAACAATGTTTAAAAGAAAACAATGTAATGAGATTTTAGATGAAAGGGTAGAGGTTACAGAAATGAAGAACTTGGAAGAGATGTCAGTAGCACTTGTGCAACAATTTCAGTTGAGAGAAAATCTGTTATAGATTTTAAAAGAATCAATGTAGAAGAAGCAACATGCCTGAAAAATCTGTGCACAAGCAACAAGATACAAGATGGTTCAGGGAGAGAAAAGGAGAAAACTTAATTTTTTCCCTTGTATCTTCCAGGATCATTTTTTTATAAGGAAAGGCTGAGAAAGCCATAACTGTTTATGTGTTGAGGAATATTGTCACTGATTCCCTGAGATCAATGAAAAAAATAAAATCAAGAAATTTAAATTGACAATAACAGTGTCATTGAGGGCCCTAAAGTTTCAAAACATACAAATATTTGTTTCAATTTCAATTATTTAATTTTGAACATCAACAGAATATAACTTACATGCTGACACTACAGAAGTATCCCTTTAATTTAAGAAAGTTTATTGCTTATTGTGTTCTCTCTGTTCCTACCAGCTGCAATTACAGCCACAATCAATATGATGACCAAATTAGTTTGAAAGATGAACTCCTGTGGTTATCAGTAGCAGAAATATTGTCTCCAAAGGAAATTTAAAAATATTTAAATCTATTTAGAAAAGAAAAAAATCTAAATAAAATATCCTGAATGTAGATATACAGATTACCCCTCCATATACCTGGCCAAAAACTTCTTCTATTCTACTGTGTACTCTATTTCTTGTATTCTGTCAGTTGCGGATGCCCCCTCCCTGGAAATGTTCCAGATAAGACTGAACGAGACTTTGAATGACCTGGTCTAGTGGAAGGTGTCCCTGCCTGTGACAGGAGGGTAGTACCAGATGATCTTTAAGGTCCCTTCCAATCCAAATAATTTTTATGATTCTATGATTATGCATACTTGTTATGTGATCAGAATGTTCTTCCCATAATTTATGTCTTTTCAATAAGAGAAACAGAATTACTTTAAATGCAGTAATGCCACATTCTTCCTCATGTCCCACCTCAGCACAAATGTTTATACGCCGGGCTTTTATAACTAGACTAATAAAATTGCACTTGGTTTATTATGGTTGTTTCTGAACATCATCTGTAACGTTACATATGCAAGACGGAGAAATATGAACCAGGCCGCTTATTTAGCCACTGATAAAATACAATTTGGAATTCCATTCTGTGCAGACTTGTCAAAATCTTCTCTCATCAGTGTAAACTTACAGTTCTACTCAAAACAGTCTAATTCACCCTGGTCTAATTGGGACCATATATTTGTCCTAAGATACACTTCATTGCCCTATATGATCAGAACATCAAACACCTTCCTTTAAAATGAATGATCTACAATAGATTTAGCAAAATATTGAGGACAGGAGAAAGAAAATCTAAATTACAGTCATTATTTAAAGGAATTAGGTGACCTTAGTCAAACTCACTCAAAACTATAACACATTTCCCTCAGGAAGGAAAGAAGTCATCCATTGTTTCACAGAGATATTTTTGAGGGGAGTTTAAGAATTGTTTACTGGAGCATAAATAAATGAAACGATCCCTTTAAGTTCCCGATAAGGCAGCCATCAATAATATCACGCTTTGAAGTAGCCACTAGGCAGTGAAAGGTGAGCAATACATGCCATTTATAATTTGTCCTCTTCTGTCCCTGTTTTACAGCCAGAAAACATGTCACCTCAAGCTCTCGACAGAAACTATGGTTGCACAGCACTGTTAGAAATCAGACTAACTTTTTTTGTGCATCTAAATCTACAGCTAAAAGTGGGATCATGTAATAGAAAGATACAGCATCTTACAACACCATAGACTGAAGGACAGTATTACTTTTGCCAATGAACCCTTGACAAATGAAAGATGAAAAATGGAATAAAATGACGTTAGTTCACTTGGCAACCCTGTCCATTTACCTTTTGGTCTGCTCTATGTGGTGAAAGATCAACATCTTTACAGACAGTCTTTCTTCACCCGGCAGTTATTCTCAGATAGAGAGAGCTCGATCGTCAGTGCTTGCACTGATGATTGCCCCGTTTGTACTGGTATGGGGTTTTTTCTGATTTTCCTTCTGAAACTGAGTTCTGTAATACTTATTTCAGAGTTTAATCATGTTAGTTTCATGGCCTTCTTGAAGGTTCACCTCTCTGCCATACAGAGCAGGTTTAAGACCTCATGTGTCCTGAGCAAAACACTGATTTGAACTGCTCAAAATATACGAGTTTTATTTTGGTTTTTGAACAGTAGTCTTCGATACTTTCAGAATTTGCTTCCATCAACTCAAATTATTGCCTAAATTCCTCAATGAAAGATTCAAAGTTCAGGCAAACTCTGTTTAGTATTAAAGAAACATTTCAATAAAACAAAAATTATAAAAAATATCATGCTTCTTTCTTTACATGCTTCTTTGGATAAAAAGAGATAATGACAAATATATCTTAAAGCTTCTTTTTATATTTCCTGAACATACAAATCTAATCCTCACCTGCCTCATGTCCATGCCTATATTCCTGCAAAAAGACAGGCTTTGATATATGGCTTGAAGGTGTAGAAATGAATGGTGTTTTAGGACACCAATGAACAAAGCATCCTAAATTAAAAAAGGCACTTTTATAATACAACCCATATTTTGCAAAGAGAGGGATCAAGCTTTCACTATAATGGCAGAAATGTGTCTCAAGCTGACAGCATGAGAAGAGAGGAAAATATTTCATTTATTACTTTAGAAGTCAAAATCAACATTGCAGTTTTCACATGAAAACAGGCAACTAGAAAGTTCTCAGACCACTGGAAAATAAAATGGTCTGACTAATCGATTTTTCAGCTCAATGGCTGAAGGAAAAAGTAAAATTTTTAGGGATCAACCTGATCCTTTAATTCTTGAGGTTTTGTTGTAGAAATAAAGCCTTTTATTTTTTCTTAGTTGTTACTTGGATTGAACAAAATTTTTAATTAGATTCCAAATGAACTATTTGATTTTTGTGTCTTTTACCTTCTTATTAGAATGAAATGTTTGTATATTAATCTCAACACACTTGTTAAATTGTCAGATTTAAATGTTTTGATTTTCTCAAAATCTTTTTCTTCTTTTTTTTTTTTCCCCTGCAAAAAGTATTCTCTGAACTCAGCATCATTTTACCACTGATTTTGGCTAAGCCAAAACTTCAAGTTTCCAGTGATAATTTATTTGTTAAAAAACTTTTCCTTATACTTTTTCTAGTATTATTCTGCTGTCCAATGCCTTTGTTGGATATCCAATGAGCTTCTACATGTGCAAGTGTGTTTTACTTAGGTATAAACACTTTGGGGAGGGAAATGGAGACCTTCCTCAAGTCCTATGTAGTTGCCCAATCCCATGGATTTGGTAGCAGAGCCTGTCCTAGGAGGTTACTGTTACAATCTGACTTTTGAGTACAGAAGGCAGTCACTCCTGGTTGTCATAAAAGGATTCGATAGGCGGTATCCATTCCTAGGAACATTTGTAACGTAATCAGTCAAGAACAGATGAGTATCCAGCCCAACCATGACCTGGGTAGGAAGGTGACAAGCAGTGGACAAACATCAAAACAGATTTAGAGTAGAAGCAACTTTGCTACATCTTCTTTTTCACTTCACTGTTAGGCAACTTTAAGCGATGTTGAGCCAAGTGCTGTCCTTTCTTTCCTATGATTGGGCATCACCTGTTAGACTGTAGTTGTGCACAAGAGGTTACCTGACTTGAGTTTCTTTCTTAGTTGTTGGGTTTTTTTTTCTATTAACAGTGATTATATCTTGTAATAATCAATAACCAGGAGCTGAAATCAGTGACAAAACTTTCTCTCACTCCAGCGGGAGATCTAAATTCTTCTCTGGCTTCTGCCAAACAAAAAGATCTGGTTATATTCTTGATTCCACATAAAATCTTCTATCATTCCAATTGAATTTCTTATCTTTTTAATATCACATCATCAGTATACTGTCATTACATGCTGAATTTTATATGATGAACTTTTTCATGGCAAAATAAATACTGTTGGTTGGCAATACATTTTTGTTAAAGCCCAACTGCCATTTAGTAGAGTAGAAAATACTGTCATAAAAATAAATTATTTTCAAAATACATTCCTGAAACAATACAAAAAGTTTTCATAAAATAAAATTTCAAGTGTTTTGCCAGCTCATCCTACAGAATCTACCTCTTCTCCACACCACATTCATACTTAGAATTTGAAACATCCAAACTCAAAGAGCAATTTACTACTCTACAACAAGAATTTCATCACAACACTGTTTAAATATATGGCTCTCCTACATCTTGAACATTGTGTGCAATTCTAGTGTGTCTAATCTGAAATTCTGCAATCTAAATACAGATTTTAAATGTTCAGAGGGCAGTATTGAGGATCAAAGTTGTCCTATATTTGCCAGTGTTTCCTAATGCTACTATCTTCAGATATAAATTCAAATTAGAGCTAAATATTGCTAGTAAGGAAACAGAGGTTATATTTATGCTTATTAAACTGGAAGCAAAAGGGGGATTCTGATATGTAAAGCGCCATATGCCCCAGAGTATCATCCAGTCTACCTATTTTACTGGACTGTCTAAACTGGACATAAATTCACAAGGCACCTTATTATACAGTCCAAAAGCTCTCTAATCAGAACTTAGAGTTATGCTTACATTTCCAGAAGTGCCTTTTCTGGGAAAACAAACACAGGTGTCTCAAACACTGTTCTTTCACAATGCTGATTTGAATGCATTGTCATATAATCAAAATACAATATACATAAAACCCTCTGAGTACCCTGAAAAGATAAACATCATATTGTTATATCCATCTTCTGCTTAACAGTCTTGCAGTTACAGCATTCACCAAAGATTCAAGGCCACCTGCAGCCTGAAGATGATATAAACTACTTTCCTGGTTACCACCGACTGAGAACTTGAGAAGGATTGATGGAATGTCTTTGCCTCAGAGTATAGCAGAGCTTATTGCTGATTAGTTGGGATATTGTCCTTAGATATTGCCCTGACACCCTACTCCCTAACCATAGCAGGAAGGTCCATGCTGTATCCTCTGGTACCTAAAACTCTAATGTGTAAATCCTTTTCCATACAATATTTTAACCAGATAATATAAAGGGTGAAGAATCATTCTGTAATGACGTGAAGAGCAACATAGTTTTATCTTGTATCGTGAAATAGATGTATTGTGCCTGAGCTGAAACCTCCCGTGGTCACATATGCAGGGAATCTGGAACAATCATACTGGTGATGAAAAGCCTGGCAGCAGCATCATCTCTGCCTTGCTACAATACCCAGGGTGGATACAAGTACAGATCCCAAGAGATACATGTCTAGATGGAGGAAAATAATGAATTAGAGAAGATATGATTCACTCTAGCATCCTGTCTAACACCACCCTTCATTTTCTCAGTCATGGTTGGATTTGAAAGCTCGACTTCCTAATTCTCTGTCCATCCTGAGCAACAGAATGTGCAACAGAAGATACTTCAAAGCAACATACAAGTGTATAATAAAGACAAAGCGCAGTGTCAGCACCAAAGCTTCCTAGGATAGACATTACTCCTTAAACGTTCCCAGCTTTGAAGCTGTTTCTGAAAATGATCAGCAGGTCAGGTATTTTCAAATATTCATATATTGAAAGATGTAGTAATCCAGGAGGAGAAGAGTTGACACACATCAGGCAGCACAGATCAGTGTCTCTAACAGAGAGGGCCAGCATACTTCTCAAGTATGTCCCAAAGGTTCTCAGCATTTATCTTTGTAGATAATACTTAGACAGCCCTGCACAAAAAGCATAAGCACCTGGAATCTAAGTAACTCTTGAAATACCTGAATGTGAGAGAGAAATTAAACTCACAAAGCAAAAGTAGGCAGAAGCGATTGAGCTGTAACTTGGCTTGACCTGCCCAATGTGTGTGTTTCCATCTCTGTTGTTTTATTAAAGATTACACTAAGCAAATATCATGTTCCTGAAAAGATTCAGTCACACACTGGCAAGTATTCCAGCTTTCTGTATTCATTTCCGTGGCTGAGAGCAGCTTGGAAAACAATATTTAAAGGAAAAATCTCAGTCTGAGGATTTTTATAAATCTTGAATAAAAATTAAATAGCCAACAGAGAGTGGATGTAATTGTTCCACAAAGGAAATTGAAAGATGAACAGATAATAAAAGAAAAATCCCTTGGTAAAAATCATGGCAGTGCAAGAATTTAGAAGCAAACAGAAATATGCTTTAGTACATACATATAGAAATAAATTTTAGAAGTGATGGGCATTGGACTGATCCATTTCTTGCAATAATAAAGCTTTCAGTGAGTTCCATGGCATAGAATCAGGCCATAGGTTTGCAAATTATTCGGTGTTTAATCTAACAGCAGTAAAGAAGAAAGTGGTGTTTTACACAAATTTACACAAATTAGCTCAGACTCTTTCAGGTATTAGATTGTCTCATGTGGTCAAACAGGTGCTAATGGCAATGTTAACAGTGCTAAGCACAGATCAACCCAGGTACTAGCTTAGAACAAATACCTGCTTGGATTAGAAGCATGTGAGGAAAGTAGTTGGAAGCATCATTGTTTTTCTTGGTTGGCATGTGTTTTCCAGCAGACTTCATTCCAAAAATGCTTGAAGTAATTGGCACCAGAGGGAAAAGAGAAGGGAGGTCATATTAAGGCTACCCAAATCAGTAAAAAAAAATCATCCCACTGGTAGAGAGCACAGTGGTATATCCACTTCCATGAAAAGGGAATGGTTGCTGTTGCCAGAAAAAAACCCAGTCAATATGGGATGAAGTGTTTACTCCTTTGAAAGGATCATTAAAGAAGACTGGTAGTCTTGGGCTTTACATTTTCCTAGTTCAGCAGGAATGTTTCAAGGGCACTGGGACAACATCAGAGCAAAAACACCTATCACTGAATAGTACGTCAGGAACTCTGATGAGACCACATTTAATCACCTTAAACACAGCTTTCTTGTTTGCAAAAGGGAAGTCAAAATAGTGTTGGCTAGGGATGTGTGGTAGGAGAGCAGGACCATGACAAGAGAGTAGCAGAGGAAAGTGGGTAGATAAAGTAGTTTTAAGACCATATGCTCTGAGGAACAGGAATATGTACATAAGAAAGCGGAAGGCTGTGCATCTGTTCATGTATGGTTGGCATTAGTGCAATTCCTGGTCCTGAAAATTTGCACAGGGATTAATGCCACCCGTAGGGAATGATAAAAGTTCTGTGAATTTATGTAGCTATTATTAAGAATAAATGAACTACCCAGGATTTTGGGAAAGGTTTAACCTGTGAGAAGTGCTCCCTTTTGTGGAAGAGGGCGAGAGATTACTTTTAAACTGATGTATATTTAGATGCGTGTCACACATGAGTGAATTAATCTTTTGCCTATAAAACTGAGTAATATAACTGCAAGACAGCAGAAAAGTACTAAAAAATGGAGTCATTAATTGTGCATACAAGTACACAGGTGCTGACTGAATGGTTTCATGTTATTAAACATACATAAAGCTGAAGTTCATGTTCCATGAGAAAGGTGTTTCAGATCAGAAAATCCTCAAAAGAGTGGAGGTAAAGCTTTGGAAACTTAAGGAATAGGTGAGACACAGAGAAGCCAGATTCCAATGATGGTAAAAAATGAAAGAAATTCACCTGGAAGAAAGTGTGCTCTGCTGAGCTATAATATTTCAGACCTCTATCCAGGTTTCCATGTTTTTGCTTTCCACTTGTAATGTGGAGAGATTAAAGAAGCCAGCCTTTGCTTCACTCAGTCATGAAAGAAACATGCTGGATGCATTTCCTGAGGCTTTTCCCTTTTCTTTTCATGATTATATTCACCAAAAAGCCTATAGCCAACCCTCAGATGTCTGTGGGCGGACAGGCTAGGCTGTAGTTTAATTTTGCTCCACGGGCTGATAACCAAAGCTGGTTCTGTGTGAGCCAGCTCATGTCCTGGAGTGGTACATCCTCATGCCTGTGCTGCTGCCCTGTGTGGATTTACTGTTTTGGCTGATGTTAGCTCAGGACAGTTTGTGCTCCACTGCCTGCAGCATTCCTGACATTCCTTGTTTCTCTCCAGTTCATTTTCATTGTGGCCTCTTATCATTTAATTCCCATATGGTTTCAAAATCCATGGTATGGATTTATCTAGACTAGCTCATCCATCTCTTCCCTGCCTACTCTTCTCTAAAAAGCTGCTTCTTTTAGATGCTTTAGTCCTCTGCTTCTGCAGAGCTGCTATAAACTTGCCATGAGGCTATAAAAGCTAAGAATTTTAAAGAACAAAAAATAAGAATCAAACCCCATCTGTATTCAGAAAGGTGAGACCTACGTGCATATTTAGATATTTATTGCAAAAAAATCAAGCATCTGAGAGAGAGAAAAGGAATCCAAATAGAGTGGGTTGCATTTGGGTTTGTGAGAAGGGAACAATTCAAACTACAAATGAGAGAGACTGGGAGGCATCTCCACAGCCTAAATGGATTAGTGTTATTTCTGAAAACAATTAAGGATGATCCTAAAAGTTTTGATTCGGTGTGCTTCTCATGTATTGTCTTATTCAACAGCTCCCAGAGACAAGTAACTCTAGTTAAATTTTTCAGATTTCTAGTCTGCTGAGTTCTGAATAAAATCTTAAGGAGGTGAAACAATAAAATAGAAAAAGTAAAAAAAGCAACTTAAAGACAAGAGCACCAAAAAAACCTTTACATTAAGATCTCACTATATTTAATTCACTTGTATGTGTTTTAGATCACTACTCATGGTATATAAATCCGATGTCAGGGCCACCAAAAATGTCAAAGTGAAAGAAAATGTCAAAGAAAGATTCCATTTTCACATATCAGGGAATCATAGAATGGTTTGGGTTGAGAGGGATCTTAACTATCATCTAGTTCCAATCCCTCTGTCATGGCCAGTGACACCTTCCACTGGATCAGGTTGCTCAAAGGTTCATCCAGGCTGGCCTTGAACACCTCCGTGGATGAGGCTTCCAAAACTTCTCTGGGCAACCGGCTCCATTGCCTCACCACCCTAACAGTAAAAAATTCTTCCTACTATCTAACCTAAATCCACCCTCTTTCAGTTTAAAACTGGTACTCTCACCCTGTCACTGCAATCCTTGATAAGCAGCCCCTCATCAGCTCTCCTGGAGGCCTTCTTTAGGTTCTGGAAGGCTGCTATAAAGTATCCCCGGCGCCTCCCCTGGCTGAGGCCAGGGCTTATTCTCAAGGCTGAATAAGAACAACTCTCTCGGCCTGTCCTGGTATGGGAGGTGCTCCAGTCCTCTGATCATCTTTTTGGCCTCCTCTAGACTTGCGCTAACAGATCTGCGTTCTTCCTGTGCTGAGGACTCCAGAACTGAACACAGGACTCCAGGTGTGGTTTCGCGTGAGAGCAGAAGAGAGGCAGAAACACCTCCTTTGACCTGCTGGTCTCACTTCTCCTGATGCATCCCAGGATATGGCTTCTTTTTTGGGCTGCAAGTGCACATTGCCTGCACCCCCTTGTCCTTCTCTTCAGGGCTACTCTCAACTCATTCTCTACACATCCTCTATTTGTGCTTAGGATTATCTTGACCCAGGTGCAGTTCCTTCTACCTGGCCTTGTAGAAACTCATGA
Source organism: Cuculus canorus (assembly GCF_017976375.1). NCBI lineage: Eukaryota > Metazoa > Chordata > Aves > Cuculiformes > Cuculidae > Cuculus > Cuculus canorus. Next base: position 7,775,294 of record NC_071403.1, on the reverse strand, counting down.
GGTTTGCACAGGCCACCTCTCAAGCCTGTCAAGGTTCCTCTGGATGGCATCGCTTCCCTCCAGCATGTCGACTACACCAGAGAACTTGATGTTGTTGACAGAACTGCTGAGAGTGCCCCCAATCCCACTGTCCATGTCTGTGACAAAGATATTAAACAATATAACTCCCAATACTGACATCTGACTAACACCATTCGTCACTGGTCTCCACTTGGACATCGAACCATTGACCACAACTCTGAGTGCAATCATACAGCCAATTCCTTATCCACTGAGTGGTCCATCCTTCAAATCCATGTCTCCCTAATTTAGAAACTAGAACATGGTACAGGACAGGGTTGAATGCTTTGCACAGTTCCAGGTAGACGATGTCAGTTACTCTTCCCTTATCCACCAATGCTTTAGCCCCATTGTAAAAGGCCACCAAATTCATCAGATATGATTTGCCCTTAGTGAAGACATATTGTCTGTCAGCAATAACCTCCATATTTCCTATGTTTCAGCAGAGTTTCCAGGAGGATCTGTTCTATTATCTTGCTGGGGACTTTATCTTCAGTGACTTGGGTGGTGTGGCTGAGCTCTTGCCAATGAAGACTGAGGCAAAAAAGTCACTGAGTACCTCAGCCTTCTCCATAGTCTATGTCTCCCTTTTACTTCCAGAGAGAGTCTACATTCTTCCTAGTCTTCCTTTTATCACCAACATATGTATAGCAGCTTTTCATATTGCCTTTGATATCCTTGGTGAGATTTAATTCTGTCTGAGATTTGGCTTTCCTAACCCGGTCCCTGGCTCCTTGAACAATTTCTCCCAGTCTCCTTGTCCTTGCCTCCACCCTCTGTAGGCTTCTTTTTTTTTTGTGTTTAGGCCTCCTGGAGGTTTTGCCTGACTTCACTTTGTTGGAATGCATCACTCCTGAGACTGGACGTGGTGATTCTTGAATATTAACCAGCTTTCTTGGGCCCCTCTCCCCTCCAGGGCTTTATCCCATGGTACTCAACCAAGCAGATCCTCAAAGAGGCCAAAGTCTGCTCTCCTGAAGACCAGGGTAGAGAGTTTGCTGCACACTCTCTTTGCTGCCCCAAGGATCTTGAACTCCACTCCATTATGACTCCTGCAGCCAAGGCTACCCTTGAGCTTCACATTCCCCACCAGCTTTTCCTTGTTGGAAAGAATAAGGTCCACCAGCTGTGAAATGGACAGTCTAATCTTGAATATTTTCTCCTTTATCTATTAAAGAAATGAGAAGATAGGAAAAAAATCTAAGAAGTGTCAAGTTACAAGGAATTATTTTAAATTCATCCACAAATGGAGACTTTCCCAATCAACCTTATTTCTCTTTTAAAATTTTATACTGTTCATTAAAAAATGCATATCCTCAACATTATTTTCATAATGATTTTATTTCTCATAATGGCTCATGTCCATTTTCCTAAAAAGGTTTGAGTGATTCTCTGTGATTCTCAAAGATCCATTTCCACCCATAGAGATTTATAGTTGAAAAAGGTAAGCGAGAAGTGCTCTGGAGAAATGGAACACTGCATTGGAAACTTCACATTTTTTCTTTAAACTCAGTTAAGAAGTGCTCAAAATAAACTACAATTACTGAAACAACTAGTCTGTCTTCCCATTCAGTCCAGAGCCAAATCCAATTAGTACTACTTAGTGATCCCTTCCTGATATGGGAGGATGGGTGTACAGTGAAAAATCAAAGCAAATGGACTTGTAGAAATAATTTATATCGCTTGGTGCAAGTTATCTTATCAACTGGGGCAATTCAAATGCAGATTCTGCCTCCCATTCCTCGAGGCAGATTTGAGTGAGTAATTGAAGATGAAAAACTTTCTCCAAGACAATGAAGATTTTCCAGTGTTTCCCAGATGGAAGATGGGGAAAACAGTGGAACTCTACTATTCCTGTTTATGCACTTAAAACCCTTTAAGGCACCCCTGCATACTCCACCCAAGAGGAAGAAATCTTTTATGACCTTCTTTTTTTGCCATCAATTACATGCATATAATAATCCTGTTCCTGCACAGAAACTGTTATTCATAGCTTTAAAGATGCAAATGTATAACACAACTCTGGGCTGCTGAGTCTTTGCCTGGAACAAACTCCAAATAAATGTACCCAAGGCAGTAGTGACTTGCAGAAATGTTTCTATGGGTGATATACAAGCAATTAAACTAGGATCATTTTGCTTTAAAAATCTATGGAGCTATAAAGGTATACTCAAGGAGGTAAACAGTTTCCAGTAAATCCACAGAGGTTCTGTAGGGAATTGCATATACATATTTAGTAATCTCAAAAGGTGTACTCTAAAGAAGACAGAAATACTTTTGTATCCCTGAGCTTATAACTCAATCTACTACAGATATCCTTAGAAATCCAGCTATGAGGCTGAGCAGATTGGGTCACTGTAAAGAAAATTCACTTTAGATAGAAAAACATGTTTGGGGAAATTCAAAAAATACACTTTTTTCTTTATTGCATATTATATCACCTAGTTTTATACAAGCAGGGTACTTGTAATTATTAGTGAAATTAGTTAACAAAGTGATATGGGAATCTTACCATTAATGTGTCACCTTTACAACAGGACAAAGTTTTGGTCTGTAAAGCTTTCTTATTCCTATAGAACTGTCAAAAGAATTCAGCTTCCATTTTGTTACCTAAGTGAAGCAGTCCTGTTCTCAAGAGCATGTTTTCAACAGATCCATTCTTCTCCGTGGGACATGCTGAGAGAGGAATACTTACAAATATCTCTCTGGCTCTCTTATATGTTTAAATGGAAATTAAATTTTTGGACAATCTGTCTTCTCATATTGATATCAAACCAGAAGCTGCTGCGTTGCTGATTGCTTTTAACAATTTGTACTTTAAACTTTAATAGTAAAGACCATTCAACATTATTATTGCACAAAAATAATAAACACCAACATTTTTAACATGATTTAAACAAGAACTTGTTATTCAAACAATATTTCCATATTCAAAATCCATAAATAGCATGCTTATCCCTTTCATTTGGCTTTAGCCGACCTGAGACTTCTGATTAAATATTGTAATAAAGCCAACACTACTTCTTTTCTCCCTAAAATGAATGTAAACTAGTCTTTTCTTTTACTAGAGATTGGGTTTTAATAGGAATGAACAGATACAGAAAGATTTAATTCTTTGAAACAGAGGATGTGTTTCTGAAGAATACAGTGATTTCTTTGCACTTCAGAAATATGGGACAGAGAGTTGGAGGTGTTTTTTTACATCCATTAAACTTCATGAATTTCAAGAAAATGCTTCCGTTCTGGTACGTTTTGACTGAGTGGGACTCTTTCTCATAAATAAGACATCCATTCCAAAATTGTCAATTGCTAATATTAATAACATATGCAGAAAAGACCAGGCTCAGCTAAGCTCTTCTTAGTTCAGGGCAGACACTTGACCTCCTGTTCCCCAATTCCTAGGGGGACGTTTCTGTACAAAGGCAGTCACTAAATGGGTCATTCTCTCCACTCCTTCCTTTTCTTCTAAACCCCTCTCAACCTTAAAGATCTTCTGAAACAAAGTTTCACCCGTTCTTTCCTCATAGCAAATCCGTGGCTGTTCTTGCCAGCTTATACACAATAAGACACAGCTGTGTTTGTAGAACACAGCAGCTTTTTATTAACTCTGACTGCAGTGGTAGAAGGCGAGATGCTACTTTCAGAACTTTCTGCCTTTTGGCACTTCTGAATGTAGAGGTTTTTTCCTCTCAGAGACTACAACAGTATACAGTATTTTGGGATACCATTGAGAACCAATTGGAAAATTGAAACAATGCAGAATATAGGCGCTTGTCCCTTTAGATGATTATCTCAGAGATAGTACGGCTTCTTTCTACTCTCAATATCTACCCATATTAAAAGAATATGAACTCTTATTTTTTTAACTCTCATACCATTAGCTTATCCACAACAAAAGAACCTGAAGATATTAAGCTGGTCTGTTCCTGTAGGACTCCTCAAATATACCACCTCAATCTATAACATTATCAATATTTTAAAATGCCTTCAAAAGCATTAAAATGTTTACTGTGTCAATAACACACTGATAGATGTTTTTACTCTGATTTAATGATTAAAAACTTTCAGGCTTTGTTTTTAGACTTTTAATGCTATTAATTTTTTATGGATGTTTGATTTTAATGGACACTGTGTTTCAAATTGCTTCTTCTAGTACTGAATGAGGTTGTCCTCTACTGTCAGACATTCACAGCTCAATAAGGTCATAATAACCTGCTGACAGCAAAGAGCGTGAGTATCTGCAAAGAGCAGTAAACAAAAGAGTGAACAGCTTCTACTTCTGAGTTCCGGGAATTTTCCATTACATTTGTATACAACTCTCTTGTGGATTAGTCTTGCTAACCTCAATTTATTGAGAGTGTAGAAAGCAGGTTTAAAAATCTATAATAAAATTTTCTCCTTTTTGTTTTTTTTACAACATGCACCTCAGTTCTCTTTTAAGGAAAATAAATGGTACTAATTCTGCTGTAGAAATATATACCAGGTTTTCAAAGCTGTTTTGGTAAGAAAAGAGGCCAATAAGCACCAAGTGAAATTTTAATAAGCAATAAGGTAAGCTAGAAACATAATTCCTATTGAAACTGTGTATTTAGTGAGCTGAACAATTACTAATTCAAACATTCAAATTAAAAAAACCAGCACCAGTTATATCTTCAACTTCTGGAAGACCTGGTGGTAATGGTGAATAATCATCAAATATTAACTCACAGCATGATGTTCGGCCTACAGGCAAGGGAAAGGGATACATACTGAATAGGAATAAAGAGGTTATTCCAACTTATCATTTGTCTTGGTTTGGCCAATATGAGCATACCCTGATAATTTTTAATGTATGCAATTCATCATAAATGCTGAAACATGGTTAGGGTTTAGTGAAGAACCATGAGGAGATTTGAAATCATGTCATGTAGTAAAAGACTCATGGAGATCAGTTTATTAAATTTACCAAAAAGGATAGTGACTAACAACCACCCTTTCTAAGCACATATGTGGGGAACACAACAACATGGAAAGTCTTCTTGATTTATCGGTAAAACAAATTCAGACTTATCCAACACACCTTTTAAATAACTGGAACAGTCTTGCATATAATGTGGTATGACCTTCTGCAGACTTTCTACATCATGTACTGATATGTCGGGGTATATTCTATCAGTAGGAATCATATCAGATAATTCTGCTGTCTGTTACAGTTTATGGGAAATTGGATTTCAATAGTTCATTCTGGACTTGTAATCTTTAGAGAATAACCTGCCAAAATATAACTTTTTTCTCCCCATTATCTATCTGGATTATAACATCATTAATGACTACTAGATCATCATTCAAAGAAGTGAGACTCTTGAATTCCAGGCCATTCATCACCGGAGAGATTTAAATCCAGAATTGTCTTTCTCCTAGAAAATCTGCAGAAAATAGTGAATACTTTTACTAAAGCTTTGTCCTAGAATGGATTAAAACTTCATCTACATTGGACCAAGGAACTACAAACTACACTGCGGCTCGATAGGCCTGTGCCTTGAACTCTGACCTGAAGGCGGGAATTTAGAGCTTTTCTCCTTAATTGCATGTCTGGGCATGTATTTCACGACAATGATTTTTTAAAGTAAGTAAATATTTGTGAATGTAGGAAATAAATTCCTGGGCTGTCCCCTCTCTTTTTCTTCTTTCTGCATCCAAATGTCCATTAAATTAGAGAGTCCTTCTCCCAGCACTGTCTCATTGGCATTCAGTTTTAAGGTTAGCTGTACCGTGGCACGGCTTCAAGATAAAAACTTTGCCCTAGTAAACGACAGACTTAGGTTTAACTCCACTCTGGATTTTAGGTAATAAAGCCAGGTTTCCCTCATCTATAAGATTCTCTAACCAATAGGCCATTAACAGAAAACACTACCTCTTTATTGGAACGGAAATATCTTTGGTCACCTTCCTTTGCGCTGAGGGCAGTGATACTCACCTGCATTAGGTGTGGTCACACTGAGAGCTATGTTGCATTCAAGAGTTTAGGGCATAATGTTGGAAGTTAGGAAGAAGCCACCCACCAAACTGTCCATGATCTTGTGGAGGGTCTCATAGTTAGGCTTCTGGATAAGTCTCAGTTCAAAGGGAGGGATTTATATGAATCCAGCCACCTCCAATGTGATGAAGCACAAGCTTTCTGAATTTATTTCTTAAGATAATCCATCAATTTTCACTTAAATCCTACTTTGAAAGCCCAAGTAGCACTTATACACCCAAGTGTATGCTCACCCATATTGCCCAATTTCAGAAGAACGTAAAAAATGAAGTTACAGAGCCATTAAAATACAGAAAGTTAATTAGCAATTCGTGTGATGAAAATAACAGTCTGGCAAATGTGAAGGAAGAGATAGGGATGAAATCAGGTACAATTCAGTCTTTGGCCTCTAATGCTCACAACATCCTTTTTCACTTTTTTTTTTCAGCCTGAGTACAAATATTCTGCTTTCAAAATGTCAAGAATCTTCTGAAATTTTATTGTCATAGATATACTGGTCCTTTCTTATCTGATGTTAATTAATTGCTCTGAATTATCCAAGCTTGAGATTTGCCTTATGTGATGGCTTTGTATGTAAATGCTGCACCTGTATAAACCATTCTAACTTCCAAGTAGGGATTGGGACAAGAAAAGACATTCACATGTTATCCAATTTAAGGAGTCCCTTGGCAACCATCTGGGATGAATTCTATTTCAATTTCATATTTAAAATTGTAAGAACCATGAAACTGTGAGGATAACATAGCAAATACTTATATTAAAAAATCTAGCTATTTTTTATAATCTTGTCATTCCTTCCTGCAGAGGAAATGTCTCTCTACAAATTTCCTAAGCAATCAAAGTTTCAAAATTTCAAAAAGGCAACTGTATACAATTACTGAAGTTTTGAAATCAAATACCAATAAAGCTGTGGGTGTTTATTATGAAGCCTTCAAAGCCTTCAAATTCTGCGAAGCATGATCTTACGAAAAACTGTTTAAAAGCGGTAGCTTGAAAGTTATGCAGTGTAGAAAAGGTTTACATCATGCCTGCTTCTATGAATCTATGAAGCCAAAAGGGGTCTTGCAGACCTTTTTTTTTAACAAAAAAAAACTTTTCCAAACTTCTTTCTCTCAACTTTTAAGATCTTGTTAGAAACGAGAGAGATCCAAGAAAACCCAAAGCTACCAGATCAAAAAGGAAAATAAAAAATACTATTTCAGTTATTTTAGCTGATAGCTACTGCTGGCTAATGCTGTCAGATGAGTTTATCCCTTGTTTTATGGAAGAAATGTTCTTTCTAGTTCTTTAAGCAATTTACTGGTCTCCTTTGATCAATAAAGATGTGAACAATTTTGACAGTTACGAATGATTGAAGAGATGTGATAAAGGTCATCCAGGAGCAGCTTAATAATGTACATTAAAAAAGAACAAAATATTCTGGGGAGAGAACAACATACATAATTTGAAGATTTTGTTCCTAACTGGCAGAAGAAAAATAAAGTTCAGATACACTATTATTTTTTAAAGGACATTGTACGAGGCTTTTAGTCTGATGAAGAATTCAGTCAGATTCTCATCTTTCAGACAAAGTCAGAAAATTTCTCTGTATTTCACTAAGTTTAAATACGTCCTACTGAGAAAAGTATAACACATAGTGTACTTAGTCTAGATTTCTGTGCATGCTGATGTTAGGTGCAGCTGGATACCTTCAAACAGAATGGATTATGGCAGAATTCTCCTTGTTCTTCTCTAGCTTTTGACAAAACCTGCAGGAAATTATTATCTTGGAAATGTCCTGTTCGAAATTTGTCAAAATTGTCCAAATGATTAAAAACGTATTCTAAGGGAACTCGGATATAAAGATTAGCCTGTAAATACACAAGTATTTGCATAACTACTTGCATAAGCACTTAAGTAAGTCTTTTTTCCTTATGAAAAAAAGTTAAACAAAAAAGCAAACATAAACCTGCTAGTATAGTCGAAAAAAAGAAGTTAGTTTGCAAACTATAGTGTGAATTATGTATGAGAAAGACAATGTCATCTGATGTGTGTATTGGTATTAAAAGGCTGTATTTAGATGTGCCAACATCAATGGACTTTTGGCCATTTCCTCCGGGAAATCTAATCTACTGATAGCTAATAGAAAGTCTTCTTTCTCCGAAGTGGTATGGACTGTGCATTTAGGGAAGCTCTATTTCCCATGCTGCATGTACTATGAGATTAGCAGACAGCTCTGATGCCTTTGTGGCAGCATACATTCTATTTTCTAAGAGATTTGCTTTCCTCTAACTGTATCATATTATTTCCTTTGTATCCTCCAGTAGTGACTATTAAAAGCTGAAATTCCAGTGAAAAGTGCAGCTGAAAATAGTAATGAATAATAGTCAAAGATTATTTTTACAATACCTGGATATCCAAAATAACCAAAGATAAGGAATTATTTTTTTCTACTTTACAGTTATCAAATAATTACTTTATGAAAGCTAATTTATAAGTGATACAATCTTTTTTACGTAGCTGTTAGGTAGAAAGGCTGGTGGCACCCTCAAAATAGGCAGGTTTTGCTGAGCAGAAGTAGAGCAATGGAGGATAGATTCAACGAGCAAATGTGAAACTCATGAAGCAGAGCTGAGATCTACATAAATGTATGCATTAACTTTCAGATCACAATTTAAAGCAGAACCATTAATATACGTGGTTTGTTTGAGTTCCAGATTTTTTCTTTCCAGAAGTATTTATTGAAAAAGCACAAGATCAATGAACCTAGAGCATTATAGCACTCGCAGACTGTACCTATATTGCTGGTTTTATACAAATTTTCTGCCATTAACATTTTGCCTTTGCTGAAGCTCTCAGGATTTTAGTACTAAAGGTCCTGATCCTGCTGTAAGATGCATGCATATAGCTGCTAAACTTAGCCTTCTAAATCTGCTAAAGGCCTCTGGGTTTCCTTTAGTGAAAGTAATTATTATAGCCCTGCCAGGATTTTTTGGTCTTCAAATATTTCAATTATGTAAGTCTAAGCCTTGTTCTATATATCTTTCACCCAGCTGGGAAATAGGTATTTTTGTAACACTATCCTTTCTTTCTTTTCCTGTAGAGGTTCAGATAAAACCTTCCTAGAAATAGCTTCCGATATCAAAATAACAATAAAAAGGGCAAATTTTGCTGTCAATAATTATGTTTTTAGTTGATAATTTTAAGTGTATGTAAATAATAGGCAGTGCTTCAGTTTGTACGAGTATAGGGGCTCGTTGAAAGCAAAACTCAAGCCAATCAAGATGATCTCTTTGTCACAACAATACTACGCTGGTAGAGAACAGCTTCTTGAACCAGTAACACAGGCGTAGTTTTGTGTATGAAATTGTGTCTGATCTTTAACACGCAAATTGCAAGCAACTTCCAACAAATATTAATTGTATAGAATTACTTTACCTGAGAACTCTCTAGCAATATTCTCCGTGGTAGACACCATAAGGATCACATGGAGTCTCTTGATTTTGGCTGTTGTTCTCAGCCTGTTGCTGAGGGGTTCATTCACAGATGTTGGAGCCCGGACACTTTCCTCTGCACTTTTAGGGATGACTTTTCCATGCCTACTCTTAAGCTCCTGGTTCATCATGTTCCTAAGCTCTCCACAGCCTACACTATATATTCAGTCCCTGCCACTTCAGCTGTAAGAAATTAATTTGGCTGTACCCTTCCCTGCTGCCTCTTAGGTTTGTAGGAAGTCAACCTCTCTTTCTTGAGCACTATTTGCTTAAATTTAGGTTAAGTTTGCAGAAGAGTTGGCAAAGGTCAGGTTGCAGATCTAGAAAGCTTCTCACAATCTGCTAAACCTGTAGCTACATCCAGGTAGAAGGGTCTTACAGATCTCGTATGCGGCAGATTCCCCTCCTCATGTGCTAATTTCCACAGGACACAAGGAATTCCACCTCTCATCTCCCAAGAGGAAAGCTTTGTAATAAGAAATATGTAAGGAATCCTGCCGGCAAACATGCTCTGATGGGATTTTCCTTTCAGACAACTCTTCAAAAAATGAGTCACAATGAATAGAGAGTGTCTCTACAGCTCCATCAGACAAAACTATACTTCTGATGCTACGCTGAGAACTGCTGTCTGTATTCTTGCTGCCAATGATATCTTAAAATGTGATGGAGTAGCTACCAGAATCTCTTTCTTTGTAGGTGAGAATAGATGAGAGAGGGTTGGTTCCTCCATTGTTCTTCTTATCGGATCCAAGAATTGTGCTGGCATCTTTGAAAAGACAAAAGAGATTTTTCTGAACAGAAGCTAATTAATTTTTCTAATAGACAAACAATTTTTACTGTAATTGTCTATGTATTTTTCAGTGTTAACTAAAATAAAAGCAACTTTTTTTGTTTGCAAGGGTTTTTTGCTTGTTAACCTTTCAAATTATCAACTTTAAAAGGGAAGTTTCCTAACTTTAGAGGAAATGTAGGCATTATAAATATTTTATTGCTGTGAGTTTGCACAAAACAGTTCCACTTTAGGAATAAACAGGGCCTGTGTTCAGCTCAGCTGATAAATAAGGACTGAATCAGTTTTATAAGTGAGATAGGTGGAGATCCTAGTCAAATTAACCCTGTAACAGAAAAGATGTAAGCTGCAAAATTAGCCCCTAGGTGATTGTGCAACAAAGGGCAAATACCATGGGAACTTTACTTGCACAAAGTTAGATTCCAAGGGACTGTACACTCTGTTAGATTCAACAGTAGGATTTTGTGAATGAATATGATGAGTATTAGAAGCTATAGCTGCAATTCCACCTTTAAGAGTAAATTAACATCTAAATCCTAAACCAAAAGAAAACATATAAATTTATTTAAAAAAACATCTTAAATGACACTAGACACCAATGTTTTGGCACCAGAACTGTTTCCATTAAAAGAGTCAATTCACCTGTATGTATTTGTGTATAAGTTGTGTTACTGAGATTGTGTTTACATAGTTACTTTAATCCAAGACCACACTTTTCTGTGGCTTTAAAGTAAGAAGCACCAGTTATGGTTCTCAAAAATGCTTCTACTGGTGCTAAGTTTTTGTGGTGATAGTGGGCACCAAATTAGGGAATATGACTGGATGAAACCTAACTTCGTCCTCCCCCCCCAAAAAAAATTCATATCCATATCCAGTTTTATAACCAATCATTTACCACTCCCATGACACCAAAAAAGACATGAAAATAAGCTGAGACAATGGAGCAAGGTGGGACCACACTTCTGACAACAACTTAAATTTATGTTCATTTAAAATGACTGTATAATCATGTCTTTTTATAAAGCAGTCATCAAGATTCCCTCTGCAATCAAGGGTAAAGAGAAGGCAGTTCCAGAGGGTGAATCATCCCTTTTATTTTAGGAGAGAATGAATCACTCCCTGGAGTTGCCTGTTTTTCTGCACTGATTATGGATGGACAAAGCTCGATTTAGACTACTTATTTTCTGATAACTAGAGAGACTGCATCCTATCCTTGGTAGCCATGAAAAATGGAAAGGTGGGGACACTTAAAGGACTGATAGTTTAAAAAAAAAGCTTTATGTGTCTTTTTTGCTGATGGTTGATGGCAATATTTGCAGAAATGAATGTTTAAAGTGAAAAGGTAATTTATTTTTTTTTTTTGTATGATACAAAAGTATCTATTTAGTACTTAACTGGAAAAAAAATGAGCAGGAAATTATTGTCCAGAAGACATGATGTATTTACCTCATAGTGTAAATTGTATACTAAAGAACACACACATTTAGTTAAGTTTTATGCCTAAGGACAGGAAAGGCATCTGAAAAAGAATGAGAGTAATATGTTTTATATCAAATGAGAAAACAGTGCCTAAAATGGAAAAATGAGTAAAATTCTAGACTCAATAGGATTGAGGTTGCATGGCTTGCATGATTTGCCCAGGATTTAATGTATTATTATGTCAAAAAATGCTAAGCACTATTATCAATCACAAGGCCAATCACAGCTCTCATTAAAAATGACAAGCACAGGATTCTCAATTCATTTAGGGAAAGTGGAGAAGAAATAAGTTATTTTTTTTTTCTTGGGAGCAGATGAGGCAGTGCAGGCTGATACCTCTTTAGTCTCTTAACCCGTGCTGGTTTGTGTGGGGAAAGACAGTGGTGAACACAAAGACTAGGGAACAGACTGATTAGCTGTAACCACACAGTCTATCATGAAACACCAGGCTACAATTTAATGCCTTAAAACAAGGCATACTTCACATAACTGGTTGTCAGCTGGATACTCTTGAACAGGAAATAGATCTACAGCATTTTTTCCAAGGTCTTGGTTTGGGTTCTTTTTTTTTTCTTTTATTTTCTTTTTTTCCAGCTATGGGCTGATCTGAGGTCTCTACAGATTTTGTATCTTATATATCTGCTCTATGTCTTTTGTTTGGAAGGACAAGACAGCTACCAACTTATTGCATTGGACCTTATGAGTCTCCACTGAGACTCATAAGCTACATCTGTGCCTGTAAATAAAACTGGCCAGACACTGCTTTTTGACACAGGTGACATCCATCCTGTAAGCTCTCTAACCAGCATCCAAAATACCGGTTAGGAATGGTATCTGATCCTACTATCTCATAACTAGACACAAGGTGTCATCTGCCTAAAATGAAATTTAGCCTAAGCCAGAAGTGCGCTAGAGACTGCACTAACACTGCGACATTATGGACTACAGCTTATTCCCATACCCTGGGCCCGCAGAATACCAATAAGCCAGTAATTCATTTACCAGTGCAAGCTTAGGGATCATGTATTCTGCAGTATGAATATCTTCTGCTGACTGTCCCATTTATGTCTGCTATGACTGACCGTCTCTTCCCTGAATTACCATCTCCACAAGTTTGAGAATCATAGAATCATAGAATCATTGAATCATAGAATCGTTGAATCATTGAAACATAGAATCATAGAATCATTGAGTCATAGAGTCATAGAATGGTTTGGGTTGGAAGGGACCTTAAAGCCCATCCAGTTCCAACCCCCCTGCCATGGGCAACGATATCCCACTGGCTCAGGCTGCCCAAGACCCCATCCAACCTGGCCTTGAACACCTCCAGGGATGGGGCAACCACAGCTTCCCTGGGCAACCTGGGCCATTGTCTCACCACCCCCACAGTGAAGAAATTCTTCCTCATGTCCAGTCTAAATCTGCCCCTCTCCAGTTCATACCCATTGTCCCGAGTCCTATCACTACAAGTCTTTAAGTTGCAGTGTGGAAACCTGTTACTCATTTCACGATGGCCCCGCTTAGCTTGTAGTTGGCCACAATGACAGTGTTAATTCTTAGTACATGAGATTCCCTTATGTGTAAGCGTTAGATCTGTCAGAGGCAGAAAAGTGATCAGAAAACCAAGAGGCTGTAAGAATGGAAGAAAAGCAACTGTGATTTTCAGAGACTGCAAGCACTTGTGGACTTGGAAGGAAGAGGTGACTGCGCTGCGGACAAAGAAGATGCTGTACTTTGCCCCCAGAGCTGGAAGGAAAGAATATCGATATCCATTCTCTGCAAAAGAACAGAAACCACCTCCACAAAATATGTTACTTAAGATATCCTTTCCCCCTACTAGTGAGAACAAACCAAGAAGAGCCCAAGCATTTCCTGATGGCTAGAATTGAAGCATCAATTCTGTCATTCAAAATAGAAACCTTGGAGCTTTTTTAATAAAATAGTCAGCGTAACTACATCTACACCTATGTTCAAGAGCAGTTTTGACCATCAGCTAGTCACAGACTTCTGTTCTATTTTTATATATATTTGCCTTCTTTTTGTGTGAGACAGATACAGAATGGCCTCTCTTGTTAATATGGCTATAAAAAACTTGCACTTGTTACACCTGTGGCATTGAAATCGAAGCCCTGGCTGAGAACAATAAGACTCTGAATATCTACTCAGAGATGGTTCAAAATTCCAAACTTATCAGCAAATAGGTGCAATGTTGCTAAAATTGATCAATTTATCCTTGAAGTACAAGGACATAAAGTGGCTTGAAGCATAGATTTCCCTCTAAGAGAAACAAATGTGTTGTAACACACATCTATTCTATAGATATTGTTTAAAGAGTATTTCAAAACAAAAGTGATTTAGGTCTCAACATGAAAATTTTGTATTTAAATAGAAAAATATGAACAATGAAAAGTATAAAGTACTTCAGAGACAAAACAACTCATTTAGAAAATTATCAGAGAAGTACTGCACTACATACTTTATGCTCAGTAAAAGCTGATTTTAGTAACTCAATATTTTTATACTTTCCCAGTAGAGTCTCTTTTCTTCCCTAGACTTAAAGCATACATTAATCTTCTTAATACGTGTCTTTTGTTCCAGTCATTGAGATTTTTACTTACTGAGCAGATAATGGTAACTAATAGTCAACACTATCATTTGTCTTGCAGACAAGCTGAGAATGACAAACTAGTGTCATCTTTCTTAATTACTGGTTTAAGAGTGTAGAGTTTAATGCTAAATGACATTTATGGATTAATGCTCTGTAATCTGAATATCCTGATGGAAATGACTTCAGAAAACAGACAGGCTGAAAGCAAAGTTCCGGGAAAGTGATATTACCCAGGGACTATCTTGGGCTTTTGAAACACACTCCACGAACACTAAAATGTAGGTTTTAAGGAGTCTAAGTCTCGGTTTACTTACATCACTCCGTAAAATTTTAGGTGATATGTGATGTTAACTGGGACAAACCCAGCTAAGACACTTCAAAGAATACTCCACACTCATCTCTTCAAGTAGACTCAATGATCTGACTGCATACTATGATCCGTTATGGCAGTACAAGTCACACAATTATCTTCCAGACAACATGTCATGCAGGTTACATCACACAGCCCAGTACACAGCATAAGAGGTAAGGGTTCAGAGAAAAGTCTCAATCCTTTATTCTAGCTAAAAGAAGCTCCACATTCATAAAGCTGAAATTTAAGAAAGTTCCTTGAATGAACATTTTTAAAGATACATTGTGCAGAAGGAGAACTTCCTTTTTAGAATGCATCTCCGGTGACATCCCATTGTACTATTCTTTGCATTACCTTTCAGGACCAACTGTGTCAAGTCTCAAAATGTATCTGCGTCATGAAAGATGGCATTTTATTTCCATTAAGTTGAATTAATCTACCTGTTCTTTCCTGCTGAGATTTATACAAGTCTTATAAAGTAGCCTCTATACAAGGCTACTTTAGACCTGCAGAGTGGAATAGAATGAATTTTGCAGTTACAGAGACATTTCAGTGCTGAAAGTATCCCCAAATATTTTATAGTATAAAAGAGATTAACTTATTCCTAGAATGTGAAATCTATTTTAGATTTAGATTTCCTTTAGTCAATATCTCGGATGTCTATCACTCTTACTATTAGGTTGCAAAACTTAGCTTGGACAAGAATTTATACTTCAAGTAATAACAAGTCTTTACCACACAAAAAAACTTTAAGAGCTGTGTTTCAGACGCACATGTAGATAACAGTAACATTGCAGGTGAGGAATAGAAACACGGAGGAGGAGGGAGGTAGAAATGACTACAGTAGTTACACGGCAAATGGAACTTTTTAACGCTGAAATTTGCTTGGTTAAAAAAAAAAAGAAAAAAGAAAAAAGAAAAAAAAAAGAAAGAAAAAAGAAAAACATCCTAACCAGAAAAAGACAATAATTCTCGTCTGTGAGGTTTTCAAACTAGAAGTTCATACCCTATGTTTCCCTCAGAAAAATGTTAGTAGTAATTGCATTATATACCCCAGACACATTCTTCCACATGATCTTGGAGTGTGTTTCAAATGGTATTAATAATACAAATCCTGGTTTTTCTCTAGTATTCTGTTTAGAATATCTATCTCTATCTCTATCTCTATCTATCTAATCTATCTGTCTATCTATCTATCTATCTATCTATCTTCTGCCTGTTCAGCATACATGACAGCTGTCAGTCTTCTGCAGGTCACCTTCAAAAATATTGGTAAATTTTAGACATATACAGTATTCTACAAAATTTTGCAAATTCATTGGATCATTTTATTTACTATGTCTGAACATGTCTTTCTATATGTAATGTCAGTATACTCTGTCACCCTCTCTTGTATCTTCTTTTTAGTTTTCATAGGACTAAATACATTTGATCTCAGCTTGTGGAACATCTTTGTTGATTTGCTTTTCTCTTTCTTGCCTAATTTTCCCATCCTTGTGGGCAGCTGCTTGGCTGTTTTTATAGTTTGACTGCTGACCTTTTGGCATAGTTTTCATAACCTGTTGATCAAACTTGATATTCAATGTTGTATTTGGTTTACATGGCAAGGTTTTGTAGCTGGAGGAGACTGCAGAGAGGGCTTCTGTTGGGTCTGTTCCTGAAGGACTGCACTCCATGGAAAGAACCATGGTGGAGCAGTTTTGGGGGAACTACGGCATGTGGGAAGGACACATGTTGGAGGAATTTGTGAAGGATTGTTTCCCGTGAGAGGATCCCCATACTGAAACACGGGAATAGCATGAGGAGGAAGGAGCAGCAGAGATATGTAAGGAATTGACTGCAACCCTCATTCGCAGTCCCCATATGCTTCTCAAGGAGAGGAAATAGAGAAGTCAGGATCAAAGCTAAGCCTGGGAGGAAGGGTGAGAGGAAGGGGTTTTTTTTTAGATTTGTTCTTATTTCTCATTATACTGCTGTATTATATCTATTTTATTGGTAATAAATTAAAATAATTTCCCAAGTCAAGTCTGTGTGCCCAAGATCATAGAATCATAGAACCATGGAATTGTGGAATCATAGAATGGTTTGGGTTGGAAGGAACTTTTAATGGTTTTTAAAGAACATCTAGTTTCAATAATGGCAATTGCTAAATAATCTCCCTGTCCTTATCTCAACTCACAAGATTTTCATCATATTTTTTTCTTCCCCTGCCCTGTTGAGGGGGAGGGATAGAGAGGCTTGGTGTGCACCTCGCATCTAACCAAGCTCAATCCACCACAAACATTGATATTTCTTCACCTTTAATTAATAAAAAGCCCCTTCTAGCAGAATGTTTACCTGAACATATTTTATGTTTTCTATCATTGACCTTCAAAATTTCATGTGTTTCTGAACATAATACTTTATGAATGGAAGGAATATATACATAGTCATGATTAAGAATTATTCTGGTAATTCACCGAATCACAGAATGGTCGTGGTTGGAAGGTGCCTTTGGAGAATGGTCGTGGTTGGAAGGTGCCTTTGGAGAATGGTCGTGGTTGGAAGGTGCCTCTGGAGCTTATCTGACCCAATTGTCTCCTCCAGCAGGGCCACCTAGAAGCAGTTGCCCAGAGCCATATGCAGGTAGCTTTTGAGAGTTTCTAAGGATAACTCCAAACTCCCTGAACAAATTCTTTTTATTTAAAATGTAAGCAGTTTTTAGAATGTAGATTTGAACAGAAAGGAGTGGTAAACAATAAAATCAGACCAACTTTATCTTAATTATTTACAAAGCAAAAGACCACTGTTAGGGCATTGTCCTATCTAGTCAGCTAATCCATGTGGGCACGAAGTCAATACTTCAGTGAGACCAGAGCAAAAATCATTGTAACCTAAGAAGAACACAGGTTTCCATACTACCTCCCCTTCCCCAGTGCTGTGATTTCTTTCAGGGTTGGTTTGTCCACCTAAGAAGGTAACAATGACAACCTCTAGCTAAATTTTTCTTGGTTTCTACATCTTTTCTTCAGGTTAGATGGTATTTGTGTAGGGTTTCCTCACTAGTTTGGCATTATTCAGCAGACCACAAAATGTGTTTGCCTTTCACACAGTGTCAAATACGCATTCTAGGACGGATTGTATCCATTATAGCTCTACAAGGAAAGGCAGAGAACTGATCTTCTCTGCAGTGCAAGAGAGAAAAGGAAAGGATGCTGGTTCCCTGTATAGGATGAAATAAAGAAGGATAATTCCAGGTTTAGGGAACCCAGTATTAGTTTAGGGCATTAACATGGGAATCTAAATACAAAGATTCAGGTTTTTTGCTAAGCAGGTGTCTTCAGGTTGCCAGAGTGAACATAGACAAGTCTTTTAATCACATACAGCTTCATGCTCTATTGGTAAATTTATGATAACGCTATTTTCACATTATGAGAATACACACATTAAAAGTTTTCATATGTTGGCTATTCAATGATAAAGCATATGAATTGGAGAAATACGAGCAATGCACACACAGACTTGGCACAGCAAAATGTACTGCTGAATGGATTTTCCTCCTTTCAGTTCTAAAAAGGAGCTGATTTAGAGCTCAATAGGACTTCAAAGAAACTATAAATTAGATTTCCTCTCCCTGAGGATTCTGATATATCAAAGTTAGTGATCCAAACCAGAAACCAACACTTTTCACTGAAAATAAAATTTGGAGAGAATGTACTTTTTGTTTTAATTAAAAATAAAATATTTGAACTTAAGCATTCCCTCTCCACTCTTTATTCTATATTTCTTTATTCTATTGGAATATTCCAGGTATTTTTCTAAGCTTAATATTAAAGTCACTTCAGTATTTGTTTTACTAATCATGCTAGTCTGTGCACATCTTTCATATGTTATATAGATAGCAAATGGAAGGGCAAAGGATCCTGCATATCTCCTTTTCACTCTTTATTCCTTTTCACTCTTTCTTCCTAAGAAATTTCATAGATTTCTTAGTATACCAGGCAGGACAGTGAAGTATCAGAAAATTTTAGTCATGTAGGCTCCTTATCCTCTCAGATAGAGTACCTTTTTAAAATGTTGTATCTGTTGTGGTTTTTTTTTACACTGCTTATCATCACGACAATTGATGTTCTCACAGTATTAGACGATTTTGAGACACAACTTTCCTGACACTAAAGTAGTATCACAATTTTGCAGACTGGGACTTGGGACACTGAAGAGAATAAGAGAAGTAGAAATCCTAATAAAGTAGTCAATTTCTATAGAAAATCAGCACTAATATTCAACCGAACATTCTCTTTGTGCGTTGGGAAATAAGTGACTTGCCAGAAGTCTGACAAAAAATTGTGCACGGTTTAAAACAGACTGCAAGTCCTCTTAGCCGATGCCTTCTCCACACCTTTTCTCTTTGAAGTGTACATTTTAAACTAAATTAACAACTGGTTTTCTAGTTCCATTTGTTGCTTTTGGAAGCCCCAATTAAATTACCGGTGTTGGGTGCTTGGTTTTATTTTATTAATTTGTAATGTGTAGCCATGGTACTGAAATTAGGGAAAGCAATTTTCCTCCAATGCCGCTTCATGTGATGTGACACCACTGCTGTAAATAGATCTACATAAAGAAACAAAAATTTAATATGCTTTATAGTTAGTCACCCATATTGGATATCCCTATTAAGAGGGGAGGAGGGAGAAGGGGGAAATAAAAATTAATTTGCTGGTCTAAGGGACGTGAATTTGAAGGGACATGATGGTGTACATTTGCATTTCTAGGATGTTCAGCAAATGTGATTTTCATCTGTGTAGCTTATAAAGGTTTTCTTTCATCTCTAATTGTGTGTTGCTGCACTAAAAGCAAGGAAGTTCCTGATGGTTGTGAGACCCAATGCTGAAATCTGTTAACACTAAATTAAATATAAAAAAGGCCGGTTAATGAAAATGGCAGAAGACCTTTTAGTTTTTCCTTTACCTTCGTACAGTGTAACATATGTGTAGAATAGAGGAGGCTGCATGAGACGGATGGAAACACGTAAATCTTTTCCCAGTCTTTACCCAGAACACAATCAGTGCACACACACAGGTACAAACCCACAAACGAAGAAAAAAAAAAAAGCTGAAAATACCTTCTTTCTTTGAGAGATTAAAGAAGTAATTATTTGGAGTTTCTTCTTTAAATGACTTTGAGTTAGAAAATTTTTGTTTATAATAGAGATGTTTGTGAAAAAAATTTAACAAACCCTTTTGAACCAAATGTAAAAAATAACTAAATATCTCAAAATGAGTGATACTAATATCAAAGTGGAATTAATGTCCAGTGGAAGTAAAATTTACTGATGGCTCTTATGCTAAACACCAGCGCATGCAGAAGACTAAAACCTGAATTATGAAAAACATATTATCCTGACCTGACCAAATTTATGGGAAATTTGATTCAAATGTAATGCTGAACCTGAACAAAGTGTAAGCATGAATGACAGCATTTTCTGGGCTATTTACATGAACATAAGCTATTGGCACTTTGCCCACAATAGGAATGGAGTCAGGGCAAACCACGACCTGGACTGCCTAACACAAGTTCCTTTCAATGTATATAAGGAACAGGTAGGAGAGGGGTATCTGATGGAGGAGGCTGCATGAGAGGGATGGAAACACTTAAATCTTCTCCCAGTTTTCGCCCAGAACATGATTAGTGCACACACTGAGGTACGGAGCCATGGGAATCCTGCTGCTCCCACTGCCCCAACCACAGTGACTTGGGCAAGGTCATGATGCAAGCCAGTGTCAGAACTTGCATCATGACTGCAAGCTCGGGACCATGGGCATTACCTTGGATGTAAAGGCATTTGAAATTGTTTAAATATTAACCATTTGCTAAATTATAAAGAGCTAAATGGACTGCAGTCATTGAGAAGGATCAATTTTCTCTTTTGTGATTCTCACTCTGTGGAGATGAGCACTTGGATGAGATGATTGTATTCTTGCAAGCAATGCCTCCTCAGTAAAGGCAATGATTCTGAAAAGGTAGAACCAGAAAATTAATTAAAAACATTTAATAACAACATTCTTTTAAGATTTATCTTCAACTATGGAAATCAGAGCTATTATAAAAGTGCTAAAAATAAAAATCTATGTCAAAGGATCAGTCTAGATAAATATGTCACCAGAAAAGACATCTGAAAAATTATATGAACCATAAGGAATCTGACCACTGTGTGAACTTCTGACCTGTGTCCGGACTAGGAATTCTTGCTGGCATGCCAAAGTTGAGTAGTGACATTTTTTTCATTATATTCCTGTTCTGATACCGTCTACAATGAATACACTCTTATTCTGGGTCAAGAGTAATACTGCTGTCATTCCAGGAACCAGTGTAGCACCAGCAAAATATTCTTTACCTTACATGAGCTTAATTCACACCGAGGGCTCAGAACTTTTTTGCAGTCATTGAAGATAAGAGCTGGAAGATAAAAGATGGGAGAAAATTATTAGGATGCTTATGTAGCTGTCAGTGTGCATGACATGGATAGAAAGTAGGAATTTCTCTTTTTACCATGAAAGAAAATAACCTGTTATTAAAATTATGGTTAAATCACATGTTCTGTGGACGCCTCTTCCTGTTGTCTGTGAGGGGACCCACATACCTGCTGCTTTTAAAGGAATCAGCACGAATAGCAGAAGAGAACAGTACTCAGATGTACAGAGACTGGTACATCCCAGGGAAGAACTGAAAAAAAGAGTGTGAATATGAGAGCAATAAGTTTTCTTTCTCAGGGAACCAAGTCAAAAATGACATGCTTGCTACTCTGTGACATACACTTTATCCTGGAAAGAGCAAAAACCTTTATTTTTTTTCAGTACTTTTTTTTCTTATAATATATTCAAGCTATGGGCAAATATAGATCCTTAAAGCCAGCAAGCCTCAAGCAGTGCTCCCTTGACATTAATTGCATCTAACATTCCAGAAGTCACACAGAATACTGGAAAAAGTGTCCACCTCCTGACTCATCCTGGAATACCCAGAAACTGGGCAACTACCAAAATACAAACTTTGAAGCCAGGACAAAATTCCTCTATTCCTAAAATGAAGACACCACCAAGAAGAGAGTGAAGTCAGGGAATATTTTCTGCATTTCAGATGCCTGTAATGTAATTCTACCTCTGAGATCAGGATCTGTTCCAAAAAATACAAAACCCAGTCAAAAACATTCATCTAAATTGAATTGGAGGAGTATTTGATCAGGAACTTAGGCAGTTCTCCTGGACAGAATTGTCCACAGAGCTAGCCATGAAGAATATTCCTTTTTGAAGGCTGGACCTGCTGTGGAGCCAAATTTGGAGGTGGCTCAACTCAGATTTTTCACAGACAAATGCGTATATTGGACACAATGAACGAATCATCCACAGATTCTTTGAACTTCAGCTACTTGATGAAGAAGAGAAGACGTTCGGTGACTCTTTGCAACATCAAGAGCACTTCTGAGGATTGTACTGTTTCTTTTGTCTTGGAAGCATTTGTTTGGAAGAATGGCTATTGACACAGACAAGAACTTCTCTCTTTAGAATTACTGCAATTTATGCAATGGTGAATCTAAGAGTTCTTTCGAACCTGGAACTTTGAAATGGGCTCTGTGAAATAAACTGCCATTTTTAGAGAGAGTATCAACAACTCTCACTCAGGAAAGAGAGAGAGGTGAAATAGTGGCCTGCCACCTGTAGAATTAATTCCTAGTAATGGAGCCCTTTACTCTGTCTTCTTAGCTCTCTTTTAGTTCACATATGCATGTCCTCTCTGTGCTTGTCTAGAAGGTTTGTGAAGAGTCTGAGCCCAGCAACATGAGCAGGGCAGAAGAGAGCAAGCAAATTTGCAATGAACTTTCTACATGGCTCTGAGAGCTGTACTCTGACCAAGGTCACAAGTAAGTGGCTGATCAGTAAGATGATACCTGCATGGACTGCACTATGGGAATGAGAAGAAAAGAGCAGAGAGCTGAAGGAAGATAACAGCGCAGACAGCAGAGAGAATAGCCCTTTCTCTTTGAGGTTTCTGTAGCTATATGTTCTTGCACAGTAGCTGTCAGCAATATTTATGGCTGTTCAGAAAAGCGATGTTGGCCAGAACAAACTTTATGATTGCTGGGATAAAAATATGAGAAGCATAGAAGTGTTCTGAAACAGGAAAAAAAGCTGTGGGTAGGTGTGAATATAACCGTAAAAGACAATGGGGCATACAAGGAGGTTGACAATGCAAGGCTATTTGAAGTGTCACCTTGATGCTGCCATGCAGTTGATTAGGTACATTTGGTTAAATAGTGCCAGATTTGATTTTTAGCAACACTGCTGGAGAATAGGCTCCATGAGGAAGTAAGGGAGGTAAAATGTCTGAAAGTCAGTGACACAGAGTGGAGGAGAATGTAGAAAAGGAGATACAGCTCATTAGTCATGACAGTCACCCATTCAACTGCTAAGAGTCTTGTCATATCATTAGAATGGGAAGCTCACAGTGCTAAACGAACACGGAGGGGAGCTCCAAGTCAATGGAGCTACCATCAGACTGTAGCTCTTCAGCAGTTAGCCGTGTGACCAGAATGGTCATGTGGTCTGATGTAGCATGTCCAAACACAGACCATCTAGAGAGCAATAAACTGTGGCTTCTAAGTCGCACAACAGATCCGTTCCTAGTAGGTTCACAGAGGAAGTTGGACTGAGGAAGATATGTCTCCTGCTCAGTGGGAGAGAAGCATGTGAGCGAGTTGGTTCAGATATGTTATGAAGGATAACATTTCCATCCACCTCCACAGCATTAGCTATGTTATCAGTTGGTTTCAAACCTGGGCTTTCTGAGCTCTGGATAATGGAGAAAGAAGATCCAGTATTGATTAGGATTTCATGAGGATTTCATGTTGATAAGCAAGATGACAGCAGAAACAATTCGAGACACATTATAATCCTCCAAATTGGGATGTGGCTTTAACCTTGCATCACATGCATATAAAGTAGGGCATCTGGCATAACCGGTGTAATTAGAGAGTTATCTGCCTCAGATAGATTTTGAACTGGAACTTCTGGTTGGGCTACAGATGGAGAAAGTGCATTAGGGAACTCACAAGTGTCTAAGAGGGCTTCAGAATGATCAAGACATGGATATGAGACCAGTGTGGTAGCACTGGATGCTAAGCAGGGTACAGAAATGTAGGTGCTGAAGCTTAAGTTTTGGAAAGATCCTGACTTCCATTTTGAACTGATTTAATCTTTTCAATTTATTCTTCCAGCTTGCTGTAATGGATTTCTTCCAGCTATAGTTCAACTTGCCCCACAAAAACCAAGCATCCATTTGCCTTCATTTATTGTCTTCTATGAACTAGCAAAGGTCAAGTTAATTTATGCAGGTCAAAGGTTCCTCACCTGGACGGTTCAGTTCTGGTTTGTACAGTTCCACCGTTGGGCAAGTTGGACTATATGTGGTCATGCACCATAACTGTGGTACATGGAACCCAAAAGATCTTTCAGCTTCAGGCAGCAGAAACCTTGACCTGTTTTCCAAATTTGTTTTCAGTGAGCGAATAAAAAAACTGAAGTCTATGCATGGCAAAGGCATAGAAGGAAAGGTTTGGGCATCCTTGAGAAGACGGACCTTCAACTTTAGCCTCTTAAAGCAAACGGTTTTCAGAGTCTAGGTTCATTTAGCTTAACAACAGGCAGTTTCTTGTTAGGAGGGCCTGCAAAGGGCTTGTCAAAACCCACAGAAATTGCTCTGGAGAGTGATCAAACCTTTCAGTGGTCTCAAACATCTTCAGTTATAAGAACACAAAACTTACCAAAATTCAGTTCACAAAAGATCAAGCATTCACCTCCTTAATTTCACCCTGATCTTAACATTATAAGTGAAACTAAAGCAACATAGGGTTTGCTTACTGCTGAACATGACGGCCTGGTAGGAGACATGGTTGGGGAAAGGGCTCCACACAAGTAAGATTTTTAAATGTAGTACCGTGTTGAGAGCCGCCTCTGGTTCCAATCTGGCCACCAGCACGCAACAACCCTGCTTCTCACACCAAACTGCTGGGCAATTTCTGTTGTACTCCTCGAGGTGAATAAAGCACAGGTCTGTGCTTGAATCTAAAGAGATTTAATGAAGGATGCATGGGGCAGAGCCCCACCACCACGCATGGTTAGACAGGCAGGCTGTGATGACATGGCATGAGCCAGATCCTTATGCACGTTACACCAGGACTGATTATGTCATTACAAAGGCAGCACTGTGACATTTCCCACCCTCCTTTGCACGGAGTTTTTTCCACTTTTGGCATTCCCACTTCCAGTCAGTTTAACCTGAATCCGCAGGACTTCTTGCCTGCTAAACCAGGTCATTCTTTGGTCCTAAATTGTTATTGCTGAACAGTTACCATTTGGATTTCCTCTTCACAGGAGCGCCTAGAGACTCAAGTCACAGATCAGACCTCCTCTGCGCTAACACCCTGATGAACACAGAAGAGATGGTCAGTCTGGAGTGTAGTTTCTTGTGCATTATTAGCAGGAGCAAATATACTTCTTGGAGCCTGATTAAACAGTGAAAGCATAGCAGAATTTAACATCTCTAGGTAATAAAAAGGGGGTTAAAAAAGCAGAAGAAATGTAGTTTCACTCTGCTTAGCATGTGCTTGTCCCTAGAATGAAGACTTCCAGGTCCTAATGTATATATTTCAATTAAATGTTAACTGTACCTCTCCATAACATTGTATTTGTCCTGCTTTTGTCAGGTGTGTAAGCAACTGGATCTATAAAAGGTGATGTAGGAACTCAAAATAAAAATTAATTTGTGTTTATTATTAATTAATTTATTCCACTGTTATGATTCTTACGCTGTTTATTTTTCACTAAATTTTCATTCGCCAGGCTTTGCTTCCACTAATACTCAGAATCAAAAGTCCCCAAAATTGAGTAAGATATTTGAGTAAGAAAGATTTACATGCTTTGTTAATCAAGATATTACAATGGTAGCTTATTATTTTGATATCTACTATTCATTATTAAGTGACACAGCTGAGCTATGACTTTTCATTGTCAAAGACTGAATTGTGTTTCCAAGTGATTCCCACCAGCAAAAGAAGTCAGAAACTTTTCATTTACCTAGAAATTGATAAAGAAAGTTAAAGAGATTAAACGGATTAGATTGTTTTTCATTGGGAATTGCTAACTAGTCAATAGCAAAACTGTTCATCCCTCTAAGAATTTGTAAAACAAGAAAATAGTTTAAGGTGGTTGCAACTGTAGGATCAGACTGCAGCTGCAATCTAACTGAGTCTGTCTCTCTCCTGTAGAAGGAATTTGTATCCTTTGGGTGTTTTTCTGTTTTTCATGGTTTATCGGCTGTTTAGAGTCAGTTCTGACAGCCAGATGGATCAAGGAAACACACACAGTTTAGCAACTAAAGATAAGTTACAGTAAGGAGCTGCCAATTAAAGCTTAAAGACTTAGTAAGGTACCCCAAAGGAGTTGCCTTTCAGTTTAGATATACAGGCAGTTCAACTAGAATGCCAGCTCACTGGTACTGGTGACTCCAGGAAGGGAAAACCAGAAAACAACGTAAAAGCAGTTTTATTCACAGCAAAGAAGTACTGACCAGCCTAACAGTCGAGGACTGCATGCTACATCCTGAGCAAAGAAATACTATTCTTTGAATTTCAGAAGTTTCAGAGGTCATCTAACCATTACACAACCGCTGGCTGCAATTTTTTTAAGCGCAGAACAGACGATCTTCTGTCTGGTATTGACCAGTCTGTACACCGTGGTGATTTCTTAGATGAAACTGTAATGATCAGAGGCTCATTCCCATTAGAGCTGACTTTCTTATCACATGGTATTTTAGTCCTCACTTACCTTTCCTAGTGCTACAGGATATTCTATTATGAATTGTAGAATGAAGCGCTACTATGCTTTAGCGTACATCCCTCTGCCTTTCCTTTCATTAGCTTCACCAGCATCTTCTGGATCCTGGGACCAAAATGAGAGAATTTGGAAAAGCAGAATAGGAGGCACAGGAATCTCTGTCATAACAAGGAGCTAAGAACTCAAGGAATATATTGCTAGCTTAATGTTTCTCTGACTATGCATGAGATCCTGCAGTAGGCTTCTTCTGACTTTTTTTCCCCTGTGGAATTTGCAATAGGTTTCTCATTTTTATTAATACCAGGACGAGGACACTGAGGGAGAAGCAAATACCGCAGCATGTATCTGTGGAGTGTGGAGTAGAGAACTATAAAAGACAATTGGACTCAGAAAAAAAGATTTCATCTTCTTTTTGCAAATACAGGGTTGAGAAACTGAGCGACTCAGCACGCGACACCAGAGAGGAACAGCCATCAGAAGGCTGCTGTGTTGGATGAGACAGGAATAGATGGGATAGAACAGGCTATAAAGACAGATCTTTAAATCCTCTCAGCAGGAATGAAAGACATCCACCTCTCAATTAACCTCTTCCAAATGGTCCAAAAGCAACACCTATACTTACTTCTTATTCAGAAATTTTAATTTATACCTAAATTAACACTTCTGGATGTAGATATAACAATACTGTAGAGAAAACACTGGTAACTTTTGGAGCTGTTAAGTCTTTCTCATTGTTACTTGTATTAGATAGTCCGAGGAAGGAGGCTTGACCTCCTGATTAAGTAGATACATATTTTCACCTGACAACACAAAAACTACAAGAGACATGTATCTACCATAAGTTTCAAGAAAAGCATGCTATAAAAAGCATCAAATAGTTTTTTTGCACTTTTCATGCCAGAAAAAAAAGGCTT
This sequence comes from Cuculus canorus, assembly GCF_017976375.1. NCBI lineage: Eukaryota > Metazoa > Chordata > Aves > Cuculiformes > Cuculidae > Cuculus > Cuculus canorus. The sequence continues at coordinate 7,747,738 of NC_071403.1, read as the reverse complement.
ACTGTTGGTGAACTGGAGCCAAAATATGCAGCGTTAGGATCTCTTGTGATTTTGCTGAGCTCTAGACAACACCTACATAACTGAGTTGTTTTGCTTCAGGACAAGTTATATCAATCAGCAGTTTCCTTGTTACATTAGAGACCCTTGGGATAACACACAAGTTAAATGCCATTATCCTCAATTCATAAAATTAATCCTTCCAAGTGTATCTTACAAGCATATTTAATTTAGATGCACAAAAACCACTTTGTATAGGACAATTTACTAGCAAAAAATGCCATTGTAAGCACTGACATTTGCATCTTGAAGCTGTCCAACGAGTAGCAAGGCAGACACTCACTGACTGAGGGGAATAATGTTCAAAATACACCTTCTAATAGGATCTGAATTGCCATGAAGGTGAGAAATGCAGCTTGGACACAAAAGAAAGCAGTGTGGGGTAATGTAATCCTCAAGTCTGAGTAGTGTATATAATTCTTCTATCTAGATGCCCTTTCAAAGCACTGGACGGACAAGTAGTTAACAATGGAGCCTCTCTGCAGTGTTTCTTAGCCCTTTCTTGCTCTCTTCTTTTCAGCTCGTTGGTTTTGCTCAACAGGGCACTTATCGTTGTACAAAGGAGGTCTGATTCCTCTCAGCTGCTCTCCAGTCTGTCACATAAAAGGACTAGACTTCTCTCAAGCTGCCACAGGCTTGCAAGTGCTAGAAGTTAACTCATCCTGTAAGAGCTTCTTTGCCCAAGGCTCTCCAAAACCCTGCTGCTAATCAGTTGGGGTCATTTACATCTCAAAACACCTTAGCTGGCCATTAACACTGGAAACACTTACTTAAAAAAAAAAAAAGGAGGAACCCTTTGTGCAGTACACAATAGTCAGCTTGCTTGACTGTAGGAGAAACAGTCATGCTAATCCAAATAATTAACTTTATTATTAAACTCATGTATGTAAGGTTGTTTTCAAACTTTTTTTTTTAAAAAAAAACTATATAAAACTGTTTATTTTTTTCCTTTGTCTTTCCCTGTAATCCAAATAAAACCGCACAAATATAGTAGCGTAGAAGAGGCAGATTTTTCCGACAGCAATTATTTGTCGAATATTTAAGTGTATTTGATCTACATAGACACAGAACATTCGTGGTGGCATTTATTTCTAATGCCTATATATCCTCAGTAAGGCAGATAAAGTCCAGCACTGAGAAAGGATTCTATAGGTTATAGGTTTGTGCTATAACCTTGGCACAGCTGTGTAAGGGGCAACCAGAACTGCTGCATGCCCCAAGGCAGGTGCAGGAGGACATGCTCAGAATAATGACCCAGTGCTTCTCGCACCTGCTAGCAAAGAGATGACTGTAACTGTACTATTTAAAGGGTACAGCTTTAGTCTTTGAACATATGGAGAAAACAAACAAGAAAAAAATCCAACTATTTGCTTTCAAGCAGGGATAACAGAGGCTAGATCTGTGTCTGCAAAGAAAGGTCACAAGCTCTTGACCATGTGCAGATGCTAAGAAAGCGCTGTACTCACGCTTACCGAGGACTGGATGCTGATATGATATGGATTAGAGGCGTTTTTTTTCTACATCTGCTGCCCCAGCGCAGATGCTTGGCAACGCTAATGATATGCCCTCCCAATACACCTGCTTTACTATTCAGATTTCAGCAGCCGAAGATGTAAAATCATTGAAAAGACACAGGCCCCCATAAAAGACGTCTTCCCTTTGTCAGAATACTGACAAACATCAGATCATTTACAGCAGTAATCTCTCACCTTTGAATACTCATAAAGTTTTAAAAAATGTGAAATATCCCAACAAAATGAGACACTCACTCTGAGCACTTGACAAACTTTGCTTTCCAAGTCTGCCACCATCTTTACTACATTTGATAGAACAAAACATATGGCAAAACATCTTAGGCCTCCAGGCACTTTTATTTTCCGTGTTTGAGCACAGTGATTCAAGCAGGAATTATAGAATAGTTTGGGTTGGAAGAGACCTTAAAGATCATCCAGTTCCAACCCCCCTGCCATGGGCAGGGACATCCCACCGGATCAGGCTGCCCAAGACCCTTCCAACCTCACCTTGAACACCTCCAGGGATGGGGCAGCCACAGCTTCCCTTGGCAACTTGGGCCAGTGCCTCACCACCCTCATCTTGCAGAAATTCTTCCTTCTGTCTGATCTAAACGCATACATATATATATATGCATAGACGCAATACATATATGTACACACTAAAAGACTCCCTCTGAGAATTATTCCCCTTTTAATCGCAGGCAGTCACTAACTGGCACAAAGGAAACAAAATAGGGCACGTTTTCCAACCAGTGTAAGTAATGGTGCATAAGCCTTTTGGAAAAACTGGCCTACAAAGACTTCAGTTCATGACAAGAATTCCGATTCTTCTCATTCTTCTCATCTATCACCCTGAGCATTGTTCTTTTCCTTGTGAATTTTTGAAAATCATTTGCAACTGATATGAACCAGGGCTACACCCAGCTACAATGAAGGGCATGAAGCGTCACAGCTCTTCCAGGAGATGTGAAGCAGACATGGCATCAGGGTAACAGGGGAGATGGAAGGGAAAGTAGCAGAAAGTAGCACCTTTAAGGCTTCCCTAGACTGAAAGGTGGTAGAAAGATGGCTATGGAAATAAAGCTTTAATGAGTCACACCTATTTGTGTTACACATCTACCTTCTCAAAAAATAGGGAATCTATCTTTTTAAATTCCACAAGTTCTACAGCGCACATTTTTTTTCTCTGAATCTCTGTCCTTTTGACCCTCTGGGAGATGATAGACTAGTGTTGCTTATTACACCACCTGCCTCTCAAGGAAAATCTGACACTCTGTGCAACTGCTGAGAAGGTTTATACACACTGCTCCAGACCTGAACCTCTGTAAAGCCAGAAAGACTGAAAGACAAAAACTTGAGACTTCTTCGCAGTTGATTACACAAGGCATTACATGGACACCCACTAAGGTTATTTACAAGTACTTACAGAAATAGCTTAGAGTTCATTCCCATCCCCAGGGCTTACCACTGTTTTTAGAAACTGCTGCTAAAAACCTATCCAGTCACAGTGAAATCTCCCCGGTACCTAAAATCAGTGGGTTTTCCATTCACTCTACCAGTGTATCAGAATTGCACTAACACAAGCAGACAGATTGTACCCCAAACAACACCTCTTTTGCCTTATTACAGAGATGCAGCAGGGAAGTGTTTCTTCCCTACCTGAGATTCCCGTTGATCTCTGGTCCAACTGTCCCCACTATAAGGGCTCGTGAGGCTGGAGACATGGCTATAGTAACACAAGCCTAGAGGCTCTTGAGCCTGGAATGCAGGCGAATTAGAAATATGCTATTTTTATCATTTTCCTAGAAAAAAATGCCTAAGATTCAGAATTTACATATTCAGTGTGTCTCTATACTGTACAGCACAATGAATGTCGAAATGAATGGACTGGGAACAAAGAAGCAGGAGAGCTACGCTGGTTCAGTGCTATACTTGAGCTATTTTACTGAAAGAGCAAATTAATTCACAGATACTGGAATAACTTCACCTGGAAATACAGTAACTGCTTTGGATATTTTATTCATTACAAAATTTAAAATTGTTTTGGCACAAGAAGATAATAAAGAATAGAAAGGAGATGTGAATAAATTGCTTAGTGTAATGTCAAATGTATATTTTAAAAACTAAAAATACCAAGTTTCCAAAGAACACAAAATAAAACAAAAAGCTTACTACTAAGGTTACAACTATTGAAAAGTCAGGAAATTCCAGTGCAATTTTAAGTTCAGCTCTTATTAATATTTCACAAATTGTGTTTTTAATACAGTACTTTTTAATACAATACTTTTTAATCTTCTGAAGCACATGCTGCTTAATGATGGTTATTCAGTCCTGTATTTTCTCTTCATGGTTTGTTTTACAATCCACATTTTTTTTACTACTCATGATTCAAACCCTTTTCTTAAGCTTAATTTCCTCTTGGTCTTTTCAAGGGCACTTACCACTGTAGTTTGAGAGAGTGAATTATTCTGTGAATGATTTTTCTAATGTCTACCATGTGAGGTTTGAGGCTATCAACATTTTATCAACTGAGAAGACGAACATAAATATTTTAAGAGTAAAACTTTTAACTAATATTGAATGTTCAGTCTCAGAAAATCATGGTTAGTAAGGTCTAGGACTAATTTTGGCTTGTATGAATTTTCCAGACTTAATCAGTAACTCTGTCCCTCAGAATCATGGATAGAGTCCAATTTTCTTGGAAGAATTAATTTGCTTTAATTGAGACCTTACTGCTTGCTTTTCCTCTGACAACTTGTTTAATTCACAAACTACCACATTGTAGTATTTCATCTTCTGAAGAAGGAATCCTACAGAAAACAATCATCTTTCCTTGAATGACCTTAACCCATATCAGAGCAAATCTACTCAGCGCGCTATATTATGCCGGAACCTTGCAGACGAAATCGCTAGTAATCAAGACAAGTCTGCCTTGTCAATTTAAAATAATGAGAGTTTCTCAGGCAATCTCAATCGTGATATTTCCTAAAATGTGAGCAGTTGACTTTACAATCAAAAATAAAGTTCTTTTAAGACTTTTGTGTGTACCATTTCCTAAATGTGATCATATATCAACTCTTCACCAGCAAGGTTAAAATTATGAAGTCTGCTGCAGAGACACTTCTTCAACCTTAGGGAATTACAGCAGATTTCTTAGGCCATAAGTAGAAAATAAAGAGATACTTACAGCTCTGATAGCAGAGGAAAGGTGAGAATTGACTATTTCAAACTTCATACTATGATAGAGGTATATGGTCTAGTCAGCAAGAGCTTCCTTTCAGTTTTCTTGCAGCATAAGCCATTCTGTTCACCATGTCTCTTGAAACTCCCCATGTCATTTACCCACCTTGGCCTTCTCTTCCCATTTTCCTCATCTAACCATTTTAAGACTTCTTTCCTTCAAAGACAATGTCTTACTTTGTCTTATTTCCATGTGTTGCTTTTTTAATTTCCACACATCATCACGCATTCTCTGATTCCTACTCCAATCTTTTCACTCCAGCTTCTCGGTCAACTTCTGCCTCAGCTTCATATCAACAAACTCGGATCCACATCTCTACTCATTTGGACACCCATCCCTCACCTCAGCCACAGCTTCCTTTCTTACTCCCTCAACCTACAATTCCTGTCTCTACCTGCCCTATTCAAGTACTACTCATGTCCCTCTGAATTTAAATCAGGTATCATCCCCCTAAAGCCACCAGACCTAAAGGCAGCTGGTTGACGACGTAAGGGAGATGGTGTCCTTGCCTTTACTTCCATCGATGATTTCTGCTCCTGCCTGAAGAAGCCAACATTGGCAACTGCTTTGAAAAGCCTTCTAAACTCCGAAAATGTCAGGAATGGAATATGCTCGAGCAATTGTATCTGTAAGATGCAGGATGGCAAAACTGGTAAAATTGTACTGGACAAGTGTAAGCTGTCTTCTTTGTGGTAACCTAGAAAACCAAGTTTATAGAAGACAAACGGCTACTGCATGACATAACCACCTTTTTGCTCTTATACCTCCTAGCCAGGTCCTTTCTCAAACTCATGGTGAAGCTGGCGCTTTCCAAAGAAAGGTAGTATGACTTAACCATTAGTTAGGGATTCAGAGATGTGGGGGTATGGGGACTGAGTCTTCAGAGATGGAGCTGTGGATTTGCTTGCAGAGAAGATAGCACAGTGTAGGCTTTGTTTAACAGGAAGAAATCCAACTGCAATCTCTATATTTAATTGTGATGATAAGACTTCAGAATTAGAGAAGGACATTATTTTCAGCCAGATATGAAGGTTATTGATAAAGAGTCTATAATCCTGAAATCTTGTGAAATATTTCATTACCAGTTCAACAGTATTTCAGTCAGGTAATTAACTTCTGTTGGTTTTCTGCTTATTCGCAGGGAGGGGACATTTGTCATTCTGGTTTAGGCTTTTTTTGTCCAGTCTGCACAGCCATTACATCTTTATCGTTTTCTGATTTACTTGAAGACTTATCCTTTACAGTCACTGGCAAGAAAGGAGCCTTCTTTTGGTGCAATTAATTTGATCTTCACTCGATTTGTACGTTTAGATGAGAAGAATCGTGTTTTGCTCTCTGTCGTACAGAAGAAGCACCTTAGGTGGTTTCTCTCCGAGATACACCACGTTCCCATTTTTTGTAGCTTTTAATAATTTCTCTTATTCATGTCTGTGTACGTTTTCCACTTGCTGTGTGACTGAGTCAAAGTCATATGTGTGTGCAACTGATAAAATTCAGTGGGAACTGAATTCTAGTTTCAAATACACCGGGCTTCGGAATTCCTTATACAGTCTGAAAGCTGATAAATGGTAGCAACAGCTTGTGATTTTGGCCAGCCAGTGTGTGTCCTCTTTGGACTTTGCTCAGATAAAGCCAGAGGAACAAACTGCATTTTGCTAGGCTGAAGTACAGTATGCTCGGTGAAGTGAAACGCTTTACTCCACCTTTGATAAAGTTATATTAAAAGAATGCTGCTATTTGCCCAGCGATCCCAACCCTTTAATAGAGTGGAAATAGTGCCTGAGCACATGACCAATCTCTTGAAGTTTTTGCTTTCCCATAAACATTTGAATTTGCAAGACACGATCTGGCCTTAAGTACATTTCTCTGTAAATATACTTGGGGAAAAAAAGCACAATATTTGAGTTTGAAAAAGAATTTGCAGGCCTGAAGCCATAAAATTTCCACTTGTAACCATCTCACTTTGAATCACTGCTTTAGCAGTGCTTTTGTCTGCTTAAGATGTTTTGAAACAAACATGCAGGCAGAAAGAGGGTGAAGTATTATTTGTCCCTTGGTGAATCCTCAAAGGAAATCAGGCAAAGGAATAAAGTTTTGTAGCAGATGAAAAATTCCCCTACCTTTTATTTTCTCCCTGTTTGTATCTGGTTCTTTTGATACTTGAGACCTCTTATGCATTCACAACAGCATTTCTCAATTTAGTGAGCATGCCATGGCAATTGATTTAGACAATGCAATAGCTGTGACAGCAATCGGGAGGCACTCCAAATTTAAAAAGTAACAGGACACGCAAAATTGAAGCCTACTGACTGTTTTCGTGATAATTGAATTTCATTGAGTTTTAGCAGTGAGAAATGAGCAATAAAAGGGCTGTTTCCAGCCACAGTTCCAGGAAATGGCTAGGGCAGCATGCATGCATCAGAAAAATATACGTTGAACATTTACATGCAGAAATCATCTGCATTACTGATTCAGCCCAACAAGCTTCTTTCCTTCTTAGCTGCAAAAATAATTTTCAAAATAGAATAGGCAAGCCTTTGAGATAAAGAATTAAAGATAAAAAGGACTGCATAATTTTGCATCGCTCCAGGACTGCAAATTTGCTGTGTGGGCAATTCAAATACGTTCCATCCTGAAGAGTTGTAAATGAGGATTTCTTTGGTTGCAGTTTTTCCAGAACAGTACCTGAGGAAAGCTGTTTTCCTGGTGCTTAAAAAATTAATTTTTCACAAGTGAAAATGTGCCTTGGCTTTTTATGATGTTTGAACTAGTTGCTCTTGGAGTGATTGTATTTCTGGGGGTCACCTTTGAGGTCTTATTTTCAATAACAGTAGATCTCTCTATTCTTAATGCAACTTCAATTCACTCTGCTGACACTCTGCACTGGCTTGAGAAGAATAGTCTTCACACCTTCAGAAATGGCAGATTAAGGATTGGCACAGAATCTTTTGTTCTTCATAGGAAACAACAAAGCTTAATAACGCACTGCTCAACTGATGTGCATTTCTGCTGGTGGAGTCCAGGCAGGATTAACCTAGACTGGATGCAAACAGATCTCTGCGACTGTTCCACTCATTGCAAGAAATGTTTTCTCCTTATTTACAGAAGTTCCATCCTTAAATAACTTGTCCTTCTACGTAATGCAGTTCTCCACAAGCGAAGGTTTCTTACCTTATTTTTTATTAGCTTCCACGCAGATTTCCTGAGTTCAATTGATTAAAAGCACGTGTTTAATGAATGCGTGGTCCAGACTCTGGTCAAAATCCAAATAAAATAATGTTTGCCCCATCAGATGTCTGACCTGTTTTACGGTAAGGATTTTACGTTTGGTTAAACTGCATGCTAAATGTTGTCTCGCAGCTTAGCCTTACAGTGCACGTATAGCGCTTAGACAACAGCTACCGGACATCTGTATTTTGCACTGATATTCAGTCCACTGGAGGACGTAAGTTTCAGTAAGGCTGTCAAGGGTACTATTGATTGATAAGTACCATTGATTGCGAACTCAAATATCTAAAAGAATGGTACTAAAGGGAATCAGCAAATAACTTTTGCGTTAATGTACCGGCCTGCCACTTGAGACACGTTGTATAACGAAAGAAGATTTATATTGTTCTCAGAATGAAATAAATTTAGCTCAGCTACTTTTTATCACTTTTAACAAACAATGGTTGCATAGAAAGGCTTAAAAAGAATAAGGCTGGCTGAAAGGTGTTTTTCCTGAATAATTGCTGACTAACCTGTTTCAACATCTTTCTTTTATGCATTCATAGATTCTGCTCTGTTACCTTGAAGAAGGGGGAAGAACTGATGAGAATTTTAATACAATTCACGGTAAGAGATTTGGGGCAAAACTTAATCAACTCAGTGCATTACCTCTGCATAAATAAATGACTTTTTGTGCACAGGATAAGCTAGTTATGTGTTGCACAGATAGAACTATTCAAAAAAGAAGAAAATAAAAAAAAAAAAAAGAAAAGATTTATACAGTCACTCTTTGATTTTTCCCATGGAACTTTTACACAGGAGTCAGTGCGCAGCAGAGCTGCCAGATTCAAAACCAGAAATGCTTTTATTACTCATTCATGCAAAGGGAATGAGGCAAAACGTGGGTGAACATACAGTGGGACATGAAAAGCCAATAAGAGCACATAGGAACAACAATGGCAGCACAGGGAGCCATAAACCAGCATTGATTGGCATTTACAATTAATTTGTATTCTGTGTGTGATGCAGCTGATGAAGTGCTGGGAAATAATGTATGTTTGCGAGGCAGTGCTCAGAATTGCTCTACCACCACACCAAAGACCTGGTGAATTGAGGAAGTGTGACAATTGCCAGCTTTTTTTCTCAAGTGCAGAACCTGACTTTGAGGGATCAGCTTCCCTCTGTCATAATGAAAAATAGAGATCCACAATGGTACATTTCAAGAAACATGAGGAATGTAAATGTAAGCCAGCTGGGAGAAAGAAAACGTATCAGATAGCTTCTATGGCCCAAAAGCTGAAATAGAGTATAAATGCAAATACCTTTCAGTCATGGTAACTTTGGAGGACACACATAAAGGGCAACAGAAATGCAAGAAACTTGAAGGCATTGAATTACTTCTAAATTCTGCACAGAAAGCAGACTTTAGTGAGCCCACACACTTTTTGCTCTCTCTTTTCAGTATAGGTTAATGTGGAAAAAATCAATAGGCTATTAAAATATTTCAAAAATGTATTTCAAACCAGTTCTGTGGACGTATTCTTATCTACTGGCAATGCACATGTCTATCAAGCAGTGACAACGCTCTTTTGGAGGAGAACTTTTTTTAATATTAGAATAAATACTAGAACGTACTACTCTAAATGTCAAGAGTACCAGCAAAAAAACTGCAGATAAGATTATTTTTTTTCTTTTTTTGCTGAGTCTGCCCCTCTTTTGGCTTGCTCAGAGTACAGGTGCACAAGGCAGGAAGGCTTCTTTGCATGCTGAAGAGAAGCAGGTTACTGTGTTACAGACTCGCAGTGATGCTGCTGAGTACTCACTGAGGTAAGAAGGGATTTAATGGACAAAGCCTATTGCCCAAAGCAGCTGTGTATGTTGTTCCTCTTTATTGTAACAAACCACAGAGCAATGCACATCTTCCAGCTCTACTTGTGCGTTTATTTACTGCAGCTACTCAGTGGCTTGTTAAATTTGAAAGAAATGTCTATTTCTTTATAGGGTGCATCTCATTTTCAGGGTCTCGTATTCGTTATAGAGTGTGAGCTGAGAAGGGAAGTATTGATGCCGCATTCAGACATTTTTGCTAGCTGAATACTGAGATTTGTGGAATGAAACTGGTTTGTTGTTGAATGTCAGCAAGTACAAGTAGAACGCCAGGAGGAAAGCCAGGACTGGGAATTAGCTTTCCCACTGACTCGCTGTGTATCCCTGCTCACATCACTCAGGGATTAGAACCTGATCCAGCTATAACTTCTAATAATGTAAAGCAAGAAGACATTTCCTTCAATGTAAAAATAATAATAAAAAAAGGTATTAAAACAGAATCTGTCTCTTAAGTGACTCCAATCCTTCTAAACACTTCACCAGTGATACCAGATAATTGTATTTACTCATCTTACAAGGAAGATGTGTCAAGACAAATCTACCTGGCCTGAACCTATATATAGTTAAGCCTTATTACAATGACATGACTAAGTAAAAAAGTAACAGAAACTTTACTTGCTGTCTTTACTTCTGTCATGTGTGGCTTAACACATAGTTAATAGTATTACATGAGGGGAGGATATTGAGGGACCAAAGTCTTTCTCACTGTAAGAAAGGATCAGGTTCATACCCACCTGAGGAACCTGAACATACATAAGTCTATGGGACCTGCCGAGATGCATCCCAGAGCCCTGAGGAAATTGGTTGAAGCAGTTGACAAGCCCCTGTACACGATACTTGAAAAGTCACGGCAGTCAGGCAATGTCCCTGGTGGCTGGAAAATGGTAAACATTGCACCTGTTTTTAAAAAGGGTAGAAACGAGGACCCTGGGAAGTACTGACCTATCAGTCTCACCTCTATGACAGAGAAGATCATGAAAAAGATCCTCCTAGAAGATATATAAGGACCATGGAGGTGTTTTGAGAGAGTCAGCATGGTTTCAGCTAAAGCAAGTTGTGCCTGACCAAACTAGCGGCCTCCTATGATAAAGAGACTATATTAGTGGACAAGGGAAGTGCTATGCACACCATCTCTCTGGACTTCTGTAAGGCCCTTGACACAGTGCCCCACAACATCCTTCTATTTAAACTGGAGAGATATGGATTTGATGAGGGGACTGTTTGGTGGATAAGGAATTGTTTGGAAGGTTGCATCCAGAGGGTAGAGGTCAATGGCTCAATGTCCAAATGGAGATCGGTGACAAGTGACGTCCCTCAGGAGCCTGTATGGTTTAATGTCTTCATCAATGGCATAGACAGTGGGATCAAATGTATCCTCAGTAAGATTTCAGACAACACCAAGCAGAGCGGTGTGGTTGACACGCCTGAGGGATGGATGCCATCCAGAGGTACCTGGACAAGCTTGAGAAGTGAAGCCCATGTGAACCTCAGGAGGTTCAACAAGGGCAAGTGCAAGGTCCTGACCCTGGGTCAGGGCAAGCCCCAGTATCAATACAGGCTGGAGAATGGAGGGACTGAGACCAGCCCTGCTGAGAAGGACTGGTGGCTGAAAAGCTGGACATGAGCCAACAATGTGTACTTGCAGCCCATAAAGTCAGCCTTATCCTGGGCTGCATCCAAAGAAGCGTGGTCAGCAGATTGAGGGAGGGGATTCTGTCCCTCTACTCTGCTTTGCTCAGAGTGCACCTGAAGTACTGTATGCAGCTCTGGAGACCTCGACATGGGAAAAACATGGACCTGTTGAAGCAGGTCCAGAGGAGGGCCTCAAAAAATGATCAGAGGGATGGAACACCTCTCCTGTGAAGAAAGGTTGAGAGAATTGGGGTTATTTAACCTGGAGAAGAGAAGGTTTCAGGTAGAATTATTGTGGGCTTTAAGTACTTAAAGAGGGCTTATAAAAATGATGGGGACAAACTTTTTAGCACTGTCGGTTGTGATAGGACAACAGGGTAATGGTTTTAAACTGAAAGAGTAGAGTCAGACTAGATTTATGAAGAAACTTTTTATAGCGAGGGTGGCAAAACACCAGAATAGGTTGCCCAGAGGGGTGGTAGATGCCCCATTCCTGAAAACATTGAAATTCAGGTTCGCTCTGAGCAATCTCATCTAGCTGAAGATACCTCTGCTCATTGCCAGGGGGTTGGGCTAGATGACCTTTAAAAATCCCTTCCAACAAACTATTCTATGATTCTGTGATTCTATACACAATTTAGATACACTGTGGATTTCAAACTGAAAATCCTGTTCAGCAATTTTAAAGAGTCAACTAAGTCAGAAAGCAAGTTGAATATGTGCCAGCTTCATAGGGAAAAGGTGACAATTATTTTCCTCTTTGTGTTTACATGCAATTTGGTTACACATCTTAAATTGTTTTGCATTGTCTTGTTCTGCAAATGACCTTTTCTTTTTCGTTAGCACTGCAGTGCTTTATTGCTGATGGTTGGTAAACAATCCTATATAAGTGTGAATTATCAGACTATATGTTTCTATACATCAGTTTACGGAGTAGATTAGATACTACACAAAGATATATTGCTTGCATAAAGAGGTGGTTTAGTTAAATCTGAGCAAAAGTTTTATTTCTCTATTTGAATAACAATCCCTATCCGGCCTGCATCGAAAAAAAACCATAATTTTCTCCTAGACACCTAACAAATGAAATCCTGTTTTAAAGAAGCAAATTCCCAACCTCTCACAATGCTTATTACTTGCAATCCGTGTCCCCACCCCCAGTAGACTGTAAGTGAGGGGTCATATCAGAAGTACATCAGAATAACAAAAAGCAGAATGTGTCCCTTTCAAAAATGTTTGTTCTCTTTATAATGTTCTTACAAAGTTGACTAATGCTCACTTTCTCATTTTAGTTTTAAGTAAAGTAATTACAGAATTTAGGTTTGCACAATAGTAAACTACATGAAATGTCTGGGAGAAGATGTCCTTGTGAGATTTCTCTCTTATTTCTCTGTTGATCCCCGAAATCCATTCAGAGATGTAGAGATTCCTGGGGCAGTTGAAGAGGAGACAGTGCAGAAAGAAGCAGTGTCTCTGCCATGTGACAAAAACCCATGTCCTTATGCACTCTGTGCTTCTGCAACTGAATATATCAACTTGAAAAAAAAAATGTGGTCACACAGTATTTGTGAAAATATAGATAACCAAAACTCCACACTTGTTTTACACCCTGTTGAGTAATCCTGTTCAGACAGTATCCAAAAGTATCCAAAATCAAATAAAGGCCAGTACAAGCAACAGTTAAAGGCAGCCTTATTGACAGCTACTTCAAAAATGGACCCCAAAAGTATCTTCTTACATAACCTAACTCAGTATCCAAAGATGGAGAATTGAAAATATTTGTCTAAAGGAAGATGCAAATAGAAGTATAAGGAACTGAAATGCAAAAAAGCTGTTAACTGACTACTGAGTTTGGTCAATGAGGCTGAAGAGCCCTGCACTTAATTATTCCATCTCCATGACTCCCTGCCTGTTTCAGTGCAAGTAGTGCAGCTTCCATGCGACAGTGTTGGCCTCAGCGTGGCAACACATGATGCCAGATAAAAGTTCAACTTCTTTATTTGAAAAAGAAAAGAAAAACCACAGCTTAGAAACTAACTTTTCTGTGTGTCAAGACTCATACCAATTCACTAAGCTTCAAGGAACATTAGTAAACAGAGAAGCAATAGTAATCTAATATATGAATGTGAAGAATTCAGTACTGGGTACTCCCAAGACCATAGGTGGAAAACTGGACCATTGTCCCTGGTTTGAAACCCACCAAAATGTCTCAGGGATTGTCTGTTCTGAACGTTATGCAGATTTACAGGGTTAAAGCATAAGTGGATAAAGGATTTACCACAAAATGCAAGAGAAAGAGAATTCTGAGATTGTGTGAAAATTACTATTGGATGTATAGGAGAAGGACTGAAGATCGAGAAAAGGAAGGATTAAGATGGACTGCCAAGAGGAACAAGCATGGGTAAAACAGGGAAAAGAGGATACAAAGGGTTATTCAAGTCTATGGGGATCATTCAACACTCATAAATTATAAACTTGTACTTCTGTCTGTGAAGCACTGAAAGATATTGCAAAATTAATTACACATATAGTTAGTAGATTTATATTGGCACGTCATAAACTTCTAGGAGGATATAAAAAAGAATTCTGGTTTTGAGAACAAGAGGCAGTTTAATAGCAAACATGTGTCAGTGTTGCCCCGCAGTGGAAAGGACCCTAAATATTTGTAAGAGTGCCTCCTTACTTATTGTCCAGTGCTCAAAACCATTTCCAGTCTAGTTTAATAAGATATATTATAAGCACCTTTGGATATGCATAAATAGTGAATATTGTGCCCAAATTGGGATTTAGATGAAATTTAGGCGCTTAAGTAAAATATTCACCTGAAAAATCCCCCTCCAGCCCTCTTCTCAGCCTGGAGACTCTTGAATTGCAGAGACAGTTCTCTTTTAAAATTACTCTTTACACAGAAGTTCTACATTCTCAAATCGCCTTATCTGTGGCTGTGGCTGAACAGCTAGGAGTTACTTGAGCTAAAAGTTCACCTGCAATTGAGAAACTGCATCATTTCATTTAAGACCTTTGAACAACCCCAGTTAGGTGCACCTTTTCGAAGAGGCTTTGCCATAGCAGCTAAGCCTTTCTTTAAGGGATCGACCACAACGGATTCTTTTTTGTTTTTAAATAATTAAGTGAACAGTTATTGGGTAAAAATGAATGAATAATTCACGGAGCAGGAAACAGGGTAGACAGAGCATGCCTCATCTTTGATCCAGCAACGCTTAGACTGGTCAATAAGAGCCGACAGTGCTCGAGTCGAGAAGCCTTTCTGCTTTGTGGTGTACTTTTCTTTGTGGCAGTGACAATTAATGTGCTTGAGGTCCACTGGTAGGTGGTAAAGAGTTAAGCCTGGTCTCCCCTTTTTAGAGTGGCCTAAACACTAGGCTGCTGGGCTTGGGGAGGGAGAAATGTCACAACTAAGCTCAGCATACAGTAACACAAAAACATGTCGTACCTTGATCTTTTCATGTATCTACTCAATTGATCATTCACAGCACTTTAATACTGCTAAGATCTTTTCCCGCACCAGGGCAGTAAAACCAGAAATGTGCGCTTGTTATAGACCCAAAGCAAACATATCAGTTGCTCTAGCACTGAATGTCTACTGAAAAAAATAATGATAGCTGAATAAGCAGACCAATATTATCTGACAACGGTATGATAGTTGGATGACTCATTGTGTCATCACTGCCTGAAGATTCCTTGGCACTAAAATTAGATCGCATAGTTCATGATCTATCCTGGGAGTAAAGATTAGAATCCACTCATTCTAACTTTTTAATCTATCGTGTTTGTGTGCATCATCAGAGTCTTTGTTAGAGAGCCGTTGTTTGCAGATGGTTGCACTTGCAGAGCAGAGAGAGCAAGACCTGAAGATAATGACATCTAATTTTCCTGCCTCTCTGTAAACCTCGATTTAGCATTTCAGCAGAATAGATTTGTACCAACTAAAGCTAAATAAACAATATTCCCAGATTAACAGCATAAAAATAAGTGCTGTGGCTCTGTTTACCTTTTTTAGTCTAAAAATGGTTTATGATGATGCTAAATTTTTGTGTCTAAAGCACAGGCTTTGATGTTGTTCTTCCTGATTTCAGTCCCTGTAAACACAGCATAATACCATCAGACTTGACTCGACACATGCACTTACGTTCTCTTAAGTGATGTGGGAACAGACATTTGCTATTAACCACACAGAAAATACTAAGAATTTCCATATGATATATCACTCCTTGGCAGAAGGATATATAATATATAGTATTCAACAATGCTTTAATGAAGTATACTTGAAGAAGACCCATATAGGGATGGACACAGATGGACTCATCATATATCTCGGGACTTAGCTACTCAAATTTAGGCTCTTCATGCAGCTCTATTTCTGTTGAATAAGTTCTTGAAATGCAGTCATTCCTCTGCTGAAATCTGGAAAACACGGTCTAAAGTTATATATGTGTGTTATAATGAACTCATGCATAAAACCCACTTCATGTTAAGCAAATAAGTTGTTTTAAAAACACTTCAGCAGAAAACTACGTTGATAGGCAACATTAAGAGTATCTAGCTGGAACATAACTGCATTCACCAGCAATGACTAAATACAGTGAAGTGAAGGTCTCTGAAACCAATTATTAGTGCAGCAAATCAAAGAGCCAACTAAGTTTAAGATGATAGTTGCAGTAATTTGCAGTTTCTAAACTGTTTCACTGATGCTGGTTGAGCTACTTGGTATTTACCAGGCTGGGTAAACCACAAATGGAAACACTTTTTAAAGCAGCCTGGGACTGGGGCTGTGCTGACTGATGACTATCGTACTCCCTTATGATCATTTCCAGAGATGTCACTGGGAGCACGTATGTGGCAGCAAAGCAAAAACCCCTGGAAATAAGATTCATATAGGAATTACAGTCATGAGCGAACTTGTAATTGCCAGTCCTACAGTCTTTTATC